>NC_080768.1:629166-943750 GCF_020826845.1 Diceros bicornis minor
CACTGGCTCAGCAGCCCAGACTTTTGCCAGGAAAATTATAACATGAGACCACCTGAAAGTGCAGAGTTAATTATTTCCTTCTTTATCCCCCAAGATGTTTGAAACTTTCTTATAATGTTTCCATGCTAATTCAGCGTAAGTCATCCAGGAAGGGCACTGATTATCCTCCACTGATTTACGTCAACTCTTCTTCCCTTTTTAAAGCTCTAGTTACTCACTCGAGCAGTTTACAACAGGAGGGGTTTGCCCCCTAGGTGAATGGCAGGTGCTCAGAGTTACTTTTTTTCCTTTCATAATGCCCCAGAATTAAAATTTTCAGGAAGTTGCATCAGCGGTGGAGAGCTGAGAAAGGATAAACTCCCTCTTCCCCATGCTCCTCCTCCGTCCTCTCTGGCTTCTCCAGGGCAGGTTCTAGTCCATGGGGACCGTTTCTGTGGTTCCCATGGACGGTCTCAGAGTCTTGCTGAGTGAGTGTCTGCGGAGCTGGGATGCTCTTCACCAACTGCCGTCATCACATTTTTATGTCCTACTAGACTCTCACCTTCTCTGAAGAGTTTCCCTGAAATGCCAACCCAGACCCAATCCCGGTGGTTCCTGACTTACAGGAGGTTGGTTTCAGTGTCCTGAACTCTCCAACCACCTGTAGTTTCTAAGGTTCTAGAAGTTTCTGTGTTGTGACATTTAGACTGTAGTTTCCAGTGTCCTATCTACCACTGTGGGTTAATCTTCTCTTGTTTGCTTGGACGTGATCCAGGCTGGGAACCTGACCAACACTTATTATCATATTTCTGTGGGAAACTACATTCCAATTTCAACCTGGGCTGTTAGTTCCTGCTGGGTTTTCCCTTCTAGCTCTTCCATTTTGAAGAAGAAAAAGGCAGAATGCTGTATTTTGTTAATTTCCTTTGCATATGATCTTTGCCAAGACCGTTTGGGAACCCCACGGAAAGCTGGGTGGAAGGTAATATCTTAGAACCAGAAGAGGCCAGGCAGCATTTTACTGTGACAGAACTCCAGCTTTCTTGTTAGCAGGGTTCATTTGCTTGTAAGTGACAGGTACTCAGCTCATTATGGTTCACAAATGTACAGGGCTTTATGGGATCACATAATTGGAAGCAGTGTCTAAGGGCTCAAGCGATGTTGTTGGGGTGTGGACTCTTACCCGGCCTTGAGGCTCTTGTGGCTTCTCTGTCAGTGACCTTCTCCACGGGTAGCCGCGGCACCCACAGCCTTACATCATCCTCACAGTCATTCCCAGTCATTCCAGCAAAAGCTGTACCAGTGACTGTCCTTGGATCAGTGCGTGGTGTGCACATCTCTGGACTGGTCACCATGCCCGGGGGATGGACTGCACTGGTTGGTTAGGGCTGGACTGCATGCCCACCCTGAAGTAGGGCAGATCCTCTTAAGGATTGAAAGGGAGATGGACCCCAAAGGGAGGTTAAGGCAAGACCAGAGGGAGAAGAATAGATGCCCCACAAGCAGAGACAACAAGTAAATATTTGAATAGTTTTTACCTTCCTAATTGTTTACTATGGTTCACGCTAAAATTTTAGATGCTTGAGTCGGAAGCCGTGGCTCCATTTTCTTTCTCTTAGGCACTTTTTATGCAGTTCAGAGAAATCACGATTAAACAGTTTTGCTTCCTGTAGCCGTTGTTCAGTGGGACAGCAGACTTTCCTACCCAACTGCAGTTTTAAATGTTACATCACTCTTCTCATGGAAGAGGTTACATAAATTAGAGAAGAGTCTATAAAAGAACAAATGTTATTCTCGTTGTGAAATGACCGGGACACACAAGAGCAAGACTGGAAGGAGTGATAAACAGAGATGCTTGACTGCCATGCTGTGTGAGTTGGGCTGGTGTAAGCCCAGGGTCCCCTGGAATGGAGGTGTCTGAGTGTACTGCATGCACGTATTAACCCTGGATCTCCTGCCTCGGACAGAGACCCTCAAACAGCTCTCCAGAATTTCAGCAGCTTCTTCAGATGTCAGATTCTTCATGAGTTCTTGTTTTTGGAGTTTTACTTCATGTGTGAGAGTCTTTGGTTACCTTGGGTTTTTCCCAATGTGCTGGTAGCACAAAATATTCATGTCTCTCGCTAAAGCCTGGACTCTCCTCTGGTCTGGCATGAAGGAAGATATTCTTTCTCTCTCTCTTTTGTGTTTTGCTTGTCAAAAGCCCAAGGAATGAGATTACAGTGGTAATATGTATATAAGTTTTCTGGGCAATCTCTGATTGCCTTTTCCTCATAACAAAAAGGCAGTTTTGGGTAAATATCTTCACTGTACCTCTTTTCCCTTTGAACTTCAAGCTCCTTTTGAAATGAGGAGGACGGCGGCTAACAGGAAGTTGAGGGGAGGAGGGCTGGGAAGATAAGGGCAGGTGGCGAAGCTCAGAGGGGAACCAGGACCTGGGTTCTGTTCTAACATGAAATAGAGAGCAGATGGGTAACTTCCAGGCAACTTAGTGTCTTAAGTGACTGCATCTTGAGGTCAGAAGATCTGAGATGAAGTCCTGGCCTTGTCTCCTGTTCGTTGTCTCATTTTCTGCTAATCCATCTCAACTTTACCTGTCCGGTGGCGGACAGAATCCTGTCTCATGGTTGTTGTGAAGCTTACAGAAGATAATGTGCTTTCTGTGTCATACATGGACTCCTGCTGGCTGAATGTTCTATGTTGATGATGTGCTTGTGTGTGCATGTGTTGAGTGGGAGAAGGTGCGAGATCAGTGTCTGCATATAGATCTTAAGGGGAGGCCTGTGTGTGACGGGCAGATAGGTGATGTGTATTTCACTGGAAAAGGAGGAACCCGAAGTCTGAGATGTGCGGGTCATATTCATCTCCTTTGGTGACGAGATTATGTCCTGGGTCTGCTGAGACACAGGAAGGCCCTTTCACTCCCGAGAGGGGGAGCGAACCCCTGTGAGGGTGCTTCACCTAAGAAGGGGATTCTAACACCAGGGAGGACTGGGGATGGGTCCCCTCTCCTTCCCAGAAGAAAACCATAGGGAGCTGCCGATTAGGACCTGGGCCTTCAGGGGCTGCCCAGGGAGAGGGAACTTGTGAGCTGCCTTCTGGTGCCATCCCCGGGTGTGTCAGTTGTCGCCACGTGAGCCTTCTGCCCACCCAGGAGAGTGATGGGTAAGAGATGGTGTTTCTCAGAGTGGAGGTGTACAGGCTCTCCCTGGGCCAACCTGCTGGTGGATGGTCCACCATTACATTGTCAGTAGATATTTACCCAACTCTAGATCTTTAAACAGCGGACTCAGTTTCTCTTTGAGAGAAATACCTAATTTACCCAATAATAGCATTTGTACTTAATGCTTAGTTACTTAGTACCTTTCAAAATGGTACCTTTCAGATTCAATTAGAATTTCTTCCTTGCATTTTATTTATTCTTTCTATATCATCATGTGGGCCCATGTCCACTGGTTTACTGTTGAAATACCCTTAATCAAAGTGTGCCGGGAAACGTTTATAAACAGCTCTTTTCATCTAGGGCTCTTTCTCACGATTTGAAACTTTGCCCGGTAGTTTTTTGATTTGTTTTTGACTCTTTATTTTGGTCTAAATTTTTACTGCTGAGGAAACATCTGCATCAGTAACTTGCAGAGAGTAAGTGTATGGTCTCTCTCTTACACAGTTTTTGTATGTGTGGCCTATTTCATGTAGCCCAGGTATTTTAGGCACTTCCAGTTTCTCCCTTCACAGCATGATCCTGTCTAATTTAAGTGGTTACTTGATGGTATAACATTGGAAAAGAACATAGGATTACGATAAAATTTCTTCTTTTGTTGTGAGTTGAAATGTTTACCAATGTGAGTTAACTTGGCTGAAATCAGTAAAAAATCAAGTTATTTTTCATGTGAGTATATCTGCTTAATATGAAATAGCTGGCTGCCTGAATATGTCTTCCTCAGCTGGTCTCAGAGAGAGGGCACCACTGGAGGACAGAAACACCGTAATTCTTCAGGCGTGTGGGAGTGGTTATCTGGATTTTCTTTGACTATCATGTTTTGGTCTCTGCAGTAGGCTTTGTCCCAGGAAGCACTGTTCCGTTGTGCATCTGACTCGAACGCTGAGCCCTTGCACCAACTGCCTTTGGTTTGTGTGGCCCTGGACTGCGGTCAGGAGGCCTCTGTTCTGGGCTTCCACCTGCAACTGACCTTGTGGTAGAACTCTTCCTGGTGGTGGAGGTCCGTCCTTCAGTGACGTTGGGGTTTAGCTTGATCCACTCGCAGATGCTTTCAAACGCATCTATTCATGATCTGTCAGACTTCTCTGAGGTCCGTCCCGCCTTCTCCTCTCTCTGTGGAATGCGAGCACTCCCCACCGAGGATCTAATGCCCCCACTGTCTCCATCTCTAACCTCTGTCTTTTAATTCCTGCAGTTCACTGATTCTTGTAGCATGTGATAATTCAATATTGTTCAAAATGCGTTTTGTACCGAAATGTTGTTTATTATCTTTTTAGTCATTAATTAAAATATCAAGCAAAATATAGAGTAACTTCTCTGGTTCACACCATTACACATCCTATGCTAATGGCAGTACAATGATTATAAAATAGTTGCAAATATGAAGCTGTAAATGCCTAAAGGTCTGATAATTGGATTTCACACATAGCTCTTTGCCACCTGTTGTTTTTGCTGTACATTCTATAAGTGAAGCCTCACTACACTGTAGATTACTTTTCTATAATCCTTATTTATGAATATGCCACATTGCAACTTTCCATAACCTTTGTTTACTAAACATATTTATTACTATTTTCAACATGATAATCAACTCTGAAAAGGTATAATTGAGTTTTCTTGTCCAATTTGTTTATTAATGATTTTTTAAGCTGAGGACAGAGGAAGAAGAAAATAGTTCCTGGCGATTTGTGAATCAGTTTCTGAATATTCTCCTGCAGTTGGTTGTCTCTCTAGACCAGCCTATGCCAGCAGTCAGTTCCTGTTCGAAATGTTTCTAGTGTTGAATGATGCCTTTACGTTCCTCAGGGACACATGTTTAAATGTAATAGAGCTCGATTAGATGATCTTTTGTTAAGATAGTCGTGCATTGCTTAACGATGGGGATATGTTCTGCGAAATGCAGCATTAGGCAATTTCGTCATTGTGTGAACAACACAGAGTGTCCTTAAACCTAGGCGGTATAGCCCCTTACACACCTAGGCTCCATGGTGCTGATCTTATGGGAACACTGTCATATATGCCATCGTTGACTGAAATGTTGTTATTAAGTGCATGGCTGTAATGACATCTAGAGGTAGCTGCAGAATTGGGTCTCCTCCTATAATATCTGTGGAAAAAGTAGAGCTTTATGGAGGAGGTGAACTTGAAGCTGTAAGCTTGGACAGCAACAGGATGCAAGATGTTGGGGTTATCACCCAAACTTCCATCTCTGCTTTCTTGATGAGGATGCTGATTTCTGTTTGAATGTCCACAGCACCACCACCAACCATCCCCTGGTGTCTCCATGCAGCCTAGGAACTTTGGAGGAAGCTGGAGCTCTGTCACCATGGATTTGCGTTTGGGGTGCACATGTAACCTGATTCAAGCCTTTGAAATTGGAGAAGGGGTTCTGAGAAAGAGGTTTCCTAATTAGCTTTAGGATAAAGCTGTGACCCTGGGCTACAAGGTGAAGAGATGGAAATAAACCAAGTACTGGGCATCACTGAGCCGGGGAATCAAAGCAGCTCTCAGGCTCTGGACTTTGCATCCATGTGAGCCAATAAGTCGCTTTTACCGCGAAGTGAGTTTGAGTTGGTTTTTCCATTACCTGCCACCAAACCCAATGTGATTGCTATGGGGTGGAGTTCTGAGAGGACGTGGAGAATGGTGCCTCCAGACTCCTACCAAAATGTGTACCAGTCAAGGGTCTCCAGAGAAACAGAACCAGTAGGAGGATATCTATAGCTATATCTCCACTGAGAGAAAGGTTGATTGGTTTATTGTGAGGAGTTGGCTCACTCGATCGTGGGGGCTGCAGGTCTGAAATCTGCAGACAGGCTGGCAGGCTGGAGACCCAGGGAAGACTTGCTGTGGCAGCTCAAGTCCGAAGGCCGTCTGGAGACGAAGCTCAGCCCTTCTGCATGACTTTGTGCCACATGGTGGTGTGTCTGCTTCTCCGATAGTGCATCAAATGTTGATGACTGCCCATGGAGGATGCTGGGGGATAACAGTAATATCTGTGTTCTGCCTCCTCCTCGCTGACTTCTTCCTCCTGCCTCGCCCTCTCCCTGCCCCATGGGTCTCACAGCGTTCCACTCAGCCTTTTCCTGCAGAGGAATGAGATGTTGGAGAAAGAGTAACTGAGTTCATGGTAGAAGGAATCAGTGTGAGAAACGAGCAAGAATCAGCTTGTGGCAGAGAAGATGCATTGTCATTAGAGAATGGGGTTAGGGATGGTTTCTTTTGCTGATAATGAGAAGCTTGTGACATTTCAATTAAATCTATAATTATAGAGTGATATGTTATAAACAAATAGATAAAAACAGATGGAATTAAATCAACTCCACATCCTTGCATTTGGTGCTAAGGAGACTTCATCAAAGCGTTGATAAAGATGACAATCAGAAGACATATGTGAATATGTGAACTGAGTTCCTAAACTGGGTTGAGAAATCAGATTGAAATTATGACCTTCAGCTTCGGAGTACAGGAAAGACTGCATTTAAGGCACAATAGTGATTATGCTAACATACCTAGAGTAAAATTTCTACTTAAAACATGATAATTAAACTTACTGGTGCTTTTGAGTATGTTTATGTATTTACAAACTTTATCAGAGGATCTCTTATTCTCTGAACACAGGAGCGTGCTGTTAAGTGAGGACCACCAATGCCGTGCCTGGAGAAGAAATAATAGTACTGATCTGGACTGATAACGTGTTGAGTCAGTTATTTTCAAACTGTCCATTTTTCTGTGCATGCTTTCTGGCGGGGTTTTGGGCATAAGTGTGTGATATTTGGCAGAATTACATCAGGTCAAGGTTTGTACACATCTCCAGGGACAGGTTCTACCTCCTGTGTCTGCGAACTCGGCAAAGTGGTGAATTCAGGCTCGTTGGAAGATAGGGATGGTGATGGCTTTGGCTGCAGGGATTAAGTGAGAGATGATTGATGTCTGTGGGTCATGCAAGTGACAAAATGAGATAAGTAGAATGCATGTGGAATTTTCGTTTATGCTTTGTCACCTCTTCTTAGCTATAATAGATGTTTTGTTTTTATATTACTTTAATCAAGATTACCTTTCAACCAACTACATAGAACTTGACATTTCTACATTTTCTCATCTTATTAAAGGATCAGGACAGCAAACATATTGTTCCTGTTATCACATAGATATCATAATGGTATATATTCCTTTTTAAAAGGTAAAAACAAAAAAAGCTGAGCTGTTTTGGGATGGTCAGTTAAAATATCTATGGATATCATAGATTAGACAGGGAATATTTGGTGTTTCTGTTCGTGTGTATATGATGTAATTGGGAAAATAGTATTTTGTGGTTTGGAAACTGGATTCCTATAATGTTATCTCCTTTTTATTAGGGAAAATACCCTAAGTAGAATGTAAATGTGAACCCTTCTCTGCTTGGCATTCTTGAAGCGTTTGTGTGTGTGTGTGTGTGTGTGTGTGTGTGTGTGTGTGTGTGTATGTTAGATTTCTTAAAACCTATTATTTCCTTTTCAGCACTGAGGAATAAAAATGGAAGGTTAAATTTATATTAAAGTTACGCAATGTAGTTTTAAAGGAGATCGAGGGCCTAAAATACTCCTGGATACTGCTGATTGTACCCTCCTCAGGGGCCGGCTCCACTGCTGAGCACTTTCCCTATGGGACCAGTCGCGGGGCTTGGAGGGTGGAGCAAACGGCTTTCTCACTCCCCAGCTTTGCATACTTGGAAAAGCCTAAGAATCTGAGAGTCTGCTTGCCTTCACCGATTGAGGAGTCCACATTTTTCCAGCTGATCAGGTATGAGGTGCCTGTCATCCTACTCAGCAGCTACCTGCCTCTCAACTTCCCCCCAGAAGCAGGACCCGTGGCTGCCTTGAGTGTGAGGGATGAGGATGAAGACGTGATAAAAAATAGGCCATCTAAAGGCAGTCATCACTTGGAAGAGAAAACACACTGAGTAATGAAAGGTGACCTCCTATTAAAATAAATTATATGAGACACCGTAAGAGACCTTAGAAAAAGACCTAATACGTCTTTGAAGGGAGATTTCAAATTTCATCTATAAAATAAGAGTGGAATGCCATGAAAAAGGCAGAATTTTAGAGTGAATTTAGTTTTGTTTCCCCTTAAAATCAGTAGAGGCAGTGAAAAGGAGAATGGACGTTGCCAACACCTGGGTTAGTATAATTGAATTAAGTAACTGGCACAGGGTGCAGGGTGCATAGGATCTGAACACAAGCATTTGGCTCCAGAGACCGTGTTTGTAACATTTGTTGAGCTCTTATGCTGTTTCCATCAATGTTCTGAGGACTTTACCTGAATAATTCACTTAATCCTTCCAATTACCTAATGGGGTAGGTCCCCTTAACACATTAGGATACAGGCGTGGAGAGGTTATGTAACTTAAGTTCCGGGGATGTGTTACTAGTAAATACTGGATCCTGGCTTCAGACCTCTGCTTCAGAGCCCATGTTTTTAACCAATGCTATGTGGAACACCTATAAAGCAAAAATAGAAAATTATATAAAAGGACCAATTAGAAATATAACAATTACAGCCCTAGAAATTAAAACTCAGTAGATGTTCACAGATCAGACATCAAAAAAATCAGAAATCAAAAAAATTAGTGGACTAGAAGATGAAGCACAAAAGGATAAACAGAGAACATGAGAACGCACAGTTAATTATGCAGTAGGTAGGTCTGAAAGGCAAAAAATGCGTCTAATAGAAGCCAAAGAAGGAGATAATAGAGACGAAGGTGGTGAATCAATATGTATGATAAAATGGCTGATAATTCCTCAAATTGAGGAAAGTTTTTTTGAGATTAAAAAACTGTACTACCTGCTGGACAGAATAAAGACAAACAAGACGCCCATCCTGGCCCGTCCTTGCAAAACACCGCAGCCTCCAGGGTAAAGACAGAGCCTGAAAGACAGTCAAGAAAACAGAAATTGCTTATAGGTTGATAAGTGTCTCAACAGTAACAGTAGGTGCCTGAAGATATCTGTTGTGTGTCTTGAATTCTGTACCTAGTCTATCATTCACTATTGAGAACAAAATGAAGACATTTTCAGACATACAAGGACTTGGAAAGTTTACCACACAGAGACCGTGGTGAAAGAAAAACAAGAAGACTTTTTTGAGCACGAGGAAAAATGAACCCAGAAGGATGTTAGCAAAAGGATCAAAGACACATTTATAAGTTACAAGTATTGATTGTAGAATAATACATTTTTCCTTTGTTTAATAAGCAACCGTACCTGGTATCCACATAACAATAATATCAGAGCAGATGTGGTGTGGGGGATGGGAGTGTGAACTTGGAGGAAAATGAAAGTATACTAAAGTTCCTCTTTTGTTCAAGAGGATGCTAAAGATACTGATTAATTAATGGCTTTGCTAGAAAAACATGTATAATTGCATATGTTAAAACTTTTAAGGGAGAAATAAAAATATAGGCACTGAAGAAGTGGAAAATTGAAAATCCTGTATAAGATAGTAGAGCAGAAAGAAGGTACAAAGGAAGACATGTTAAATTAAACATAAACTATTGGGACAAAATAAGTTCCAGGTTATTCATAATCACAATAAACGTGAATGGGCAAAACTCAGACATTGAAAACAGACTCTCAGATTGGATTAACTACAGCATCGAATCCTGTGATATTTAAAAGAACGTGCAAAAAATGTACTGAGAATAGACAAACTTGTGGCAAGATCAATAAAGAAAATAAAGAGAAAACTCAAGAACATAAAGAATTAGGGATGAAAAATGTGAATGAGTCACCGATATAGAGTTAAAAGAACCATATGATAATCTGTAGGAATTTTTGCTGAGACATTTGAGAATCAAGATGAAATGGTTTGTTGTCTTGGTGAATATAAGTGACATAAATTGATTCAACAAAAGTTAGAAAATGTGAATAGACCAGTCAGTGACCATGGGAAAATTAAAAATTTTCATAGATGTACTTTTATGAAAGGCACCAGCTCAGTTGTTTTATAGGTAAATTCTACACAGACTTTTAGGAACTGATAATTCTATATTATCTAAACTATTTCAAAGTAAGGAACATCCCTCTCTTTTGATGAATAATTTAAAAACTTGATAATATAGCAGAAAAATGCTAATTTAACTTAAGAATATAAATATAAATTTTCTAAACAAAATATTAGCAAATTGAATTTAGCTATATCTTACATATGACAAAGCAAGCTTTGTTCCATAAATGGAAGATTATTTCAATAATAGGATCTCTATTGCAGTAATGCATAAGATGAACATGTTAAAAGAGAAAAAACACATATGGTTACATCAGTAGATACTGAAAGACCTTGAAACAATTAAGCAGCCATTTATGATAAAATTCTAAATGAACAAGTAGTGGAGGAAACTTCCTTAACATAGATAAAAATATAATCAGAAACCTCACAGCAGGCACAGCAGGAATTGGGGAGATAATAAAATACGGAACAAAGCAGCAATGCCAAAATGATCACTGTTAGTCCATATTATTCTGGGGTCTCTAGTTAAGGTTACATGGGAAAGTAAAAGAGACAAAATATTAGAAATTGAGACTTATTTTCAGTGGAAAATGGAAGAGACTATACAAAATCTATTTGATAGTAGGAACATTAATTATGTAGAACAAATACAAGATCAGTAAATAAAAATCAATAACTGTACTGTATGTGATGAAGTAATGGCAAAATAGGTCCATTCTCAGAAACAACAAACCCTACAGAATACCTTGGGGTAAAATAGGAATGTATAAGATCTATAGGAAAAAACTATAAATAATAGGAAAGGATATGAAACATTGCTAAGTACTTGGTGTGGAGAGAAACTCAAATGGCATACTCAGTAATAAAACATGTCACTTCCCTTCAGGGGGGTGTGTGTGTGTGTATGCTCGTGCAATGTAATTTTACTCAGAATCCTGTTTGGGGGGCGGTGAAGGTGAGGAGAGGGGAGTTGATTAGGGGCTAATAAGATTAACCTAGAAAAATAAATTCAGAAGATGTCTAATAAAAAGTTTTGAAGAAAATCTGAATGGTGGGAGTTCTGATCTACTAGAGACCTAATGTCATGGGAGGTAAAGAGGTCTGTAGAACAGACTTTTTCGTATGAGTGGCATTTTCAAGTTGGTGGAGAAAACATGGATAATTTGGCAAGTTTGCTGGGATAATTGGTTAGCCATTGGACAGAAAATAAAATTAATTTCTACTTTACAACTCAAAAAAGTTTCAAACACATTAAAAATAGTTATAGAAGTCCTGAAAGAAAATTTAATGGAATATTTTTCTAAAATATTGGAATTAGGAAGATCTTTGTAATTACAGAAGCTATTAAGGAAAGAATTGATAGATTTGGAAACATAAATAATATGAAACCCATCTAAATTGTTGAAAGACACCGTTGACCAAATTAACACATGAATGTCAGAGAAAGAAAACATTTGCAACCTATAGAGCAGACACATGGCCTGGAATGTATAGAGAGATACTAGATAGTAATTAAAAATTTATCCTCCGAAAGAAGGAGGGTAGTCTATGAACAGGCAGTTTACACAGAAGTACATTTGATCAATAATCATGTTAAAAGATCCTCAAACTCTGTGAAAACAATGAGAAACTTTTTCACCAGAGGCACAAACAAAAAATTGATAATATGGGATGTGTAAATTGGTACAAATGTTTTGGCAGCATGATGGATGAATAATGTGCATATCCTTGATCTAGTAATTCTACTTCTAGAAATCTATTCTGCATAAAGTCACTGCGAAGCATACAAAAATATGCAGAATCATTAGCAATTGGGAAAAATTGGAAACAACCCAAATGCCCAACAGTAGGGGATTTGTAGGGTCAATTGTGAGTCTTCAAGGCAAGGAAAAGTAATGAAGTAGTTCCATCTCCATTTATGTGGAGAAATCTCCGTATAGTAAGTGAATGACACAAGCAGAAGAGCAGGATGTCGGTCTGGAAAGGCAGAGCATTTCAGCAGTAAATGCCTTGACATAAATACACAGTTTAGACTGACAGTCACCGTAGATGTGCGTTAACTGGTTACTGGAAACCAAGGGTTGGTTTTCAGTTTGCATATTATTTTATAATCAATATTTGCTGAGTGTGCTTGCTAAAATAAAAATCAGCTGACTTTCATACCTTATTAGGATGTACATTTACGTACATGGCATTTAGTAATGTGCTCAGACTGACGCTTGGTCAGAGATTTTGGTGAGAAAGCTTTCAGAAGATGGTGTACAGTATGAGCACTTCTGGCCTTCATGGAAATTAATGCAGCTTGACCACGGTTTCTAAGAGCCACGTAAAGTGTGGGTACGTGAGCCTTTAGTGGTCACCCCAGCTCAGGAAGAAAAAAAGCACAGTGTATTTTTCCAGTGTGATGTTATAAACAAGTGTCCTTAAAAATCTCTTGTTCCTATTTCATCTGATTCATTTTTGGGGAGCAGTAGTCATTTCATGTATTGGCAAGCAATGAAAAAACGAGCAGAGAATTTTATAATTTATCAAAATACACGTACTAGCACTCCTTTTCTTAAAAATCTGCCACGCTCAGCTTTATCTAGGTAGAGCACTTTTTTTTTTCTGGAAAGATAATGATCAATTATTAATCCTCCCTGCTTTTGCTCTTTTGTTTCCTGGAATCTGCCTGGCTCTTTGCAGAACTAGTTGAAGTTCACAAATCCTGTTTCTATCCTCAAGTTATGTGAGGAATCATAAGTCCTGATCTACAGTATGGTTCTATTTCTCTTTGGTTGAATATTTTGAAGTTGCGAAACTTATCATAATTTCAAACCCTGCTTGAAAATGGAAATATTTTTCATAATGTATACATGCTGTATGTACTTACACAGTCTGCTTTTTCACGGTCTTAGTTAAAAATACCTGGTGTTATTTTTTATATATGGTTTCTCTGCCTACTTAGTCCTTGCCATATTGCTGTTCTCAATTGATTTAATTATTGCCTAGTGTCATGTTTTTTTTTATGTACATTCCATATGTTTTTTTTTTCCATGGGGGGAGGTTGTTTACCCTTTTTATCATATTTTCCCCATTTCTGTCCATTCCTCATCTTAGGCTTTCCCATCACCTGAGGCACGGCCGTAAGCACTGCCCGGTTTCACAGCAGCTGCCGGTGAAGGCCCTCAGCCAGCACCCAGCTCAGCCATAATGGGGACGGCTCAGGTACTGTGCGATCTCCCTCTTCCTTCCTTCATTCGGTCGCTCGTGGGTCACTGCTCGGGGGCAAGGAGCCGGGGAGCCAAGAGTGGTAATGGGAGATGGGTAAGTATTCTCTGGGTGCGAGCACAGAAGGCTGCGGGAGCCTCCCGCGGCTTCGGGGGGATGTGTTTCCTGTTCACATGGAGAGTTGTGTCTGTACACTTCTCAGAAATGCAGTGTTTGTGTTATGTTGAAATTGAGAAAGTGGTGCGGGGACGCTGAGAATTCAGGAAGGTGAGAGTAACAGGAGGTCTACGAGGTGGAGTTGCTGATTTCACATTGCATGTGTGGTTAAATCTGTGCTCAGAGAAGGAAGTCTGTGCACTGTGCATGCAGGTGTTGACCATGAATTAAACTGAAACACTCCCAGAATGGAGCTTTTCTGGCAGTGGTCTGATTATTTTATAGTGGTTTTTAAAGGGCCTTCACATGGAATTGGTGGTGGTGGTTCTGCTTTTGTGTGCGTGGGGTGGGGGCTGTGTGGGGAGACCAGGAACAGGAGCAGGTCCACAGAGATATGACTAGTGAAGCAGGGACACAGACGTCCAGACCACAGCATGCTGACCTGCACTTTCCTAAAACACCCAAATGCTGGGTGTGTTCCCAGGAAATCTCCAGAGGGCCACGCCCATCACTGCCCATCTCCAGACACGTTTGGAGTATATGTGAGAGCAGGACTGTAACCTTCTGCCCTCCCCAATGCCAACGAATAAATACAAAAATCAGTTGAAGCCTTCATTAATGGAGGCTTTTCATCTGATTTTTCAAAGGGAAGAGAGGGTAATGTCTAATGTATCTTATTTCTGACTCTGGAAGAGATTCATGCCGTGAACAAAGTTAACATTTCAGGAGGACCCTTGTCACGACACTCCTGATAGTCTTCTTCCTCTCTCGTCTTTCGTCCCCTGGCCGTCTCTCTTGGCGGTGGTCTCACATGTTCAGGACTCAGGATTCCATCACCTTCTCTCACTGACTTGATGTCTCAGAAAATGTTGACTTTGGGCGTCAGTCTCCATAGCCAGGAACACAGTCACTCTTTGGTGGAACTTTGGGAGTTTTGTGCAAGAGCCTCCTGAGGAGACGTAGGCAAGCTTTTTTTAAATCTGCTCCCCACTCTGATTCAGCGAAGAGAATCCATTATGCGTCTCGGGGCTCTTATGAGCTCTTCAGTCCAGCTCCCTGCAGCTAGCAACAGGCAGGTGCATATTTGTTCATGAATTAGGTGGAGTTCTAAATTGTAGAGAATAAAATTCACTCTGACTTATTTAAGCAGAAAAAGAATTTATTAAAATGAGTATCAGGCACATCATAGACCTGTTGATGGGGCTAGATAAAGAGGGTCTAGGCTAGGGTGTCAACCCCACTGCCAGGGACCCAGCATGATGGGGAGACAGCCCCCTGCCATCTGTGCACAGAGCCTCCTTTCCAGGAGGCTCATCCCCCAAGCAGGGGAGTGTTGGGCTGGCAGAATGTAGGTGCCATGCCTGCATCTGGCTGCCAGGAAGGTTGAAAAAAATTCTTTTGTTGTTGTTGTTGTTGATGTTTGTTTTCGTATCATACCTTGGGAAGGGGTCATTCACAACATGGGAATTATCAAAAGTGTAGGGAAGCTATTCGAAAATGTTGGGCAGCCCCAAATGGAAGCCATCTGCTAGAGTCTACCACTTGGCTGCCCATCTATCGACACTCTTCTTTCATCCTCATATTGTCAAATAAAAATAGCAGCTCCCTTATAAGATGCAACTGTCCCATATAAAATGAAAACATACATACAACAACATATCCCCAAAAGGGGATCCCCAGGTCTCGTTAATCACAAATCTAACTCCTAGTCAAGAATCTTGGAACTAGTTCAGCACAACCCCATCCTAATTTCTGTAACCTGGGTACTAGATGGTACATATAAATGCAGCCAACACAGCCTAAAGGAAATTAGGCTACAGATTGGTTATTTTTCACATATAAATATATACATGACACAGCAAAGAAAAATCGTGGGTAGCTAATAAAGTTCTAGCTTCTGCAGTGGCTCAGGCATTTGGTATATGTGACTTCCTTTCTCCCCTATGTATTCCACATTCCTTGGCCCCTGGCCAGTGGCTCTGCTCGTCTGGGATCTTAAGATGAATGATGATGCTTCATTCCTCAGGTGTCTGAGTTCTAGGTGGTTCTGCCTGTGTGGGGTCACTGCGATCTTCCCTGAGATTTACCAGTGGGTGTGGGAGTACCAGGAGGCCATTCCGAGGATCCCCTGGTTCCAGCCATCTGCCCTCATCAGTCGCAGAAGCTCCGCGGCACCCTGGTGATGGAGCACCATCACTCTGTGAGCAACTCAACTTCCAGTTGCGACTCACTGGAGCATCCCGACTTCTCCCCTGATGACTCATCCCCTGCTGGACTCTTCTTCCTGTGGGTGCCAAGATAGCGAAGGCAGCAGAGCTTAAGAGATATGGGGACAGGAAGCAGAAATCTTGAGCAATGCCACCACAGTCTCCTCCATGGTGCCTGGAGCCATGTATTCTGGCCACAGGAGGGACATTACCGTGTGTTGGCTCCTGGTCCAGAACGGACACCACGTCCTGCAGGAACAGGCTTCTAGGAACAATCCCCAAGATGCTACTGCAAACCTGGCCTGATGAGGGCGCTGCCACAGCTCTTACTGCCCCCCCTGAATGACCTCACAGAATTGCCTGTAGTGGTCCCTCTGCTGGTACTGCTTCTGCCATCAGAATGGATGCCTACACTGGTAGAGCAGTTGGCATGCCTTCAGTGTAGACACATAGTTGCTGAAAGAGGTGGTTTTGTTAGATTCTGTCTTTGCAGGGTGGAACTTTCACTGTGGGAAACTAGAAAAATGTAGGGATAATGTTTAAAAGGTATTTGTTACAATTATGGACATTTTGGACCAGATGACTCTTTGTGGTGGGGGCTGTCCTGGGCATGGTAGGATGTTCACCATCCCAGACCTCCACCCATAGATGCCAGTGATCCCCTCCCTCCAGCTGTGAAAACCAAAAATGTCTCCAGACATAGCCAAGAGTCCCTTGGGGGCAAAATCATCCCCCCCCATTGAGAAGCACCATGAGTTCTCACATTCATTGGCATAAAGTTGGTCACAATTTCCTCTTATTATGCTTTTACTATCCGTAGACTCTGAAATGATATCATCTCCCTCATTCTGGATATTAATTTCAATCTTCTCTCCTTTTTTCTTCATCAGTCAGTTTATCAATTTTATGGATCTTCTCAATGAACCAGGTTTGGTTTACTGATTTTAATTGTTGTTTTATTATTCTCTTTTTCACTGAGGCCCAGTCTTCCTTAAGGCCTCATCTTTATTATTTCCCTTCTTCTGCTTACTTTGGTTTTAATTTGGTCTTCTTCGTGTTTTTTAAAGGTCAAAGCTGCAGTCAGTGACTGGAGACTTCTCTGACGTAGGCATTTAGTGTTGTAAATTTCCTGGTGAATGTTATCTTGTTGGGTGCTGGAGATTTTCTGTTTCTAGAAATATTCTTGAAGCTGGTTAAATTACGTGCAAACAGTATCATCCTTCAAGTTTTGCCAGGTAGAATTTGTCAGAAGCCCTTCCTCCCCGCCCGTCTGTGGGATGTGCCCCCTGGACGCTGGGTCCCCGAGCTGCCCGCCTGTCTCACAGCCTCTCCGTCCACACTTCCGTGCTGGGTGTCACTCTTCACTCTGAGTCCATCTATTTTCTTCTTTTAGAATTTCCTTAATAATTTTGTTTTTTTCTTTTATTTTTATTGAGATATAATTGACATTAACGTTATATTAATTTCATTTATATAACATTGATTCTATATATGTATTGATTTTGTTTTATAGATGGTATCTTCTTGTTTTCCAGCTATGTTTGGGGTTTATTATTATTTTTTCACCACTGTCATTTGTGTGGGTTTGGGGCAGGAGGGAGGTTAGTGGAGTCCTCATGTCCCCACATCAGTCCCATCTTTGTCATGGCCTCACCGTTCTCTCTCAGAGGGTGTGTGTCAGATCCACGGAGGGCTGCTCCAAATTCCGTGGCAAGCCCTTCTGGCCCCCCTTATATCAGTCATTCTCAAATGGGCAGTTTTGCCCCATGGGACATTGGCAGTGTCCAGAGAGATTTTGGTTTTCACAGATGTGGGGAGAGCGCTACTGGCATCTAGCGGGTCGAGGCCGCAATGCTGCTGAACATCCTACAGTGCACAGGACAGCCCCCACAAAGAATGATCTAGTCCAAATGCCAAAATGGGCAAGGTTGAGAAACTTTGCTTCAATTTGATGATCTAACCTATAATACTTAGGTACCTTCAAGAGCCTGAATAAGAAAGATAAGGAGATAATCTTGATATAGATCCATTTCTCTTCAGTGTGAGAGTTTTGCATGGGGTCTCTTACAACATTGTATGGTAGCCAGTTTGCATGCAAATTCATTTAGATGGATTATATTTAAAGTGCACATTTGGACTTTTTGCGATAACCATAAAATATCTTTGAAACATCCTGTTGGGATTATTCAAATGGTTATCATTTCATTGATATAATGGTTCAGTGTGAGAATTGCATGCGTAACCCTCACATGGGTAATTATTGCACCTCTCACGCAGAATTCAGAACAGTATTTACATTTCCGTTGTCCTCCGACAAGGATAAGAACAGGCTGTTTTGTGATATTTTGTCTTATTTAAAGTAACAGAAATTATAGAAAGGGCTCTTAGTATTGGTTCCGGGTCAAGCCACAATGATTCTGAGTGTAGAAATCTGATTTATTTTGCAAAAGAAAATTCATTTTCCTCAAGGTAACTATGAATAGATCTATGTTGCTCAGAGACAAAGATTATGTAGAAAGAGAAACAAAATAGCACCCATTTATGATCCTAAATGTCTATATATAATAGATTCATGCATCAAGATATGGCCATCTATGGAAACATTATTCATTTTCATTGGGCAAAGAGTCATTGGCTTTTATTTAGGGTTTTGGAATGCCCTGATTTTTTAAAATGTGTTTAACTTTGACAAAGCTAAATTTTTTCTTTGTTTAGAATGCATGAGTCCAACTTGGTTTCACTGTTTACTAGGCTAAACCTGGTAGTGCTTTCTTCTGATTCTCCCTTATTAGCAAGAAAACCACTGAGGGCACAACCCTTTGTGTTGGTGGAGAATCCAGTTTCTAATGTTACGAAATGAAGTGGTGCCAGAATGTGTACAAGTAACCAGCGTTTGTGTGGTAGTTGGAAGCCTGGGTTCTAATTCAGATTTGTCGGTAACTCTTCTCTGGCTGTGGCAAAGTTTATTCATCTGCCTGTCCCATTTCGTCATCATGAAAGTGAGGGGTTTGGTTACAAGCCCCAGTGTCTTCTCAGATCTCATGGTAAGACCACATTCATCTACAAGGACTTCTGGGCAGGGGGTGATGAATAGTATCACTTTTGTAAATAAATAATTATAACTTTTTTTAGTTCAGTGGGTAAAAATTACATTAAAAATAAATTATAAATTACTTCTAAAAATACCTTCTATCTAGCTAATTCAGAGATTTTCTTGTAGAAATTGTGAACACTATAATTGTAAATCATTTTAGGTTTTTTGTCTCTTCTCTTTTTAAAAACCATATAAGCAGCATATCTTACCATGGAAATATTAATATAAGCAAAAACAAAGATTCAGAGATGGTCATTGTTGACATTTTGCTTTATTTTCCTATATCCTTATTTATATATATGTCCACAATTTATATTGATAAAATGCCAATTGTTTCAATAACATATGTTTTAACAACTTAGTATATTATGGCAACTCTCCTTGTCAATAAAAGTATTTTAATAGCTATGAAGGATACCATTATATGGGCATGCCTCAGTTTATGTAGCCAGTCTCTCATGTTGACAGTGATGTCCAGTTCTCTGGTCATGTGAATAACGCTTGGACGAATGATTTCTATTCAGTTACTTAACTATTTCCTTAGAATAAATTTTAGACTTAAAATGTTTCAAAAGATATGAATCTTAAGATTTTCAGTGTATATTTCAATATGGTTTCTAGAAAAATGCAGCTGTGTTCCCTCCCTTTGAGACTGCACACTTAATATTTGCTTTTAAATTTTCTTATAATTACTGGTTTGACAGATGATACATGATTGCCAATTTCATTTACTTAGGTTAGTGGTTCTGTTGAATGTGTTTTTTCATTCTTTTCCCTCTTTTTTGTGTGTGAATTGCATGATTGGGTCATTTACTCATTTCAGTGTTGTTAGGATGTTTATTTCCTGTTTTGAAATCAAAACCATAAGGTATTAACTCTTTTCATGTATTTACAGTCCAAATATTTTTTCCTTCTCAGATTGCCATTTGAGTTTCAACTTTATAATTTTTTTATATGTAAGAAGTAAATTTTCACACAGTCATATCTATTGATGAGGAGATTGCTATAATATACTATATTAATTTGTTAAAACATTTGTTATTAAAATAATGGCCCAATCATTTTATTAATAAAATTGTGGACATATATATATGGATAGATAAGGACATAAGAAAATATGAATTCCTTTATGATTTCTGACTTTAGTGTCATGCTTAAAAAGCCTTCCTTTGTCAAAATTTGCATATGCATTCAACATTTTTACTTCATTTTTTACATTCATGTCTTTAATTCTTCAGGATGTATTTTGGTTGATGTATAAAGGCTGTACTTCTGCCACTAACTGGCTAAGCAGCTCTTGTAATATCATTTACTGAGAAATGATACTCTTACATTTTCTGATATTGGGTTATCTTTGTATCTTTGGGAACATGCTAATCAGGGTCATGGTGTACCCTTGTATTACTCTTCCTTTCCATTGTCTTTTTTGGTAAACATTTACGTTAAAGCTTTTTTCTCTTCTTTTCGATGTGCCTGTTGGGGTAACAACAGCTATGGTGTCTGTGTGAGAATGTAAGCTGTCACTGATACAAGGTCTCCGATGATCCCTCAGATGGGAAAGTGCATGGCTTTCAGGGAAAACATTGCGTGTGATCAGTTAGGACGAAAGAAACGGCACAGGATGGGTGTTATAGCGACGGGGCTGTCCCTGCCCTGAGTCAGTCTTTGTGATGAAGTGACACCTACAACGCACCTGTTCACTCGGATTTTGTGTGTTAGCACCTTACTCTGACTTTCAGATTTATGTAGACAGTCACAACCCAATGAGCATCTTTGTAGCACCGTCAGTTCCAGCGAGCAGGACTGGGGCTTGGACAGGCCTGTTTGCCTGCGCTTCTCACTGTGTGGTAGCGTGTTCTATTTTTTCTAGTGGTGCAGAGGTAATTAATGCACATATTTGAGAGAGATACCAGGTAGCAATGATGTTGCTAAATTGTTCATAGAATTTTCTAGGCAGGCATAATGTAAAGTGAACACTTTAGTGCCCTTATCCTGAGAGAATTCAGGTTTGTTTTCCTGTAACAAATTGCTATGAACTTGTTGGTTTAAATGAGACAAATTCATTGTCGTAGGTTCTGTAGGTTGGAAAGCCGACACGGGTTCCACTGGGCTGAGATCAAGACGTCCTCGGGGCTGGCCCCTCTGGGGGCTCTGGGAAGATCCCTTTCCTCATCTTCTCTAGTTCCAGAGGCTGCCCGTGAGCATCCCCTGGTTCCTAACCCCTGGCTCCATCTTCAGAGCCGGCGACAGTGCGAAACTCTCTGGCGCTGCCCTCTGTCTGGTCCTCTCTCTGCTTTTATGAGTCCTGAGATTGTCTCCCCATCCCACGATCAATAACTCAGTCCCATCTGCAAGCCCCTTCACCTGAGGTAGCATATTCACAAGTTCTGGGGATGTGGGGTGGATGTCTTTGGGGCCATCATTCTGCTGCAGCAATATTTACTTTTAATTTCCATCCATAGTTAGCTTTCATCTCTAGAGATTTTATTTTTGTCATGGATTTGAACAAAATTTCTACATTTCTTGGAAAAATAATTGCAAAGTAAGTTTTTCAGCTTTTATCTCTATTTAAGAACATATCAGATAAGGTTAGCTCCTTTACCATTTTTAAATTAATGAAAAAAATTATTTATTGAGGCTGATGGCTCCTCAGCAGCACCTGAATTTGTAATTTCACATCAGTGCAATGGGCTTACCCTCTTCTATGACATATATAAGCATAACTAAGATGTTGCCCTGATTAAAAGTGAAATAACCAAAGGATGGGCTTCATTACGGTGAAAAGGGAAACCCAGGTTGAATTACTCGCCTCCAATAAATCAAAGTGACTGAGAACACTAAGATCCATCTCAGGATGTAATTAATTATATTTAATTTTGTAACTCTCCCCTCGAAGGAAAAAGTCTTGATTTGCGTACAGGCTGACGAGTCATGATGTAGGAGCACGATTAGTGAGTGGGCGTCAGGCACTACCAGGCTGGTGTCTTGTCCCTCTGGTTCACAGACAGAGCTGCCGCGGCCTGGAGGTACAGCCGTCTTAGCTGTGGGCTTTAGTGCAGAAGTGGGAGCAGTGGACGAAAGACAAGCTGGGACGTTACAAACCGTTGCTGTTTTAGGAAGTCTGTAGTGGATTCTGAGCAAATACAGGCTGAGTGGGCTTTTCTTGCCTTTTTCTTAGTGACCTGAACGTATGATTCCGTACATTTTTGTTGAATAGAACGAGCAGATTTTAGTTTAAAAAATAATTGTAAATTTCATTGCTGTGTACCACTTACCTGCATTTTAACTTGTGTTTTTTTAGAGTGGTTGGATCTTTTTGTGTTAAAAAAATCTGTCTTCCTCTACTGAATGGGTGTAAAAAAAGAAAAGCTTGTCAGAAATTGAGCTTTTGGGTCTTGTCCTTGTTGTCATCTGTTTTCTCCCCCCAGCATGGTTTATAACAGTTACACTGACCATTTTATTGTAGTTTCTTCCCAAATGTACTGCTTTATTTCTCAAAACATCGTTTAATCTACATTAAAGACTTTCAAGACAGAGACTTGAAACTCAAGCTCGGCTATCACGTTCAGTGTTACGTGTGTGCGTGTGTGTGTGTGTCTATGGGTGTGTGTGCGTGCATGTGTGTGTCTGTGCGTGCGCGCGCGTGTGGTGAGGAGGGGCAGCTCCCGGCTCGGCTGGAGGGGCGTTAGCGCTCCTCCTCGGTGATACAGCACCGTGAATTGAGTTCACGCAACAACTGAGTAGTTATGTGACATAAGGAAGAGAGCTTTATTTGAAATATTACTAACTATTTAAAATACTTAAATTTAAATATTTACATTTCTCTTTAAATCCTTAAAATGTTACCTACTTGTATTTAAACGTTACCTACTTCTCCAATCTAGTAAGCCAACGTCTGGGGTTTGAAATGTCATTCTTCAGAGACATTTGGGAGAAATGAATTGAAAAATCAAAACAGTGTTAAAATATCACTCACTGGCCTTGTTTTACAAGCTGCCTGTTCTTCCCTGCAGCTTCCCAGAGCCTGTTCTCCTCCCCTGCCCGGCCTCTCTCTCCGCTCTCTCCCCCTCTCTCCCTCCCCCTTTCTGTGTGTGTCTCTCTCTCTGTCTCTCTGTCTCTCCTCCCCATCTCCTCCCCATCTCCCCCTTCCTTTCTCTGTCTCTCTGTCTCTCTCCCTCTTCCTCTCTCTGTCTCTCTGTCTCTGTCTGTCTCTGTCTCTCTCTCTGTCAAACTAAGTGACTGTTTCTTAAGATCTTCATGATTTTTGTAGCCGTGTTGCAGTCAAACTTGCCTGCCCTCAGCGCTCCCATATCCAGCGGGCATTTTCCGGCCGGCCTAGCTAAGAGAGCAGTGACTCTTGTTCTTAGGGGTCATTTTGCAAGATTTTGAGGTATGCATGGAAGAGGTTCTTTTCAAGAACTTCAGGTTTGCTACATGTGAACTTGGAATTATGATTTTTCCTCAATGCTAGGTTGAGCGACCAATTCTTGAAACACTTTGAGAATGATCAGGTAATAAGTATATTTATGACTGGGCCGTTCTTTCATGATTAATTGGTACTGTCACACTTTTCTTCCTGTTGGCTGGTCCCTGTGGTTTGTTGACCGCGTGTGGTTATTTCAGATATATCCTCGTATGTGGTGGTAACTCTCTGATGTGTACGCATTTACTGCTTGAGTGTGTTGAATACAGACCTTTGTTTTGGGTCTGAGACACAGTCTTTCCTTTGAAGACTTTTTCTCTGAAGGGTGAATAGCTCTGTACTTAAATAACAAAGTAAACACACCATTTAAAGAGCCGTCTGCAGCACAGAACATGACAGTCACATGGCTGCTGTGTTGTTTTGACAGCTATTTTCTCTGGTCTTAAATTTAGACGCCTCTCCCTACAGACGCTCCTGGAGGAGAGTCGGCGCATAGCGGAGCCCAGGGAGGCTGTGGTTGACGCAGCTGAGTTTTATAGCTAAATGCTGTGATTTCCTCGTTCTGGTCGTTCTCACGGTTCCCTGAGTCCACAGAGTGATCGGCCCCTTGTTGCTTTTCCTTCCTGTAAAACTGCTGATGTGTGAAGTACCTGTCCTCATCCTGTTGTTCGTAATAAAACTATCAGTGTTCCAAGAGACACGTCTTCTTAGCTCTCACATTATTGGAAATTATAATAATTGTGAAGTTTCTACCTATAAAAATGTCTAGGCTTCAGTCAGTCCCAGTGAGTTGGTGTTTAAATAAGTAAACGCATATGCTGGGGTGAGGTGGTTGGTTAGACTTTTTAAGGAGAGTTTAGGAGTTTGCACTGAACGAACATTAACAATGTCTTTTCTGAAGCCTAGGGCAGAAATGCAGATGTGCAGATGTACAGAAATGCAGAAGTGCAGCTGTGCAAGTGTGCAGATGCGCAGAAGTGCAGACATGCAGACGTGTAGAAATGCAGACGTGCAGAAGTGCAGACATGCAGACGTGTAGAAATGCAGATGTGCAGACGTGTAGAAATGCAGACATGCAGAAGTGCAGACGTGTAGAAGTGTAGAAATGCAGAAGTGCAGACATGCAGATGTGCAGACGTGCAGATGTGCAGAAGTGCAGATGTACAGACAGGCATGCATACAGATGTGTAGAAATGCAGGCATGCAGAAGTGCAGACGTGCAGACATGCGGACGTGCAGAAATGCAGACGTGCAGAAGTGCAGGCATGCAGAAGTGCAGACCTGCAGAAATGCAGATGTGAAGACATGCAGGCCACGTTTCCAGCCTCTCTTGTAAAGGAGTTTGCTGTAGTTTGGGAAAAAGAGACCCTGCAGGAGCCCTTACCTGGCCCTTACCTGCCTCCCGAGCTTCCCACTTGGTGGGCACTGAGGCCCATGCGGCAAGAACCGCTCCTTGGTGATGGCCACAGGATTCCTTTAGATCAGGTGGGGAGGAGCGGACCTACATGCAGCTCAGTTAGCTGGGTTATCTCATACCTGTGAGCCCCAGCTATCGCTCCCAAACCTGTTCCCGTGTCTGCCACTCAGCTCGGGCTGCCATCGTGAGGTGCCGCAGACTGGGGGCTTGAACAACTGGAACGTCACCTCAGCCCTGGAGGCTGGGGGTCTGAGATTGAGGTGCTGGCACGTTGGTTCCCCTGAGGCCTCTCTCCCTGGACTGGAGACAGCGTCTCTTCCTGTGTCCTCACAGGTCGTCGCTCTGTGTGTGCATCCCTAGTGCCTCTGCCTCTTCTTACACAGACACCAGTCCTATCGGATCAAGGCCCCCCCATTACGACTGCATTTAACCCGAATCACTCCCTAAAGGCCCTGTGTCCAAATACGGTCATGTTGGGGGTTAGGGCTTCAACGTAAGGATTTTGGGGGACACGGTTCAGTCTGTAACAGTGCCTCAGTGAATCCCACCTGGCCTGCTGCTTGTGCCCTGGGGCGTTCTTGATTCATCTCTTCCTCTCACATCACACAGCTGGTTCAGCGCAATCCTGGGATCTCTGCCTGCAGGATGTGGCTACAGTCCAACCTCTGCGTCACCTCGATGCTCCACGTTGTTCCAAGCATCATAGTTTCCTGGGATCGCAATATTGCCCTGGCTTCCCAGCCAGTATTAGTGCTTCTGCCCGCTCCCACACGCACACCCCACCCTCCAGGGGTGTATTCTCAAATAGTAGCCCACATGATCCTAGAAGTCAGATCGTGTCTCTTCTCGGAGTATGAACCCTCAAAACAATTTCCCATCATTCTGACTCGGCCCCTGTTTTACCTCTGACTCCAAATATTGTATATATTTTTAATTATCACTATATTATGATGTTTGAGATCTTAAAAACTCTTCCTGGCTGGGAGAGCCTGCCCCTCCCAGCTGGCCAGTCCTCAGGGACAGTAGAGCAGGAGCACACCTTCGACATGCCCACCAACCACCCAGAGCCAGGCCTCCTCCATCTGCCCTGCACCGGGAGGCGAGATTCCTGTGCCTTCAACTAGGACCATGCCTATCGCCCAAAGCCCAACAAAATTATTCAAATCAGCCAGTCCTAAGTGTTCACTCCACCCTGCCTGCCTTTCTTGTGGAAACCCCAGGAAAGGCCGTGGCCTGATTCTTCCCCTTCCTCCCGTCTTCTGTCTTCCGACCCCCCAGTGCTTCCTAGTGTGGCCCAGCGTGGTCCTGTCTCTGGGACCGTGAGCACAATAACTTTGATTCTGGAGCCTCTTCTCTCCTCTTGTGGCTGCACCCAACAGACCGTCTTATAAAACAGCCCGCTCCGTCTCCCTTCACTCTCCCTCCTTCCTGCTCCACCCAACCAGCCCCCTTGCTGGTGGCACTACCCTCAGGGCCTTAGTGGCTCCTGTTTCTGGAATGATCTCCAGCTGCGCCCATGCTGTGCCCTCGATTCTCTCAGGTGTGGTTCACGACACGTCCAGTGAGTCCTCTCGTGGCCACCTGGCCAGACACAAACTGCCTTTCCCCACCCCGTAGGACCCCTCTCCCCGCTTTGTCTGTCCCTAGAACTCGTTACTGTCTCGCTTCATGTCTTACTGATTTGTCTGTTTATTGTCTGTCTCTCCGTTAGCTCGTGAGCTCCAGGTTGTTCAGTAATGCGTTCCCAGCACCGAGAACAGGGCACAGCCCATATTAAGGGATCAATACATCTTTTTGAATGAATGAATGAAAAAATTATCGTTTCAGGCCAGCCTGATGTCATTCACCTGTCTCTCCTCACTGAGGACCTATGAGACCATTAACCACAAGTGCTTAAGACGGGGTGCTGTTGGGGTTTCCCCACCCCCATGAGAGAGCACCTGTGTGTGTTAAGTGCCTATTAGAGAGTTGTCATCGGAGAAGAGCCGGCAAATCAGATGGACCCTTCTCTGCTGATGGCTTGGTGTGGAGAGTGGCTGGCACTGTGAGGAGGTGGCGCTCGACTTTCCAGAGGCCGCCGTGAAGTTAAATTAGTTAGTAGTCGACAAGGAGAGTGTTCTGGTTTGGTAGATTGGGGGTTAGTAATCGTATAATAGAAGTGTCAGCATGGTTCAAACAGGCAGTGTCAGAAGATTTAGAGGGAAGAGACTGGAGATGGAGACACCAGTGAGAAAGCAGAACCCTGTGGAGGCGAGTCGTCTGAGCTGTGTTCAGAGTTTGAACAAGGGAGGGTTACACGGTGGTGAAGAGGTGGGAGAGGAAGACAGAAGTGGCTGACTTGGTTGATCTTTGGGGGGTGTTAGGCAGGTTAGAATGTTTGTTTGGTGTGGTTGATATGCATTAGAGCTGGAAATATAAGTTAGGTTGATGTTTTTAAAGACTATTTTTTTAGAGCAGTTTTAGGTTCAAAAAATTTAGAAGATACAGAGATTTCCCATATACCCCCTGCCCCTACACATGCACAGCCTCCCCCACTATCGACGTGTCCCTCCAGATGGTGCATTTGTCACAACTGAGGCACCGACATTGATGCATCATCATCATCCAGAGTCCATAGTTTACATTAGGGTTCACTCTGGGTGTTATGTGTTCTGTGGGTTTGGACAAATGTAGAATGACATGTGTCCACCATTATAGAATCATACAGAGTAGTTTCACTCCCCTAAAAATCCTCTGTGCTCCACCTGTTCATCCCTCCCTTCTCCAACCCTTGAAAACTACTGATCGTGTTACTGTCTCCATAGTTTTGCATTTTCTGGAATGTCATACAGTTGGAATCACACAGTGTGTGGCCTTTTCGGATTGGCTTCTTTCACTTAGTCATATGCATTTAAGTTCCCCCATATCTTTTCATGGCTGATAGCTAATTTATTTTAATGCTGAAAAAGTTTGTTTGCTAAGAATGGCGTGGAGTTGGAAAGGATGAGCCCCCTTCAGGGAGGCCCTAGTGAGGAAAGACCAGAGGCAGCACAGAGAAACCCAAAGGAGAGGGCAGAGGACGCAGACCTAGTGGGGAGGATGGGAAGGTGCCCGGCAGGCCTGGGGTGACGTGCTCTCAGCAAAGCTCGAGTGGCCAGAGCCTGTGGCTCCAGATGCACGGTATCGACCAGGAGGGAGCCGACAGTTGGTTTATTTTTGCAAAGATCCAGTTGCTTCTGACACTTTATGGTCAACGCTAGGTACTGAGTGTGTTCAGGGAAGAACGGCCAGGATGGAGATTTGGGTTGTCTCCTGGAGAACGGCTGCGTGTGTTTTGTCTAGAGAAAAAAGTTGTGCGGGGCCCATGAGAAGGGCCGAAAATAAGTGAGGGTTTGTGAGGGAGAAGATGTGTTGAATTTGTTCAGTGTGTTCCTAGACCTGGGTTGCCAGACAATGGCCTACGGACCGGATCCAGCCAGCTGCCTGTCTTGGAGGTGAAGTTTCCTGGCACAGAGTCTCGCTCGCTCGTCGACGGACGGTCTGTGGCTGTTCTTGCACGACAGCAGAGTTGAGTGGTTATGACACAGACCGTGGTCCGCAAAGCCTAAAATATTTACTGTTTGGCCATTTACAGAAAAAGTTCACTGACTCCTTCCTACAGGTGACCAGCACAGATGGATAAATGTCTCAGGGAGTCATAGTTCAGTTTACGTAAGGGAACACTTTCAGTGGAGACAGTGACTTCTGACTCGAGATAATGGAGTGGTTTCTCAGAGATGGTGTCATGCATACATGTGACGCGTCCAGGTTGATACGTTCCAACCCCAAAATTCTATAAGGTTGTTACTACTAAGGAGGGATTTAGGGCAAACATAGAAAAGAGTTTCCCACAAATAAGGATGTTATAAATCTTTCAAATTCCCTGGAAGAGTTTAAAATTTATCCATTTTGTTTGTGTCATGGTGGTGCTGATGAGTGGGATTTGGAATGAAGATAATGTTCTGTGATTCTTGTGAAGCCATTTGGTGATCAGTTGGGGTTGGGCCACAGGAATCTAGTTCCCTTTGGTGTCTGGGAAATTTTTTGTTAAAGCAAATAATTTTCTAAGAGTATTTTAGAGAAACAATGTGAGAAATAATGTGTTACACGGCTTAAGACCTAAAATACTAAAGAATGAAATAGAGTAGAACCAGTGTAAGAATTATGAATGGCCAGTATCATTTAATTGTTGGTCCAGGTCTGGGAAGTGGGGATAGGCTCATCTCAGTCCTGAGGTCTCGGCAGGAGGGTTCTCCAGGAGTCTTGCAGGGCGTCAGAGGGGCAGCAAGTCCAGCAGGTGCCCCAGGCCTGTCCACTGACAAGCATTGGATCAGGATTATACTCGGTCTCGAAGGTGCACTCTCGCAGGAATGCAGGTCTCCTTGGTGCGCTCCTACAGAGCCTCAGTCACGGAGGTCCCTGTTGGGGTTGTCCAGGCTCAGAGCAGCAGGAAGGTAAGGAAAAAGCAGAGGCCCCGTAAAAATGACCTACTGGGGAATTTGCATCTCCGTAGAGTAAATCGTGACGCTAACAGAGTGGCATCTGGGGGAGAGAGTTCCGAGTCCCTCATTTGGTGGTCGTAAGCATCCCAGTGCCTAAACGGCAGTGTAGTTGACCCTGGAGGGACCTTGGAGAGAGGACATGCCTGGTGCCAGTGCTGCGTTGCTAAGGAGACAATGGCTTTTCAGATGAGTGCATGTTAACAAACTCCTTGTGTGAAGATGGCACCAACAGGAGCTCTTTTGTTTCTCTTCTCGCTTCCCCTTAAATGACAGTATCAGACTCTGCTCCTTCTCCCTTCATCCTCTAATCCTTTCTGTCTCCTTCTTGAACGTCCATCTCTCTTCTTTCCCCCCTGCACACACACACACACACACACACACACGCACACACACACACACACACACACACACACACACACGCAGGGCTGTCTTTGTTAGAATGTCCCGTCCTCAATATCCCCAGTTCCATCAGAGTACGAGAGCAACGTCCCTCTCTTCCGTGGAGGGGACGGCAGTGTTTCTAACCACAGGTTCTGGAGCCGGATATCCTGGCGTCAGACCACGTCTGTGTCACCTACCCTGTCTGTGCCTCAGTGTTCTCATCCGTGAAATGGAGATGAGATTACCTACCCTGTAGGCGAGAGTTAAATTAATGCGTGGAAGCTGTTGAGAAGACTGCCTGCCCTACGTTAGTGCTGTAGAGCAGGAGCTAGTATTTCCAGTTGTGGATGACGTCTCTGGAGGCTGTGCCAGCTTGTGCCGAGGAATGCTCCTGATGCTCCTCTGGAAGCTGTGGTTCCCACGGAGTAAGAGGGGGATCCTTGAGGATAAGGGTTGGATTTGATTCATCTTTCTGTTCTTGGCATCTCCATGGTGCCTGACATGTAGTAAGTCTTGTTCATTGAATTTATTAAACACCAGTTTCGACCAGGACTGTAAACTCAAACTCAACAAGAATGCCAGAGAATGTAATATTTAAAAAAAATTTCATCTCTGAGGGTTCTCCTTTTTAAACTGTATGCAGAGTGTTTATCATCACTCCTCCTTTAGTAAATCATAGAATGTGACTGAGTTTTATTTGGTTGCTTGACTTAAGGTTGCCATTGAGAGCGTGCAGGACCTGTGGGAGCAGGGCATATCCTCCTGGTTTATCGCGGCCTTCCCAACCTGGGACCCTGCCCGATGCATTTTGGAAATTCAGTATGTGTTTGTTGAACGAATATTAAATGAGTTTCCCTAATGTGGATACTGTAGTGTGGATGATGATGGAAATTGAATTAAATATATACAGACTCCTGAATATGTCCTAAATATACAAATAAAAACTAGGTTATATTCGTGGTGTGACATCTCCTTGTTTCTCCTCCCTCCCCCTCCCTGCTTCTCGCTTCCTTCCATCCCTTTGTCCCTCCCTAACTAAAGTTTAGACCCCCTAAAATTGTCCAACTAACTAAAGCTTGCTATTAATTATGGTTATTTTTTTAATCAGTTGTTGATTTTTTTAAAAATGAAAAGTGGTCAGAATTCTTTCCTCTTTCAGTGTTAATGATACTTAGCCCTCACCATCTAGAGGGATCTCGTAGTGAGAATGGAAGAAAAGGCAGACCCTCCCCTCCTGTGGATTCTGACTCACTTGTTCTGAGCAGGGTCCAAGCATCAGGATTTTTTTAATACTTCCTCACAAATTCTAGAGTACAGCAAGCATTGTGAATCGTTGCTATGCATTAATAGATGCAGGTCTTTAGGAATTTCATGTAACCTGTAATATACAGTCTTTGGTAAACTTAAAGTAAAGAGAAATCTTCACCCATCAGGTGTATTTATCTTTCAGACTTGGGCAAGCACGCTCTAAGACCAGAAAAAGGAAAAGCAGATCTTGCTGTTCCTTTGTATGTTTTTCTCCTACAAAATTGTCGTGTTAGTGCAGTTAAACTTCTTTTATTGCAAATGTTACCGAGCAAGGGCTCGATCTGCTCGCCACAAGATAAAAGGGCCCAAGCAGGCAGTGGTGGAGAAAGAACTTTAATAAGCGATAAGCTCGCATATCGGAAGATGGTGGACTGTCATCCTAAGAAAGCCATCTTAAAGGGGAACTGATTTGGAAGTGACTTATATAAGACAAATGGGGTTGGAGAGGGGGCTCAGATGTCAGGTGATGGATGATGGCCCCAGGTTTGGTGCCTCTCCGTAGCGGACCTGCTGAGGGCGACATTCCTGAGGAATCTAAGAAACCTCAGTTACTTCCTCGTCTGGGACAGAAGGAGCAGTTTGGGGAGAGGACATAAATTTTCTGCTAACAAGTTTTTCTTCCTACTGATTACTGGTTAGCTTGCCTACATGCAGTTCTAAGCGTTTTTCCAAAGCACATTGTGAGAGTGAGATGGGGATGGGAGCACGTGGCCTTAGGGGTGATGTTCTGAGTCCTCTGAGTAGGGGACACTATCTTTCATATTTCTTCGTGGGGCACATGTGTAAATTCGGGGGGTTCTATGTGTTGCATGTGGTGGATTTTTAGTCCATGACGTCAAAGTTTACAGTCGGTCATTTTAGCTTCTCACTGCTAAAATGCGTGATGCTTAGTCAGGCGGGGGGCTGTCGGCAAGCTACTCTCTTATCAGCGGTCCTGCTGTTCTGCAGGGCAAGCTCAGAAACAGGCAGTGACTTTGTTTCCCACGTTAGCCTTGTGGGTACAAGGCTGTGTTTCATCCTGATCCAGGGAAACTTGAACTCCTTCGTCCTCGGTTTCACAAACAAGGATCACTTAAAACCTGACACGTGTTATTGTCTCTCTTTTTGATTCTACCCATCAGAGTGGTTGTACAATGTATCTCATTGTGGTTTGATCTTCATTCCTCTGATGGCTAATGATGTTGAGCATCTTTACATATGCTTGTTGACCATTCATATATCTCTTTGGGGAAATATCTATTCAGATCCTTTGCCCATTTTTAAACTAGGTTGTCTATTATTGAATTGTAAGAGGTCTTTATATATTCTAGATACATATTCTTATCAGATATATGATTTACAAATATTTTTTTTCCTATGCTGTGGGTTGTCTTTTCACTTTCTTGATGGTATCCTTTGAAGCATCAACGTTTTTCATTTTGATGATGTCCAGTTTATCTATTTTTTCTTTTGTTGATTGTGTTTTTGGTGTCATACTTAAGAAAACATTGCCTGGTCAAGGTCGTGAAGATTAATACAGTTATACACCACATAACCACATTTCAGTTAATGATGGATTACATATATGGCAGTGGTCCCATAGGATTAGTATCATATAGCCTAGGTGTGTAGTAGGCTATACCATCTATGTTTGTGTAAGTACACTCTATGATGTTCGCAGAACAATGAAATTACCTAATGATGCATTTCTCAGAATGTATCCTTGTAGTTAAGTGATGCATGACTATCTGTGTTTTCTTTTAAGAGTTTTATATTTTTTGCTCTTGTATTTAGGTCTTCGATCCATTTTGAGTTAGTTTTTGTATATGGTATGAAGTAGGTGTCCAACTTCATTCATTTGCATCTGTCTGTCCAGTTGTCTCAGCACCATTTGTTGAAAAGACTGTTCTTTTGTCTTGGTGCCTTTGTTGAACATCAGTTGGCCATAGATGTAAGGGTTTATTTCTGGACTCTCAGTTTTATTCTATTGATTTATAAGTCTGTCTTTATGCCAGCTTCACAATGTTGTGGGTATTTTGTGGAACTTGTAGCAAGTTTTGAAATTGGATATGTGAGTCTTCCAACTTTGTTCTCTTTCAAGATTGTTTCAGCTATTCAGAGTCACTTGCAATTCCATATGAATTTTCAGATCAGCTTATCAACTTCTGCAAAGAGTCATCTGAGATTTCGATGGAGATGTTATTTAAAATGTAGATCAATTGTCATCTTATAAATATTAAGTCTTCTGATCTGTGAACATGAGATGCTTTTCCATTTATTTAGACCTTTACCTTCCTTCAACAATGTTTTGTAGTTTTCAGAGTATAAGTTTTACACTTCTTTTGTTAATTTTATGCCTAAAATGTTTTATTCTTTTAGATGCTATTGTAAATAGAATTGTTTTCTTAATTTTATTTTCATTTGTTCATTACAAGTGTATAGAAATACAATTGATTTTTGTATATTTATCTTATATCCTGCAACCTTACTGAACTCCTTTATTCTAATGTTTTTAAAAATAGATTCCTTAGGATTTTCTTTATACAAAATCATATCATCTACTGACAGAGATAGTTTTACTTCTTCCTTTCTAATTTGTATACCTTTTATTTCTTTTTCTTGCTTAATTGTTCTGGCTAGAACTTCCAAAATAACGTTGAATAAAAATGGTGAGAGCAGAGGTACTTGTCCTGTTCCTGATCTTTGGGGGAAAGCATTCAGTCTTTTACTGTTAAGTATGATGTTAGCTGTGGATTTTTCATAGCTACTCTTTATCAGGTTGAGGGAATTACCTTCAGTGCCTAGTTTCTTGAGTGTTTTTAACATGAAGGGTGTTGAATTTTGTCAAATGCTTTTTGTGTGTCTGCTGAGGTGATCATGTGGTTTTTTTGGTCCTTTATTCTATTGATATGGGTACATTAATTTAATTCTGGATGTTAAACCAACCTTGCATTCTTAGGATCAATCTAGTATATATTCTCTTTTATTTGTTTTTCTCTCCCCTCAACATTTGTTTGTAGATTTATCTATGTTGCAGTAATTGTAGACTATTCATTATCATTGCTGTATCGTATTCTATTGTGTGACTTTTGGTTAATTTACGGGTTTTGCCTATTATGAGTAGTGCTGCTTTGAACATTCTTTTGTTTGTCCTATGGTGAACATATGTTTGCATTTCTTTGGTTATATACCTGGAATTGGAATTTATAGTTCATAGGTTTGCCTGTATTCAGATTGAATAGATATTTCCAAACAGTTTTCCACAGTGGTTTTACCAATGTCCACTTTTGTTGGCAGTGTTTGACAATTCCTTTTGCTCTTTGTTTTAGCCAACTCTTGGTATCTTCTATGTTTTTCATTTCAGTCATCCTGGGAAGTTTGTAACGGTATCCTATTGTAGTTTTAATTTGCATTCTCTGATGACTAATGAAGTTAAGCACCTATATATATGTTTTTGTCTGTTTGGCTTATTTTTAAGATGATTATTTAAATTTTCGACCCATTTTTCTAATGAGTTGTCTTCCCTGTACATTTTTTAAAAAATTATGTAGTAATAGTTTATATATTCTGGATATCCATCTTTGACTTCAATTATCTTTTTCAACTCTGTGATTGAGTTTCACTTTCTAAATGGTATATTTTCATTAACAGATGTTCTCAATTTTAATATAATTAAAGTTTTTTCTGTATGCTAGGATTATTTTTTATGTTATTTAATAAATCTTTTCCTATTCCAAGATCGTAAGGTTTTCATTTCAAGTTTGTGGGATTTTTTCTTTTTTCTTTTTTTTTTTACTTTTCTCATTTATATTTGCTCTCAATCCGAAATTGACTTTGGTATATGATGTGTCAATTTACTTTGAAAAGTCATACTTTCAAGTTAGAAGCATTATTTTAACTAGTAGTGGAACTCGATGGTAATTGTGCCTGTATATTCTGTGCCATGGCGCTGTAGTAGACACATTATATGTATGTATGATTTATGCAACATTTTGCCAATTTTACAGATCAAGAAATTGACAATGAAGGAGATTAAGCAGATTGCCTTGAATCTCAGTGTCAGATTGACGTTTGCTTTTATTTTTTTACAAGCTGATAAAGTAGCCTGTTAACTGTGTCTTGGATGCTGGCAGAAGACATGATACTCCAGGGTCAGAGACAAAGGACTTTATTACTCACAGAACATCAAACACCCTGATTATTAACATGTTTGTGTCAGTTCCCCTTGCCCTACAGATCCTGTGGGGGAGATGCAAAGGGACCCTGATGGATGCTGCATATGCAGTGGGTTTGGGGTTCACCTGAGGAACACTGAACTTGGGGAACCCTCACTTTTATCCTGAGCAGTAAGGAATCTGTTCCCTGTCCTGGAGGAGGATATTATCTTAACACTCAAGATTGCTCTGCTGCAACGCAGTGCTTGGAAATGGCCCTGGAAAAGCATAATGAGAGCCTTGCGTTCTTGGGTCACTCAGTACCCGTGGTGGTTTACCTCTCTAAATACGGATCTCCCTGACTCTGTAATCTTCATTTCTACTATACCAGTGTGAATAATGAATATGTTTTTTGCACGTTCAACCTCCACATTTTGCTAAGAATATAATGAAAAATATGTTTGTAAACATGCCAGTGACACAGTTAACAGTGCAGGCTATATCTTGGCAAGGCTGGCTGTTAGGAGAGAGAAACAGAGGTGGCCAGGACTGGATCGAGGACAGTCTCACACTGTTCTTGTGTCCGACACTTTCTTCTTTTTTGCTAAATAAATATTTTGTCACGTTCTTTTAGTATCCTGAAATGAAGTTTGTGGTTAATATAACTTTCCTATACACACAATTAAATACTGATAAAATGCCTGCTTCTAATATAAAGGTGAAATAAAAGGAAATGACTTATAATAAAATAATCCTTATTTTAGTAGGTATATGCTTAGGCATCGATGACAATGAAGGAAGCAGATGCTCGCATGTACTTAAAATGAATGTGTTTGTTTTATGTTCAAGTAAGTGTTAATGACACATTTTATTTATAGTAGACTTTACAAGATGAGGGCTACGAGGGCATATGTCCGTATGTCTAGAGAATCACCATAAATGCAACTGTTTGGCAACTCCAATACCATGTTAACATTTTGTCCTCTATAGAATAATTTTCCAAAATAGTAAAAAAATAAAAAAAGCAAAACGCTTTGTAAAGCTTCAAACAAAAGAAAGTACAGCCCTTCTTATATGCATGTGAGCCTGCATCAGAACATAGTAAGCATTTCTTTCCTCCTTTACTGCCAGAGCTAAGTTCTAGGCTCAGGTAATTATACACCAGATTGGCTGGCTTACATGAATGTCTGGTGAAACATTCCAAAGTCATATCTGAGGCGGGACCATTTTTTGTTGTGCAAGAGTGTCCTGGGCATTATAGGCAATCTTACATCTCTGGTCCTGCTCTTTAAATGCCAGTAATAACCCCGGTAATTATAAAAATTAGCACTAAAATGCTCTCTCAGGTTTGCCAGACTCCCTAAGCATCAGTCTCCCTCTGAGGACCCTGGCCCAGGGGCACTGACCATGTATTAAATGACCACCTCACACGAGGGCCCATCTCCAGATCGGCCAGGATGCAACAGCCAGCCATGGACATTTTTCAGAATCACCAACGTAAAATCGTGCAATGCTGCACACCTGCTTTTTACTTTTATTTATTCTACTTAGGTCGAGTTCAGTCTGCCTAGACACAGCCTTCTTTCAACGTGGTTTTTCATGAAACTAGTTTAGAATTATGCTCTGAATACAGGCAGATTTCACAGGATCGACCATTCAGATGTTATTAATGTTTCCTGCTAGTGATGAATGATAAAAGAAGTTGGAATGCTGGAAACCTATTTCTTTCCCTCTAATTGGTGGCAAACTGTGATTTAGGGGCTGACACAAGGTTTTTGGGTTGTAAGACATTTTTTGTAGTGGCAGTAGCATTCTTTTTCATTTTAAAAAATTGTTTTATGAAATATTGTGCAGCTATAAAATATTTCTAAAATATGTATGAAAGATAATGATACAGTAAAAATCCAGTTTAAGAAAAAACTGAGGCTTCATGATTTCCTTTGAAGTTCCCTCTGGGCGCCTCTTTGATCCTTTGAGCCTCAGACAGGTCATCTTGCCTTTTTTAAAAACGTTAAAAAATAGTTTTACTAAAAGTATTTCTATTCCCTCGACAAAATATTGCTTAGTTTTACAAGTATTTGCACTTTATATTAACAGAACCGTAGTGTGTATTTTCCTCTCTGACTTACTCTTGTAGTTCAGCGTTTTGAGATTCGTCTATATTTTGCTTGTAGCTGAGCTCGTTTGTTAGCAATTTCCGTTGTATGCAGATACCACAGTCTATTTCTCTGTTCTCCTCTACAGGGACTTTGCATTGTTCCCGGTTTTGTTGTCACACAGGGCTGCTGTGAATGTGCTTGTCTGTGTCTCCTGGTATACCTGTGTGTGCATCTCTCTATGCCCTGCCTCGTGAAAGGCCTGTTTTCATGTTTGTTAGATGATGCTAAGTAGTTTTCCAAAGTCACTGTCTCATTTACACCATCACTGGCCCTGTGTAAGGGCCTCGGTTTCTCGAAATCCTTGACGGAACTTGACATGGTCAGACTAAAAAAGGTTTTGCCAATCTTTTGGAGTAATGTGATAAGTCATTTAATTTGTATTTTTCTGATGACTAATGCAACTGGATTTTTTTGTGTTTGTTGGCCATACATAGTTCCTATTGTGGTAAGTGCTTATTGAAAAATTTTGTCTATTTTTCTACTTGATTATCTTTTTATTGCTGACTTTTAGCGGTCCATGATATTTCGGAGGTATCATTTTTATGTGTTACAGGTTTATTTTCCCGATTTGTGCTTGTGATTCCATGTTCTTTTTAGCTTCTTTTCACAAACAGAAATTCTTAATTTTAGTGGAGCACATTCATTAGTGTTTTTCAGTATGGTTAGTGGTTGTATCAGTGAGTCCTGCCAGGGACACAGATACGCCCTGAAAAGAGGTGAGGGAGGAAGATTTGGGGAAGGGACTGTGGGAACATTTTGTGGCAGGTTTCCAGGAATCCGTTGCTGTCTCTGGTGGGAAGGAGCAGGGTCCAGGCGTCAGAAGGGAGCTGTTGGTGGAAGCTGCGGTTTGTGAGTAGTATTTTTGGACAGTTCAGAATTTGTTTGGAACCCAGACGTTGCTGACCCGCTGACCATCAGGGAGGGCCTGGGGAGTGACTACCGCAGCCTCACTGTCCGTCTGTGTTTGACCTTCGTCGACTGGACGGGTCCAGCTGGAAGTCACAGGGGAAAGGTGGTGCCTGGACAGTCCCCGAAGTTCCACTTCCGGGGGCGGGTGGAGTGGGTCTGAGGCACATACACAGAGTATCCACATGTTCCTCTGTGGTATATTCTAGAAGCTTAGTCTTTTTGCCTTTTACCTTAGCTCTTTAATCCCCCTGGAGTCTATCTAATCCTTCAACTTTTTGTTCATTTTTCTGACTTCAATGAAAAGGAGCGGTGTTGGGGGCACATTTGTGTGGTTTCTCATCACCGTAAAATATTGTTTCCTTTTGGTTTATCGGGTTTGAAAGGTTCCCTTCTGTTCCCAATTTGCTGAGTCCTTTTGAAAATCGTGAATGGATGTTAAATTTTCACAAATGCCTTTTCTCCCTCTGTTGAGATTATAATATAGTGTTTCCCCTTTAATCTGTTAATGTGGGGAATATTAATGTATTTTCTAATCTCAGGTTTGCATTGTGAGATATGGCTCGACTTGTACCATTTTTTTTTTTACATTTCCATACTTGGCTTGCTTTTATTTTGTGTGGGATTTTTTCATCCATGTTCTTGCATGATCCTAGCCTGTGCATTCTGCTTCTCTGATTTCTGTTGATATGATTAACTTCATGCCAGACTCACACACTGAGTTGTAACCTGACACTTTTTGTTTACTTGGAATAGTTTCTGTACGATTGGAATTCTTTTATCTTAGGTATTTAGTAGAACTTGACGTTAAAACCACGTGGGCTGGTGTTTTCTTTGAGGGAAGATTTCACACCACTGACTCAGTAGCTGTAATGATTATAGGAGTAGTCTGGTTTTCTGTTTCTTCTTGAGACAGTTCAGGAAGATTTTATCTAAATTTTTCAATGTCATCTTAGATTTCAAATTTATTGGCAAAAGGGTACAGTGCCTCTTACGATCTGTTTGGTCTTTGTGTTGGTTTTAGTTATGTTCTCCTTTTCATTGATATTGGTTTCATTGCTTTTTTATTTTTAATTAAAATTAAAACAATTCTAGGGGCTGACCTGGTGGCGTAGCGGTTAAGTTCTCGCGCTCTGCTTTGGCGGCCCGGGGTTTGCAGGCTTGGGTCCCGGGCGTGGACGGATGCACCACTCATCAAGCCATGCTGTGGCGGCGTCCCATATAAAATAGAGGAAGATGGGCCCGGATGTTAGCCCAGGGCCAGTCTTCCTCAGCAAAAAGAGGAGGATTGGCAACAGATGTTAGTTCAGGGCTAACCTTCCTCACACAAAAAAAAACGAAAACAAAAACAAACCCAAAATTTAATAGCAGCTTAATTGGGATATAATTTATATACTTTCTTTTTGTCTATAAACTCTGGCCAGAATTTCTCAATGGACTAGCCTTTTTTTGGTGGTTGTGGGATCATCTCTGTTGTGTTCTTTTTTCTCTTTAGTTTTTATTAATTTCTACTCTCCCTTTACTATTCCTTCTCTTTACTTTCTGTGTTATATCCTGTGGTTCTTTTCTAGCTTTTTAGGTTGGATGCTTGGCTTGTTTATTTATTTATGTGGCTCTTTCTACTTAGTATGAATCTTTAAGAGGTGAGAACTTCCTTTAAGATATTACTTTAGCTGTGTTCCACGGGTTTTGGTGCACTGTTGTTCAGTTCTCAACACTTTGTACCCGCCCCCTCCCCCAGCCTCAGGCACCTGCCCATCTGCCCTCCATCCCTGAGCGTTGCTTTCCCAGAATGCCCTGTAAAGGGGCCCCACAGTGTGTAGGCTTTTGAGCTGCTGCTCTGACTTAGCACAATGCATCTGAGATTCATCCACGCTGCTGTGTGTGTCGATAGTTCATATTTAAATAGCTGAGTACTATTCCATTGTAGGAATGTGCCAGTTTCTGTATTGATTCCATCGCGGAAAGACATTTGAGCTGTTTCCAGCTTCTGGCAATTATGAATAAAGCTGCTATGAATGTTCACGTGCAGGATTTTCTGTGAACATAGATTTTCATTTCACGTGGGTATTTCACTTCAGCACCTAGATGGGGATGGCTGCTCAAATGGTGTGTGTTTAACCTTGTAAGAAAATGCTGAGCTGTTGTCCTGAGAGCCTGCACGATTGTGTCCCCACCAGCAGCGCCTGTGGGTTCCCGCAGCTCTGGGTCCTGCGGGTGCCTTGTGGGGTTCCGTGTAATTCCTCCCAGCTTTTCCAGTAGCGGGAAGTGGTGTCTCTGTCAAGGCTTTCATCGAATTTCTCTAAATACTAATGACATTGAGCCTATATTTATGTGCTTACTTTCCATCTTTGTTCCTTGATGAAGTGTCTATTAATATTTTACCCATTTTTTAAAAAATGAGTTGTTTGTATGTTAATGTTTAATTTTGCGATTTCCTTATGTATCTGGGTGCAAGTCTTTTGTCAGATACCTGATTTGCAAATATATTTTCCCAGTCTGTGAGTTGTCTTTTCTTTTTCTTAACACTGTCTTTTGAGTGACAGAATATTTTAATTTTAATAGTGTGCAATTTGTCACTTTTTTTCTTTTATGGATTGTGCTTTTGAAGTTGTGTCTAAGGACTCTTTCCTATCCCGGGGCCACAAAGATTTTCTTCTATGATTTCTTCAAAAAGTTTTATAGTTTAGGTTTTATGTTCAAGTCTATGATCTACTTTTGACTAATTTTTGTGTGAGATGTGAGGAAATAGGTCGAGGTTTGTTTGTTTATTTATTGTATATGATACACTTGCTTTTTAAACTTTTAAAAAATATATTTTTTCAGCTCATTGGTATATTTAAAAAGATTTTCACAATGATTTTATCCTGAATGTTTGTTTCCAGTGTAGGTGTAATTAGAGTATCTAGCCAACCACACTCTTGGGAAGAGACACTTTGTTAATTCTTCATGGATTCTTTTGTTTTGCAGGGATTTTTTGAGAAGGAACTATGTACTCACTTTTTATGTTGTTTAATGCTCAACTAATTTTATGCATTTGTTAAATAATTTTTATTTAGCATTAAACAATCAACCTTTCCCCACATATTTGCACATTATATATGTGGTTAATTAATGCATTGTGGGTTTAACAAAGAAAAGTTTTCTGAACATTTAAATTCCAATTTAACAAATTTTCCACCATTTGTAAACATTTAATTTAATTCTTGGTTCTCACATAGCAGATTCTCTTACACACCGTGTTCTGAACTTCTTGACAAATGCAGACAAAAATACCACAATGGTTATAAAACTGGTAAAAACCCCTATAATGTACTGTAAAATTTTATACTTTTGACTAACCATTTTAAGAAAATTCTTTCTTCCTCTAAGTAGTCTGTTTTATAACTTGTTATAATTTTGGAATTTACACTCCTGCAACTTTTACAAGGTTCAGGTTTTCGGTTTCACCAGCCGCCTTTGCAGGTCTTGGGCTGCAGAGTTTTAGTTAGTGAGGGACTTCCCTAGATCTGGGAGGTTCAGGCACAAACCACTGTTATTCAGATGAGTCCCTTTTATGTAATCAAGTTACTGTTTGCTATGTCATTAGACACTTATGCCCCTATTTTTATGTGGTTTTAGATTTTTGGAGATTTTATTTCCACAAATGTATTTTTTTTAAAGGTTTGTACATCCTGTATTTCTTATGGCATCTCAACCTGGTCTGTTATTATTACTAAAAATGTATGTATTCCTTTAAAAGCTTGCATTATAAATAGGAGGACTGTTTAGAGGTTTTGTCTCCTAGGAGACGAGGGCTGGGTCTTTGTGGTTAGCTCTTCTCTTAGGAGATTTGGCTAATGTGTCGTTTTGGAATAAACCTTCTTTTGTGACAACTGGTACCCATTAAATTGTTTGGGCACTTTCCTTCGGTTAATTGTGATCCACTGATGGTTGATCCTTTCTGTTCTTGTATTGTCCCTGCTTTTTCAGAATCTGTTTGTCTCAAACTTTTATTCAGTTTTCTGCTTTCAAAGACAGAATTAAGAACATAATTATACTTTAGGAACAGACTAATGCTTATCAGAGGAAACAAAATATCACATACCTATTTGTTTCTATGTATTAAAATCAGTAGCAAGTAGATATTTAGTTATATTTTTCTTGGTATTTCAATTGTATTCTTCTTAAAACACTTTATACTAATTCTTCTCACCTGAATTTCATAATGAATTCTGGCTTTTGTACAGACTTGTTCCACTTGCTATTATTATTAATTATTATTAATTTTTGATCCAGTGGTCACAGCCTGCCCACGGAAACCCCTCTCCCCGCTTCACGTTGACTCTGTCATTTTAGCACAGAACCTGGCATCTTTGAGGTTATTCTTGCTTTTTGGTGAAAACAAGATGTTTCATGTGTATCCTGATTTTTTTCTTGTCTGAAGACATGAAATTGCTCTCTTCAAGGAGTTGCAGTGGAGAATAAAGTCCGAGTGCCAGAGGGAGGTGGTGGCAGGAACCAGCCCCACGGCTGCTGAGACATCTTAATTAAGAGAGAGCTGAAAAGCAAATTGTCAGGGTGTTCTGTTCCCATAAACTCTTCCCATTTCCCAGACCCATCGTGAGCCTGTACCTGACTTCTTCTAGTGCATAGTTTCATCCACCATAGGCCCTCCTCTGTATTTACCAGAGCAACGCCAGTGGTCTCTGAAGACAGCCATGAGATTTCCCAGAGAACGCGTGTGATTCTGCAGCAGGAATGGGGGGCAGGAGCTGGTGTCTGTCGCTCTCTAAGTGGCTCATAGCTGTGTGTCCGTTTGATGTTCCCTTGTACACACTCTCTTAGTACTCCACTTTGGGTTGGTTTCATGGGAAGAGGTGATGAAGAGTTTGGGTGAGCAATTTTTTGAACTTTTCATCTGTTGCTGGTAGAAGTAAGACGTTACCTCTGCCGTGTTGAAGGAATCACTTTGCCTGTGAGGAAATTGTATTTTCCAAGTTACAGTATTTTTTAGGAAAAAAAATTGCCATATTTTACTTTTCAGCATTTTTACTCTTTCACAGAAAGCTTAAGATAAACATTTAATAAGAATATTTTAGAATAGGGCAGCTAATACTTTAACAATTTGACATGTTATATATGTATATGTATGTTTACGGGTGTGTGTGTATATAAAATATGTTTGTTTTTTGTATAACCCAGGTAAATGTTGGCATGTTTTATTACAACTAAGTAATAAAAGTAGACTCTAACAGAAGCCAATGTGTGCATTGTTGGGCTTTGTATATTTTATAGTTATTTTACAGTAAGACGAAATTTTGTGAAACTATCTGGCTGCTATTACACTAATACTGAAAATACGCCACAGTGTAATAATTTGGTGTGATTTAATGATAAACAAGTCCTGTCTCAGTGATACCAAAATGGTAGTTAAAAATGATTTTTTTCACTTTAAAGAATTTAGGGATACCAACGAAATTTGGTAATAGTTTTTCCTCATGCACTGTCATCTTTTACCCTGTCTGTTTTCATCCTTGAAATAACCAAGATTCGTACCATTAAGACATTTTTTGTGGGGCCAGCCCCATGGCTAAGTGGTTAAGGTTCCGCATGCTCCACTTTGGTGGCCCGGGTTCATGGGTTCGGATCCTGGGCCTGGACCTACACCACTCATCAGCCATGCTGTGAGGGCATCCCACATACAAAGTAGAGGAAGACTGGCACAGATGTTAGCTCAGGGCTAGTCTGCCTTAAGCAAAAAAAAACTAAAAAAGAGGAAGATTGCCAGTGGATGTTAGCTCAGGGTGAATCTTCCTCACAAAAACAAAAACAAAAAACCCACAATTTTTTGTAAAGAGACCATTACAGAACCACATTCTTAAATATTAGGAGGTAAGAGCAGATGATGAAAGATACACTTTCTAGATTCCAGAAGGGGTTTTCTGTATCAAAACGACATTTTTTTAGTATATTGATTTATTTGTATCTCTGGCAGCAGATGTTTGCCTGTGAAGAAACCTCTAAAACGTCTCTCCTAATGTGTTTAAGCCCAAAGCGTTTTTATTTTTCTTCACGGACGGGTTTATAACTTTCCCCTCACTTGGTTCTCAGGACACATTTCTGGGACGTATGCTTATTACTTTTACTAACCCTTATCCTTGTCTTAATAAAAAAAAATAACATCTCGTGGGTAGAAATTATCACCAGACCGTGGCTTCCCACTGCAGCCAGGTGTAAATGCGTATGTTAAAAATCATGTTGGTGACTGAGCCACGGTCTTTAATTTCAGAGCTGGAGAGAGTCCGTTGCTGACAGTTTTCCAGTGACCTTTATTCTGCTCCCTTGAGTGACTGGTTGAGTTGGACTTGTTTACCTTTCATAATCTGCAGCAGCATGGCACATTCGATGCCGCCTCGGTGAGGAGAGAATCTTCCAGTGCTTGTTAGGCTGGTGATCGCTCTTACAGAAATTGGATCAGCAGTCTCCCTTGGTAAACATCACGTCTGAAGATGTGACTATTGTCCTGCATAGTCTTTATGTGTTGGTTTCTGCCAGTGCCTTCTAGCAAACTTGGAAGTACTTTAAGAAGTGCTTTGCAGACCAGGTGATGTGAGATTTGTTCCTAACGCGCTGGTTCCCGTTTTCTTTTTGTTTACAGTGACATTCAGAGGAGCTGTTGGTTTTGCTAAATGTAGTCCATCCATGAAAGTCATCAAGACCCTTGGCAGGATAGGCAGTAATTTTTTCTAAGGGACGTATCTTCCTTATTTATTTATTTTTTTTAAGTGGTCATGAGTTTGCTTCTCAACTTTCGGCATCACGCCACTTTCTTTTTTTTTTCTTTTTGTGAGGAAGATCAGCCCTGAGCTAACATCCGTGCTAATCCTCCTCTTTTTGCTGAGGAAGACCAGCTCTGAGCTAACATCTATTGCCAATCCTCCTCTTTTTTTTCCCCCCAAAGCCCCAGTAGATAGTTGTATGTCATAGTTGCACATCCTTCTAGTTGCTGTACGTGGGACGCGGCCTCAGCATGGCCGGAGAAGCGGTGCGTCGGTGCGCACCCGGGATCCGAACCTGGGCTGCCAGTAGCAGAGCGCGCACACTTAACCGCTAAGCCACGGGGCCGGCCCATGCACAGACCTTTCTGAGTGGTTCTTTATCAGACTCCCCTCAAATCACCTAGATGGTATCAGTGATTCTGCTGGGACCTTGGCGGATACATACCGATATCATAATAATGTTGATAAAAAACCCTGTGACATTTGTGACACAAAACTGAGTCTTTACGTCCTGTGAAATGTCTTTAGGAAACAAAGACACTGGGTTTTAATTTAGAGCAGGGTTCTTAACTTGAGGTGCAGGGACCCCTCAAGGGGTTAGCGGGTAAGAACATGTCGCCCTGTGAGCTCGGATGGGAAACAAACTGTCTTTGTTTTCAGCAGCTTCTGATTGGAATTTAGCATTCTCTTTAGTTATCAATGTAGGCAGCAAACCTCAGCACAGTTAATAGCACTGTCACCTGTCACCGAGAAAGACGGCAGATATTTTCATGGCACATCACTGTTGTTGCATTATCTGTGGGTGGTAAGTCCATCAGTGCTTTGAAATTAGTGTCAATACCTACTGCTACGTTATTTAAACTAATATGTTAATAAACCTCCTATATTATTACATCATGATTAAAAATACTTGATTTAGTCAATTTCAATATAACTGTTTTGTGTGTATATTATCACGTACATTTACAAACATTGTTCTGAAAATGTGTCTGTAGGCTTTTGTAGTAGCTCATGGCATTTGCTCATTCACCCACCTAACTGTTTGGATGGACTACCAGGAAGTGTGTAGACAGTTACCTGTTATCAGTGGCAATGGGTAGGAGGGCGTGTGGATTTCCCGTTCATTTAACAAAGTTTACTGGGCACCTTCTGTAGGCCACATGCCCCAGCAGATATGCACACTGTGCTGGGGGCTGCGATCTGTCACTGTTACGGGGGCTGCTTGTTTGCTGGGTGACAGACAGTGCTAGTGGCCCCACGCATCTCTCTCTAAACTTTGCTTGTACCGGAGGTGTCTCTATTACTGTCCTTCTTTTATTATGGAGGACACTGAGCCTTAGAAAGATCCAATGACCTTCTCAAGGTCACTCAGCGGGTGAGTGGAGGAGCTGGGATACGGAGCCGGTCGGCTTTGGCTCCAAACCTAAGCTCCTACTGCTGTGCTGTGCTGTTCATGAGGTCAGCACACAAACACACTCTCTCCCAACCAGCCACAGGATTTTGCTTTGGAGTAAAGCCTACACTCAGCTGTCAATGTGTGTGTGCTGAGATTCTGGGAATCTACACACTTGAAGCTAAAATTGACACATTGCAATTTAAGGATTTGACTTGATGGGATAATAAAATTGCCTTTCTCTCCCACCTTACTCTCTGTCCCATTGAACACATCTACCTGTGTCTCAGAGATTGAGCAGAAGGAACTATTGATGGGACCTGGGCTTTGTCATCAGCTTCCTTTGCCTCTGTGCTGCATGTAACAAAGTCATTATCACTGTATAGTGAGGACATCATCAACTGTAATAAGGTCACCATCACCGTATAGTGAAGACACCATCACGATATAGTGAGGACACCATCCCCATACAGTGAAGTCACCATCACCCTATAGTGAAGACACCATCCCCATATAATGAAGACACGATCATGATATAGTGAGGACACCATCACCCTACAGTGAAGTCACCATCCCCGTACAGTGATGACAACATCCCCATTACAGTGAAGACAACATCCCCATACAGTGATGACAACATCCCCATACAGTGACGAGACCATCATGATATAGTGAGGACGCCATAACCCTACAGTTAAGACACCATCCCCATATAACGAAGACACCATCACCCTACAGTGAAGATACCATTGCGATATAGTGAGGACACCATCACCATACAGTGAAGACACCATCCCCATATAATGAAGATACCATCGCGATATAGTGAGGACACCATCACCATACAGTGAAGACACCATCCCCATATAACGAAGACACCGTCACCCTCAGTGAAGACACCATCCCCATATAGTGAAGACACCATCACCCTACAGTGAAGACAACATCAGCAAGTGTAAAGTTACCATCGCCTCATGCCAGGAGTCTTGGATCAGCTTTTCTTGCCTGTTCTTGAGCCTCTAGCAGGAAGAAGGAAGAGCAATGGCAACTCCAGTCAAACCATCATGATACTTCTCTCTGTCTTCTCTCTGTTCACTGGCTGTAGATTTTAATGAATTGTCAGCTTCATTCTACTTAAGATTCCTTGTGTCAGTTTCATCTTTCTCCTGCCAACTTAATTGACTGGCTGCCTGTGATGAATAAGCAAATCAAAATCCTCAACTTCTTAGGCTCTAATATAAATTACAGACAGAACATTATGTTCTTGGAAACAGTGTTTGTACTGATTATATTACTACTGTCGCGTTAGCAACTTTGCTAGTTCCACAGTTTCATAAAGGATAAAATATCCACCAAAACCCAGTGTTGCTGTGTGTGCTCATGGGTTAGTGTTCCCTTGGGGTACTGAAGTGACACACTTACTAATGTAGATCCACTGTTGCATTATGAAAGGGTTTCACTTCACTCTGTGATGTTTCCACGTGTGAATCCACTGAGTGGTTCAAGTGTTTCCACCACAGATATTTGTGAAACTTGCTGAGTGTGTGGACTGGGTGCTGGGCACTGGGTCTTCAGACTCAGATAAGATGCAGTTGAAAAGTCTTTGGGGAGATGGGCTTAATGGTGACACATTGAATAATTATACATAAGTGCTATAAAGAAGAAATTCAGCGCTTAGAGGTTTTGTCATAGCTGAGTGCTGAAGCTTGAGTACAATGCTTCATTCAGCGGTGTCTCGGGGTCCCCAGGAACACCCCCAGGTTCGGTGGTCCACTGGGAGGACTTGCAGGACTCAGCACATAGTGATACTCATGGCTACAATTTATTACAGCAAAGGGACATTCTCCGGTGGCTTAAGTGTTTGCCATGCTGTCACATTTCATGCTGCTCCCTCCTCCATGCCTGAGCACAGGCAGGCTTTCTGTTGTGTTGTGTTGTGTTGAGAGCAACAAGCCTGTTCTGGCCTCAGGGCTTTTGTGCTTTCTCACTCCTCTGCCTAGAATGACGTTCACTGCGTGTTTTAGTTTGTTGGGGCTGCTATAACAACGTATGACACCCTGAATGGCCTCAAACATCAGAAATCTATTGTCTCACTGTTCTGAAGGCGTGAAGTCCAAGATCAGGGTGCCATCCGGGGTGGTTCCTCTTGAGGGCTTTGCGGGAGGGACCTCTCCTTTGCTTGTAGACAGCTGTCTTCTCTCTGTATCTCTTTACATCTTGTTCCCTCCGCACATGTCTGTCTCTGTGTCCAAATTTCCCCTTTTTATAAGGACTCCAGTCATATTGGATTAGAGTTCACCCTAATGACCTCATTTTAACTTGATTATCTCTGTGAAGACCCTATGTCCGAATAAGGTCACATTCAAGTATTAGGGGTTAAGACTTCAACGTACTTTAGGTAGGAGGAACACATGTCAACCCATAACACCACGTTTTGAGCATTGTCTTTATAGTGCCTCTGTTCTGCGCTGACTTAGGTGCTCCACTAGCAGGATGTGTATGTTTTGGGCTGTACTATATGCCTAACACCTAACACTGGGGCTCAAATCTAGTATGAACTCCAGAAATGTTTGTTGAATGAATGAATGACTAAAAAGGAGTGACCCGAGAGGTAGAAGGAGAACCAGGAGGTTGGCATATGAGGAAGCCAAGAGAAGAGAGCTTCAAGAAGGTAGAGAAGCATATCACTGCCTCATATTATAGACACATCAGGAAGGAGGATAATAAAATGTCTGTCAGATGGGTGCCATAGAGGTCATGGGGACATTTCAGGTGCCTGAGCGTAAAGACAGGTTTCATTTGGTTGGGTATGGAATGGGACATAAGTTACTAATTTTTGACACCTACAGAACAAGTTGGGCACTTATCCCAAGTATTGGAGGCTGGTTCTACATTTGAAAATCAATTACTCTAATCCATCATGTTAGCAGACCAAAGAAGAAAAGTCATATTATCCTATCAATAGTTGTGGAAAAAGCATTTGACAGAATCCGATATCTAATTATGAGAAAAACTCTGAGCAAACTGGGAATACAGGGGAACTTCCTCACTAGATAAAGAAAATCTACAAGGACCCCGCAACTGACATCATACTCAATGGTGACAAACTAGGTCCTTTTCCTCTAAGATCAAGAACAAGGGAAGGATGTCTCCTCTCTCTGCTCCTTTTCAACTCCACAGTGGAATTCCTGGCTAATGCAGTACAACAAGGAAAGGCAATGAAAGGTATACAGATTGGGAAGGAAGAAATAAAACTGTCTTTGTTTGAGATGACATGTTTGTTTATGTAGAAAATCACAAAGAACCAACCAGAAAACCTCTCAGAACTAGTAAGCGCTTACAGCAAGGTTGCAGAATACAAGATTAATATATAAAAGTGAATTGCTTTCTTATATCCCAGAAATGAACAATTGGAATTTGAAATTAAAAAAAAAAATTTATCTTAGCACCAAAAAATGAAATGCTTAGGTAAAAATCTAACAAAATATATACAAGATCTATATGAGGATAACTACAAAACTCTGATGAAAGATATCAAAGAACTAAATAAATGGAGAAATGTTCCATGTTCATGGATAGGAAGACTCAGTATTGTTAAGATGTCAGTTTTTCACAACTTGATCTACAGAGTCATTGCAGTTCCAGTCAAAATACACGCAAGTTATTTTATGAATATCAACAAACTGATTCTAAAGTTTATATGGAAAGGCAGAAGATGCAAAATAACCAACACAGTAATGAAGGAGAAGAACAAAGTCAGAGGACTGACACTATAGACCTTCAGGACTTACTATAACTACAGCTTCAGTGATCTAGAGAGTGGAGTGTTGGTGAAAGAATAGACAGATTGATGCAACAGAATAGAGAGCCCGGAAATGGACCTAGGTAAATATACTTAACTGATCTTTGGCAAAGTAGCAAAAGCAATACAATGGAGCAAAGCAAATGGTGCTGGAACAACTGGACGTCCATGTGCAAAAAAAAATGAATCTAGACACATACTTACATCCTTCACAAAAACTAACTCAAAATGGACCACAGACCTAAAAGTAAAATGCAAAACTATACAAATCCTGGACGATAACATAGAAAATCTAGATGACTTGGGTATGGTGATGACTTTTTAGATTCAACACCAAAGGTGTGATCCATGAAAGGAAGAATTGAAAAGCTGGACTTGATTAAAATAAAAAACTTCTGCTCTGTGAAAGACAATGTTAAGAGAACAAAAAGACAAGCCATAGAATGGGAGAAAATATTTGCAAAAGACATATCTGATAAATTATTAGTATCTAAAATATACAAAGAATTCTGAAAACTCAACAATATAAAAACAACTCAATTTAAAAATGAGCAAGGTACTTGAATGGATACCTCACCAAAGAAGAAATACATAGATAAAAATCTAAAACATATCTGTATACAGATGGCAAATAGGTGTATGAAAAGAAGTTCAACATCATGTGTCATTAGGGAATTGCAAATTAAAAAACAGTGAGATACTACCACACACCTATTAGAATGGCCAAATCCAGAACACTGACAACACCAAATGATGGCAAGGGTGTGGAGCAACACACTCTCTCATTGCTACTGGGAATGCAAAATGGAACACTCGTTTTGGCACTTGAACAGTTTCTTTAAAAACTCACCATCTTACCATTTGATCCCAAAAACATGCTTCTTGGTATTTACCCAAATGAGTTGAAAACTTACCTCCACACAAACTTGCACACAGATGTTTATGGCAGTTTTCATTCATCATTACCAAAACTTGGAAGCAACCAAGATGTCCTTTAATAGATAAATGGATAAACAAACAAAGTCCATAGTAGATCTATACTATGGACTATATTGCTCAGTGCAAAAAAAAAAAAAAAAAAAAAAAAAAAAACGGGCTATCAAGCCATGAAAAGTCCTACATATGTATGATTCCAACTATATGACTCTTTCTGGAAAAGGCAAAACTATGGAGACGGTAAAAAGATCAGTGGGTGCCAGGGGCTGGGGGTGCTTTTAAGTCAGTAAAACTATTCTGTATGGTACAATAATAGTGGATACAGGACATTGTAAGTTTATCAAAACCCACGTAGAACTCTGTAACAAAAAGGGTGAACGTTAATGTGAACTGTGGACTGCAGTTAATAATAATATATCAATATTGGCTCAGCAGTTGTAACAAATGTTCCACACTGACACAAGATATTAATAAAGGGAAACTGGGAGGGGGAGGAAGGGGTTATATGTTAACTCTTGTACTTTCTTTTCAGTTTTTTGTAAGCCTAAGACTACTCTAAAAAATAAAATCTATTTATTTGAAAAATGAGTTTACACACTTATTTTATTGTCACCAAAAAACTGAGAGGTGGACAGACCTGTGTTTGGATGATAGTCAGTACCTTGCCTGTAGAGCTAATTAGTGGCAGGACTTGGGGTTTGAACAAAGGTCACCTGACTTCAGGTCTCAGTACATTTTCTACAACACAGAAATTAATTAGCTAATTGCCTCATGGCATGAGTGTTGTGGCTGAAAATTACTTTCTTGGAAATGTAAGTCTTGTGATGCTTCTGCCTTCTTGGCATCAGCACACAGGACTGCCCTTAGTGAAGAGCTGCATTGACAAAGGACTGAAACATTCTTAGAATTCTGGAGTTTCTCTGTGTTCGCTGTGGCGTACGGTTCTCATCCAGGGTCCAGTTGTCCAAGTAGTGAGAGAGAGTAGAGTGAGACGGATGACGGATGCCCGTGTGGGAAGGATGCTGCGCTGCAGGTGAGATGGAAGACTTGGTTATGTTACAAACAAAACCCTGGAAAGAGGGGCTTCAAACAGCTTCTCATAGTACGTCTAATATTGAGGTTGTACTTTTTTTGCAGCTTTTTAGTGTTAATGGTGATTAAAAAAGTAGATTAAAATTATTGTTAGCCAAGAGGGTTTCTTTACGTACTAAATTTGGTTTTTGTTTTATGTCAGTTCCCAATTAAAGTAGTAATTGGGAAATAAAGAAATAAAACCAAGGAGGATAAGTGTTTCTGGATTGTTGGTCTTTTTGCCCTTTTGCTGTGGATTCTATAATGGCTTGGAGGAGTTTTTCATTGTTCTTGTAGGAGCACTAACCACAACATTTCAAGTGTGACCTTTGTTATGTAGATTTTCAAATCCACTGGTTAGAAATTAGAGTGGAGTTCTGGGATGACTTCCCAGGTTTTGCAGGAAACTCACTTTAATTACCAATAACTCGTTGCTGCTGCCAACTCTACTGATATTATCAAACTGCAAATCTACTTGCCTGTTTGCTGCGGCTTAAAAATAAAGACAGTGCTGTACTTCAGAGGCATCTCAGGACTCTCTGTCTATTTATCACCTTGTCTTTTCCATCCTGGTGGAGTAAATATTCCTCGTCGTGGACTGAATAGCTTCATAAGACTCGTAGTGGGCCTGTAAAGGGTCTGTGTTTCTCAGGAAACCATTGACTCCCTCTGCTGAGACTCAGTGATTGAATTCAGGTGAATGAGTATGCCTTCTTTTTTTTTCAATTCTTAACCTATCACCCTGTGTTTAAACCATTTTTCTCTTTTATTTCTTTGCAAAAATATAAACATGACGGATGTTCATTCACTCTTTTGTTCATTTACTCCACAAATATTTCTTTGTCACGTGATGTCACGGGCATGCGTCTGGATGATACCCGGCAGGTCAATCCCTGCTTAACGTCTAGTTGGTGAGAGAGACAAAGAATGAGTAAACGAATAATGATAGAATATTATGCACAGTAGTAATTTCTATGAAGAAAATATAAAATAGGAGAGGGGGGAGAGTGTTGGGGCATTATCCTAGACAAGACGACCTCTCTTGGGAGGTGATGTTGACGGGGACCTGGGTGAGGTGAGGAGAGAGCCTGGGATCTTTTGTGGTGGCTGAATATTCCAGACAACGGGAACCACAGGGGCAAAGGCCCTGAGGTGGGATCCTGTGTGACATGGCCAAAGAGCAGTTAGAGCAAAGGGAGCAAGGGGGAGGTGGCCTGGGGGCCAGATGGGCAGAGGGAAAGATGCTGAGTCTTGTTCTCGTTTTAATGGGCAGCTGCTGGCAGTCTGTGGGCCAGGGGTGCAGTCTCATTCAAATTTGGCAGTATCCCTTGGTCTTTCTGTGGAGATTAGGGACTGTAGCAGAATGAGCAGGGGGGCCAGACAGCAGCCGTGGCCATGATCCGGGGGAGAGGCCGTGGTTTAGAGCAGGTGAGGGTGGGGAGGTGGTGGAGACAGGGTTCCGTTCTGGGTGCCTCTTGAATTTAGTGGTGAGTTAATAGGATGTGGATGTGGGAGGAAGAGCATGGTCAAGGGTGACTCGGGGTGTTGGCCTGAGAACTGGGTAAATGGTGCACCACCCACTGGATTACCTTCATTTATGAGTTTCCTGTGTCACCTTCTGAGGGCTCCCATGTCAGAACCTGGGTTCCAGGTGGACAGCCCACCCTCCCCTCACCCCGCTTTGCACGTGGTGTTTCCTCTGCAGGCAGTGGTTGCTTCCCATCTTTCACTTGACAAATCTCGCCTCTTTTTTAAGGTTCAACTGAAAACTCATCTTTATAAGAGTGCCCTGATGCTGTTTATCTCCATCTTCTCCCTAACGGAACATCTGTTGGAGCATTTGTTTTAACCACTTAAGTCCCCCTCTCTGCACAGACCTCTAAGTGCCTGGAGGGCCAGGTGCCCTCGGTGCCCAGCAGACAACAGACCCCTGGCTGTTGAGAAACTCTTCCTTAGCTGCAAAGTCAGGGTGTTGATGTTCTGACATCAGGTTTTATCTGAATAAAATGCTTTTATAAAGCATTCTTCTATTTATGTGCAGTTAATTCTTAAGCCGTTAATATTGATGTACTATTTTCTTCATTTTATTATGAACTATTTCAAGTGCACACTTACACATAGAGAACCATATAATGCTCACCACTCTGTCACTCCTCATGTTTATTAAATCTTAACATCATGCCAAATAAGCTTCATACATCCTTTTTCTAAGACATAGAGCGTTACGGATGCTATTCCTCGAGGATCCTTTATACTGTCCTCAGTTCCATACTCCCTTCCCACCCTGGAACTAGTCTCCATCATGCATCTGGTATCATTCTAGGCATGTTTTTATCACAGGTGACATATTTTAGCATCCATAAATAATATGTAGGGTTGTTTGCACGTGTGTGCAGGTGGGATTTTATTCGTATGGATGCGTTGAGCCTTAAGTGTTAAACTGCTGCATGGTTATTGCAGTGTTGAGAATGACTCCATTTATCCTTCCTCAGGTTGATGGGGATTGAATTGAGGTTGCTTCCAGAGTCTTCAGGGTTAGAGCTGTGCTGCTATGAATAGTCCTGCATGTCTCCTCGGGTCGAAGAACAGTGTTTCACTTAGGCTGTGGTTCTCAAAGTGGGGTCCCAGGTCCAGCAGCATCAGCATCATCTGGGAGCTTATTAGAAATAAGTTGGGCCCTGCTCCAGAGCTCCCAAATCAGAAACTTGGGTATTGAGGCCAGAAATCTGGGTTTTAACAAGACCCCAAGTGATTCTGATCTGAGCTTGAATTTGAGAACCTGCTCTAGGATATGTGTTGAGTGAAATCTCTGTGTTGTAGGCCAAGAGAATCTTCAACTTCACTTTATTTTCAATTTGATGTAAAATGTGGTATACCCTCGTTATCATTGTATGATGATTCCTTCTACTTCACATTCTCACTGAACAATTGCTACTGTCAGACTTTAATTTTTGGCATTCCGAAGGCCGTGGGATAGCCTCATTGTATTTTTCTGTTTGTTTGTTCACAAGTCCTTGATTACTAATGAGATTGCATGTATTTTTCTAAGGTTTGTTGACTCTTCATGTTTCCTTTTCTGTTAATTGCCTCTTTGTATCCTTGCTCATTTTTCTATTGTGTTGTTTGTCTTTTCCTAAGTATTTTGTAGATATTCTTTATATATTCAAGATACTAATCCTTTATCAGCTATGACTTGTTTTGTAATCTGTTTTACAGTGTCTTCTGTCTTGCATATGTTTGAAAATGTTAATTTTAGTTAAATTTTAAAATCTACTTTCTGTTCTGTAGTTTATGATTTTGATTTCACTTTAGAATGCCTTCTATACCTTGATATGATAAAGGTTGCCAATTATTTTCTTCCAAAGGTTTTAGAGTTTACATTTCATTTTTACATAATTTTTCACCTAGAATTGTTTTTTTGGGTATGGAGTGAGATAGAAATCTAATTTTACTTTTATTTCTTTTACTTTTTTTTTTTTTTTTTGGTGAGGAAGTTTCGTCCTGAGCTAACATCTGTGCCCATCTTCCTCTATTTTGTGTGTGGGTCACTGTCACAGCATGGCTGATGAGTAGTGTAGGTCTGCTCCTGGGATCTGAAGCTGCGAACCCCAGGAAGCGGAGCACGCCGAACTCAGCCACTGTGCCACTGGGTGGGCCCCTCTAATTTTAGTTTTTAATATGGATAGTCTGTTTTTCCAATCAGTCAACTTCTCCTTAACCTGAAATATATCACCGTTATATGTCAAGTTTCCACACCAGTATGGGTCTATTCCAGAGCTCTCTGTTTTGTCTCCCTGGTGTATTTATTAAAACATTTGGCAATAATTCTCTTTATTAATTATTATGCCTTTAACACAAAATACCTGGTAGAGTATGTCTCCCCATCTTGTTCTTTTAAAAATTATTTTAATTATTGGAGGCCTTTTACTTTTCCACATGAAAACTGCTTATCAAGTTTCCGAGAACACTCATGAGATTTTGATTCAAATCAGTTTGAATTTATAGATTAATTAATGGAGAACTGATAGCTGTACCATATTTAGTTTTCTCTATTGCAAGCACAGTATCTCTTTCCATGTATTCAGGATTTCTTTGATGCTCTAAATAATGTTTTTTATTTTCTCCACTTGGATTTTGGATATCCTTGGTCAGGTTTATACTTAGAAAAGTGTCTTATTGTTTTAGCTCCTGTTGTGAATGGGATTATTTTCAATCTGTTGCCTATTCTCGTTGGCTCCTCCTCTTGTGTGTGTGCACTCTGGAGTTTCTATTATTGATTTAGTGCCCAGCAATCCTGGCAACTATCACAGTTTGTCAGTAGATTCTCTTGTATCTTCCATATGGCTTGTCATATTATCTGCGAAATAAATTTTATCTCTTTGTGTCCATATTTTTGTATTAACTTTGTAGTCTATTAATTTTTTTTGTTGTCTAGAAGATTTTCTTTCTCGTTTTTAGTTAATATATAGACAACTGAGAGGAAGAAATTGGCCACTTGCACTTATTTGTGTGTATGTGGACCAGGATTTCCATGGTACTAAAGTTGTCTTGCTCCCTGGAGGCAACATTTATAACCAAAATAATCTTTATGCTCAAAGTTAATTTATAAAGGAGCTGAAAAGGAAAGGAAAAATGAAATGCTGGCACTTAATTCATGACTCTTACTCATACCGTAGTTATAGGTTTGAACATAAATGCTTCTCTAGTCACACTTGCAATAGAATTTCTAAATACTTGTGTAAGAAGTTTGAAGTTTTAATACTAAATCTGATTTGGACGTGTTTTTTTAAGAACAAGTATTTCTTGTATCCATAGCTCCTAGCGTAGTTCTTGATGCATAGCAGGTATTGTTGAATGAGAGAATAAATGAAGAAGGAGATTCAAAGATGGTTGATCTGCTTTTATTCTAAACAGAAATTTTGCAAACCTGGTACCTTTTTTTTTTTTTTTTTAAAGATTTTATTTATTTATTTTTTCCCCCAAAGCCCCAGCAGATAGTTGTATGTCATAGCTGCACATCCTTCTAGTTGCTGTATGTGGGACACAGCCTCAGCATGGCTGGAGAAGCGGTGCGTCGGTGCACGCCCGGAATCCGAACCCGGGCCGCCAGCAGCGGAGTGCGTGCACTTAACCGCTAAGCCACTGGGCCGGCCCAAACCTGGTGCCTTTTAATATGAAATCAAATGTAGAATTCTAAACAAGCTGGGAAATTATTCAGAACAGTACAAGAACTGTATTTGACAGTTTTAACCATAGCAGTCATTTATTGAAAGTATCGACACAGCAAGCCTGATAAGTATTCCATTGATACTTGCTCAGAGATAGAGCAGCATTTGCTCATTATTTGTGTCATTGGAACAGTTGGACGCATCTGCCCTCCAACTGGAAATGTGTTTGCTGGTGGATGCTTTTCTGTTTTTGCCAAGAGATTATTCTCTGCTGATAATTCACATGCCGTTTTATTCCTCAGATAATACTTTGTGGCTCAGTGTAAATAAATGCAAATTATCTTTTTTGAAATCATCAGGAAATTATTTCAAAAGGCAGTTATGTATAAATTCTCATCCCACCAACTGTTTAGATTGGCAGACTTTTGAAAGAAATTCCATCCTTCTGCATCAATGTTTTCAACACCGTTTTCTGTAATTCTCCTGAAATATATGCAGAAACAATAATTTCATAGTTTCATGAACTTATCATGATTGTGGCTCTTCTGGTAGATCTAAATATAATTGAATTTGAAATAAATTAAAACCTATCTTTTGAGTATTGCTTGAACTGTGGAATCTCTGACACATGGATGCTGAGGGGCAGAGCTGTTGAGAATCAACTAGCCCGTTTCCACCGACAACCCGAGTATCAGCTGAGGACAAAGCATTGTCTTATGGGCTAGAGAAGATTCTACACCTAAGCTAGAGAAGAAATAAGCCAAAGGCAAGGTGTCACCCCTGTGGACATTCTGACCAAGGCCAGAAGCACTGTGTCCTGTGGCTGACTGGTCCTCTCTTGGGTGTCTTGGAGAGAGCACTGGACATCAGAAGCATTGGGCTCAAGTTTTGTTCCTGGAAATAACTGTGTGGCCCTGGGAAATTCGCTTAATTCTTCCTCCTCCTCAGTTTCTTCATCTGTAAACTAAGTGGCTTAGAATAGACCACGTCCAGGGTTGCTTCAAAATCCACATTTTTTGAGTCAAACATGGAAGCGATTGACTCTGAAGCCTCAGCTTTTCAAATGGTGATTTTTCAGTCCCCAGAAGCTGGTGTCAACACGCGCATATAGGACTGTGAGTGGTGTCTGGTCTCAACATTATTTGATATTCCACTTATCAGCGTATATAGCTGATCAGCAAAATGGGGAAATTACTCAGAGCACTGTTCCAGTTACACAGAGAACATGGGTCGTTTGAGCATCGGAGTTGGTGTGTAGATCCCTTCAGATCTAGAGGCGTGACTGTGGCAGCAGAACTGCCTTCAGGTGTACACTTCTGGATCTCGCTGTGCCTCGTTATTTATAAGTTGTGTACGCGCCATTACATTAGAATGTGTGAGTCCGCTGAGGTTTATTTGGGGTGTTGGACTCGTGTTGCTCACAGAACGGTTATGGGACCAGTGGAATTCATGAGCAGAGTGGTCTTGGGACCTGAGTGGCCATCAGGGTGTGGACTTGCCCTCCCTCTTTGGCAGGGGCCACGGTTATCCAAGGATGTATTTTAACACCCATGTATTTTAATAGTTTTCTCTCTGGCCCAGTTCTAACTAATCCCCACGTCGCTGACTGAGTGGTTGACTGTCACACACTACAGATAATGATTAAATCCCTGAGAGTTCAGATTCGATGACCTTCAGCTCACCATGAAGAGTAATTTCTTAGTTCTCCTTTTGGTGTAGACAGAGACTATATCGCATTGTATTTCAGCATTCAGCTGGTGTCCACGTCTCTCAGAAATAAAATCTCGGAGTTCTGGAAAACACATGAGGTTGATCTGGTGGTTGCAGGAGACTCTTCAACCATTTTCAAGATGCTTTGATGCAATATTTTAACTTACTTTTTATTAAATTTATATATTTCCACTGATTGAGAGTTAGGAGCTATAAAATGTAGGATTCAAGGATGGCAGTCAAAGAATATTCCTTTCAATAAGGGTTTCACAATCATAAGATGGTGAGTGTTATCTGTGTTTTGGAAGCTCATGGCACTCACTGACAGCTAGCCGGGTCCTGCATAACACTGATAGTTTATTTATTTATTTATTATTATTATTATTTTTTGTGAGGAAGATTAGCCCTGACCTAATATCTGTTGCCAATCCTCCTCTTTTTTTGCTGAGGAAGACTGGCCCTGGGCTAACATCCGTGACCATCTTCCTCTACTTTATATGATACGCCACCACAGCATGGCTGGATGAGTGGTGTGTTGGTGTGCGCCAGGGATCCGAACCCTGGACCACTGCAGCAGAGCGCATGCACCCAACTGCCACGCCACCGGGCCGGCCTCATGATAGTTATTTTTTTAAAAGGCATCATTTAAAATAGTAAGACTATTTTAGGGGCTGGCCCCATGGCCTAGTGGTTAAGTTCGGTGTGCTCCGCTTTGGCGGCCCAGGTTCAGTTCCCTGGGCATGGACCTACACCACTTGGCGGCCATGCTGTGGCAGCGACCCACACACAAAATAGAGGAAGATTGGCACAGATGTTAGCTCAGGGTGAATTCTTCCTCAGCAAAAAAAAAAATAGTAAGACATTTTAAAATAAAAATTGATATCTATATTAGTCAATATTCTTGTCATTTATGATGATAAGACAAATTATACACCTGCTTCTTTTAACATCTCTTTTCTTCTTTGAAATTTTAAGTTGCATGTATTCCCCAGATACAGGAAAATTGGAAAATGGATTTAGGAATCTCAGATATAAACTTGTTGAAAATCTGAATCTTTTCTAGATGGAGTAACCTTGTATCCATTCTCAAAGCTGGAAATGGTAGGTCTTCAATATTCAGTTAACAGGTGAGATCCCTCTCCATATCTAATCTTATATATAACTGAAGGAACCACTTAAGGCATTGATGGGCTGGACCTGGCATACTGTGTGACCTCTTGGCCTCAGTTAATGGGCTGTCTCTAATCTCTTTGCTTCAGCTAAATTGGGGAATGGAAATTTCCCTTGGCGACCTCCCAGCTGTCACTGTTGGAGTCCAGTTAATACAGAGTGACATAGAGGAAAGTTATGGCCACTTCTAAATGCTGAGCCCATGTCTTGTGCTTTTATGTTAGCTTATGGCTGTTAAGATTGATTTTAAGATTGTGCTTTAAAGTTAGACTTTCTGGGGCTTTCTTGATTTGCACTATCAGTTCTACTTTCAGACTCCTGTTAAGCCTCGCACTTTTCCCTGTAGATCTGATGCTATTAATAGGTCTCAGGCCAAGTTTAGTGTGGACGCCCTGTGTGCGTCCACACTCGATCATTCTCCATCGGACTCTTCATCCTTTACTTTCCAAATTGCTCACCTCTCTGCAGCGTGGGTTTTTATATGCTATTTACTTGTGGGAAAAGATACAGTTTATAGCTAAATACGGCTTTAAGATCGTGGTGACAGCTTGCTTTCCTGAACAGTGTTCTCTTCTTTCTACAAAGCCTGCTGCTAATCTGCTTAGATGTGCATCTTTGAGCCATTTTCCCCATGGCAGGGACGGGCTTTCTGTGGTGTCTCCACGTCCTCGGCTGGTCTGCCTGCCCCTGCACCTGTTCTCTTGAGGAGAGATGTGCAGTCTGTGTGCATGTGGTAGGTACAGCTGTCTACTGCGTTCCCTTAAAATAAGAACATTCTTTTTCTTTCTGATCCTCTCTGTTCAATCTATAGTAAAAATAGGTTAAGGAGAATATTTAGCAGGGCACAATCTTCTAATCCATTGCTTTCATGAGTTTCTTCTTAATTTTCATGTGGAAGAAAAAATGTGATCTCAGGACAGTATTTTGGGGTATCTCATGTTTATTTAATTGCTTTATTTTAGGTCAATGACATTGGTAGGACAGAGTCCATCCGGCCTCCAGCATTCTTAGCCTATGGCAGTCAGTCCCCTTAAATACTTCCAGCGACTTGAAACCAGGAGCCTGATAAGGCTTCTCGTCCCACATTGTACCCAGATCTCTCTCACTGTATCTGTTCTGCCCAGTGGTGCTAATTCTGCTCTCTAGCGTTCCACACTTACTCCATTTCCTTTTCTCGTCATATATATCCAGGAAACATCTGTGGAGCGCCGACTGTGTGCTGGTGCCATGGGTAGATATCACTGACTGTGGGAGCTCAGGCCTTAGGAAGGATCTGGAAGGAGTTTGAGGACACCGTCTCCATCAGTCCTCCTCCTCTGGTTGAATACCCCAGTTTTTAATTCCTAGCCACATAAGATTGCTGCCCATCCTCCCCCCTTCTGGTAAACCCACCTCTCAAAGACCCAGTTTGTCAGTGAGTTCTGACAGGGCGTGTCTGGACAGGACCACAGCGCTGGGGGTGTCTCCTTTACAGCACAGGGACAACTGACTTCCGCTAACACAGCCTGTCCACACAGACGTGCAGTCAGCCAGCTGTGGCTTATCCTTAGCGAGCCTGTCGTGGGTTCTGATGATCATGACAGTGGCGTCTAAGTGTTTTTCCCAGACATTGTTAACTATGAGTGTCAAACTAATAAGTCCCATTCATCTCTGAAATCTACTGTTTCTTCCTTTCTATGAATCCACCTAGGATTTACCATTCTTATGTCTTCTGAATCTTTTCCTGTCCCTCGCGACTCTTCGGGAGAACCTGCTCAGAGGTGATTTTTCCTGTTGCTTCAGTGCACCACAGTTGAATTTGTGGGTCTTGAGAGTTTTCACAATCTCAGCGGTCTGGCGCTGTGACTTCTCCTTTACACATCGCTTGCTTCCGTCTCCAGCATGGAGGTCTTCTCCCTACAGATGGGACTGATGCAAAGGAGGAGTCGAGACTTGCCCTCTGCCCTCTGGTCATCTGTGAGTTGTCTAACTGTAACTCCAACTTGTGTACTGTTTACCTGCCGTCAGTACAGGTAAAGCGACCTTGAATGCTGGGTTCAAAGGCAGAACCTGCAAGTTACATTGTATCTCTGTCTCTCAGGAACTGGTTTGTTCCGTGCAAGAGAAACCCTGCGTTTCCTTTGTGTCTTTCCCAGGCGCAAGTAGCATTTATTTATTTATTTTAGTTTATTTTTTTTTAGTTTTATGTTGGAATGTGTTGAATTCAAGTATGTTTAATTATCTAAACTTTATGTCACTGATAGTTTTAATTAGCAAACAGAAACTCTTTGAGCTATGATTTTCCTAATTTGCTGGGGGGAGGAGGAAGGTGTGAGGTTGTGTATGAGCTTCTGACAGGGGCTGGATCAGTGTTACTGACTTTCGATATCCGAGCTATTTGAGAGCAAAAGAAGGACGACATCACTATAGCTACGTTATGTCCTATGGGCTTGCCTGTTTGTGTTCAGGCTGGACCTGATGATGGCAATCTTTAGTGCTACACACAAATCTCTGCAGAGTTTTAGGTCTCGGCTTTCATGATTATGAATGAATCACCCTGATATGGCTGTAGTTTAGTATTACTATTTAATGTAAGACATCAACCTTTCATCTATACTGTGTGTTGGGGTGGCTGTCTCAGATTTCTCAGTGTGTAATCCCTGTTCCTGCTGGTTTCTAGTCGGGGAAATGGAGCTTTGAGTAATTATGTCTTGAATAAAATTCTAGGGCGTGAACCCAGCATTATTTAAGTAAGCAGTATATTTTGCATTCCACTCAAGCATTTATTCTGAACATATTTACTCAACTTTCTTGTGGCAGTTGTACCAATTTTATACTCATTTTGAAAAAGTTGAACATCTGAGACGATAGTTTAACATTTTAAATTTTATTTTAAAAATTTCTCATCAGCTCCCTCAATCATGCATTCATTGCTTCGAATGTAAATACTTATAAATTATTTAAAGGTGTCAGTTTTCAAAATGGTTATAGGCTTTATTTTTAGCTAATTAAAAAATGTTTTCACATTTGAAAACATTATTATTTATATTTAAGGGTATAATTAACCTTAAGGATACAATGAAAAAGGGCCTATAAGGGAAAAAGAATTGTTTTTATTTGTTCTTGTGACTCTTGTTTTTGTTTGTCATAAGGAATCATAATGTTATTGCGTAACTGTGTGGTTCTCACCCCTTAGGTGCAGATGAGTTCTGTCTCATATTAGAGTCACCGTTGGTCCCCCTCATTATTGGGACTGAATCTTTCATACATTGGTTCATTGTCTACCTGTGTATCCTTGTACTTGGAAGATCGTATATTCCTGTTCTAATTTTTGGTTCAGAAAATCTAGTAACTGTGAGTCCGTTAAGAGACTTATCTACGGAAAAGTGAGCCATCTTTGTCATCCTAATGAGCCATCTTTGTCATCTTATGAAACACACATGGAAATATCTCACTGTGAAGAGGCCACACTGTGGGGGGAACACATGCCTATGTCACAGCTCTGGGACCCACGCCACCTGGAGTTAACCTCAAATCAGGTCAGCTGGAGAGAATGAAGACTTGTCACCACTGTGGATGATCCAAAAAACATGCTCTAGTTCCTGAAGAGGATTTTAAAGAGGGGTTCCAGATATATTTTAACAAATATCAGCCTCTTTGGAGTATTTGCTGTTCTCCTGAGGGTGTGGTTCTTTGAAGGAAGTGTGTGTATAGGTGTTGGTAGGTCTGAGACACATTCAGTCCCACCTTTTCATGGCTGTACACCCTACGGACAGTTTGTCCCTCTTCTGTCTAACGCCACCACAAATCAAGAAGCCCAGAGAGTAAATTACTGGAGACTGGAAGTGTCAGGCGGTCTAGACATGATGCTGAAGTGCAGGGTGGCACAGTTTTCTGTTGTTATGTCTCCTGGTATTTTTGGTTCTCCATGGTGAAGGTGACATAGAAGAATTTGAAGTAGTGAAGTTGCTCTCTTAGGAAAGCTTTGATTACTATTGGGTCTAAATTTGATCAACAGAAACGGATGCCCGGTCTCTCCACGGACGACCCTGTCAGCCATCTGAATATAAACTCTGAAGGTGAGTTCCCCACCAGCAGCACGTGCCCTTCCCTTCCCTACCCTCCCCGGCCCCCAACTTGCTCCTAGCATCGCTCACCTCCCCCCTTTAATGCCTTAACTCTTATCTCTCTTTTTTTCACTTTATTTACATATGCAAAGCTTTGCATAATTTTAAGCCAATTGATTATTTTTCCCTTTGTTACCCATCAGCCGTCCCTAAACAGTTCCTGTGTGGTTGGGAGTCACTGTTTGAACCTTTCTCTTACTGTTGACTGTTCTGCCTTTAATGCCCATAGAGGACCACAGACGATGCACTGAATCAGGGTTACCTGTCCCAGTATGCCCACGCTCCTTCCACTGGCGAAGTGGAGCCCCCCATCCTGCGTCCCAGCGGATTCCTTCAGCAGTTCCTCCTCTCTAGCTGAGGCAGTGTGGCGCATTTTCTCTTTTAGCAAAAGAAAATTCTGTTTGTATTTGTACTCTGAGAGCTTGAATGTACAGTAATTAAGTAGACGTTTCTTAATTTTACTCTGTGGAAAGTGATGGCCAGTCACTGTGAATCACTAAAAAGAAGACACATCTCAAGCACAGGCTGTTTAATTACCCAAGACCTCGTGTCTGTTCTCAGGCTGGTGGCTGGATAAAGCTGAACTTGAGAAAAATAACAAGCTCGTTTGTCTTCATAATGAATATGCACATGTCATCTTGAGTCGTAGCTGGAACATTTAGGGACCAGGCTTTGTCTTCATAGTGAATACGCACATGTTATCTTGAGTTGTAGCTGGAACATTTAGGGACCAGGAACTGGTCAGTTTGAAAGAATGCTCCCCAGAATCTGGGTCATGCTGGATACAGTGGGGCATAATAGCGCTCGAGTGGGCCCCCGACGGGTGCCCTAGTGGGGGCGACATGTTCCCAACAGTTTGACTGCTTTCCGAAAGGGAACTAATGAAGGACTGCAGAATGAGGTTACGAAGGTTTCTTCAGGAACGCAGAAGGGGTTGGGACGAGCTGAGAAAGATGTCATGCCTAATTTATAAAACAATGATTTGATGTCAAAAGTCAAATTCTAGGTCCTTTTTTCATCCTTCGTTGACCTACACTTGACCATTTTGTACCTACAAAACTATTGCTCTCTTAAAACATTCTCCCTGGCTTCTTTAATACAACATTACCCTGATTTTCCTTCTTCTACGGCTGTTTCTTTGTCATTTTCCCCCAAACACGGACACTTTTCAAGGTTTTATAACCTGTGTTCTCCCTTGACAGGCTCCTGGAGCTGTCATCCCCTTTTATAACTTCAGTTATTCCTTCCATGCAGGTGATGCCTATAAATTGATGTCTTCCACTCTGACCTCTCTTCCAGTACCCGGCCTTCTCACGGGGGTGCCCTGACAGCACCTCAGATTCGACACGTCGCCATCCCTCCTGCTGCCCTGAAAACGCAGCTCCACTTAAGACAGCTCGTTCGTGTTAATGGACCTCTCTCCCCTCCCTGTTCACTTCCTAGTCTGTCAACACTTTCTGTGGTTCATTCTTCTCAACATGTCTTCATTCCTTTCTTTTTCTTTTCTTTGTCATTGCCCTAATTCAGGCCCTTATCTGACATTTTGGCCTACTGCTTCTTGGTGAAAGATTTCCAGAAACATCCACAATGTTCCAGCACATTCTCTGAGCCACTGGCATGGGATGTGAGTCTCCATGTATGTTCTTGCCCTGGTGCCTTCAAATGTTAGTGATGAGGGGCGGGAAGAAAAGAGACATGGCTGTAGGGTGGGCCTGGGGTCTGGAGTTGTGTTTCCCATGTAGCCGTGTGAGCAGAGCTCTGTGGATCTGAGAACTGCCGCATGGTGGGCCCACTGGGTCCCAGTGACCACCTGTGGCTATTTCCCCAGTTCAGAAACGCGTAATTGCAGCAGACATCAGCTCCCGGGCTCACCGTTTTCTTTCCTCTAATTCTTCAGAATAAATAGGAACAACCAAAGGACCTCGTTTATTCCCTTAAAATGTTCTATGGCAGGAAATACGGAGTCACCTGAAGCTTTTTCTTCTATTGGCGCCACGTTATAGGTATCTGCTTGTGATAATTTAAGTGATTTTTGCCACCCATGCTGTGGATTACTGGTATTCCTTTATCACAGAAACAGGGTCACTCTTGTCTTCAAATCTAATCAGATCACAGGACAGTTCCAGGATCCACTGTATTTTTCTTCCAATGGCTGTCCGATGGTCCATACCTAAATTAGTTGATTAGTCCATCTATTGTCCAGTTCTTAATCCAGTTTTAGATGGAACCTTTATCGTGCACTGAATTCTCATGGTACTTTGGTTTATTGCTGGACTTGACTTTTCTTCCATTGCTGTAGCAGCATCATATTGTTTTAAGAATAAGTTTTGTAATATCTGACAGGGTAATCCCCTGTTCATTTTCCGACATGTTTATTCATCCAGATAAACTTTAAAATCATCTTTCCAGTTTCCCAAGAATCATTTTGGAATTTTGAGGGGAATATTTTGGGTTTCCACGTAAAGTTAAGAAGCACTGACACTCGAGACTCTCCATAACACAGCTGTGTGCACTTCTCCATTTGTTTGAATATCTGTTAAGTCATCTTATTAGTATCAGAGTCTTCACGCCCTCACTTATATTTGCCTGCTTGGTGTTCCCTGAGATGGCAGGTGGATGTTGTTTCCTGCTGTGTTTTTGTTGGTTTTCTTCTTATAGATTCTACAACTTTAGCTTTAGCCATTTCAGTACATTTGGATTCACAACAGATAATGACTTTTGCTATTTATCCATTATGATATCTTCCTCTGATTCTTGACAGTTTTGCCCTGAACCCAGCCATGTTCCATAATAACATCTCAATTCTTGTCTACATCTGTCTTTTTTGGAGACTTTAGAGTTGGATTTTATTTTGACACAATCTGAGTCTTTCTCCTTCTGGGCAATTTTATCCTATTTAATATAACGTATTTTGTGCTATTCTTGTTTAAGTTTATATCATTGCTTTTATTGCTTAAAACCTTTAAAAAATGTGTGTACTTTGCTCTATGCTGTGCATGTTTTGTGTACTTTCTTCTCATTCTTCCCCAGAAATTTAGAAGGAATTTACCGTAGTGCTTAAATTTTATTTTAAATAATATACTGAAGTGTCTGTTTCTTGATTATTCAATTTCAAAGCAGGAGCTATTAGGAAAGGTGAAGAAACATACACTCACACTTTTAACTACACCCGGACTGTCCTTCCACCCAAGGAAAGTTTTTATCTCATTTAAAAAATAGTTTTGTTGAGGTGTAATCCACACACCACACAATTTATCCATTTAAAGTATATAATCCAATGATTTTTAGTACATACAGCCGTCACTACAGTCAATTTTAGAACATTTTCATCACCCTAAAAAGAAACCCTGTCCTCTTTAGCTGTCATCCCCCATCATCCTGTCCCCCACCTCAGCCCCAGGCACCCCTATTCTACTTTGCGACTCTGTAGAGTTCCCTGTTCTGAACATTTCATGTGAATGGAATCATGAGATACTGGTCTTTGCTGATTGGATTTTTTTCACTTAGCATAATGTTTTAAAGGTTGAGTTCATCCATATTGTAGCATGTATCGGAACTTCATTCCTTTTAAAGTTTTCTATTTATTTTTTAAATTTTTAAAAATTTAAAATATTTATTGTGGAAAAATATACATCACGTAAAATTTACCGTTTTGACCATTTTTAAGAGTACAGCTCAGTGACATTAAGTACATTCATGTTTTTGTACAACCATCACCGTCACCCCTCTGTAGACCTTTTTCATCATCATCAATTCATTGCCAAATCCAAAGTCATGAAATGTTACTACTGTGTTTTCCTCTGAGAATTTTATAGTCTTGGCTCTTATATATGCCTTTTGTCCATTTTGAGTTAATTTTTGTACGTGGTATGAGGTTAGGGTCCCACTTCATTCTTTTGCATGTGGCTCTCCAGTTGTTCCAGCACCATTTGTTGAGAAGTCTCTTCTTTCCCCATCCAGGGGTCTAGGCATGCGTGTTGAAAATCAGTTGATCATAAAATATATGGATTTATTTGGATTCTCATTTCTGTTACACTGATTTATTCTTGGGCCAGCACCACACTGCCTTGGTTACTACTGCTTTGTAGTAAGTTTTGAAAACCAGATACGAATCTTTTAACTTTGTTGTCCTTTTTCAAGATTGTTTTCACTATTCTGGGTCTCTTGCAATTCCGTATGAATTTTAGAAGCCCTTGTTAATTTTTATAAAGAAGTTGGTTGGGTTTCTGGTAGGGATTGTGTTGAGTCTTAGGTCAGTTTGAGGAGTACTGCCGCCTTGACAAGTTTAGGTCCCCTGATCCATGAACATGGGATGTCTTTCCATTTGTTTAGATCTTTGATTTCTTTCAGCAATGTTTTGTGGTTTTCAGAGTGTGAGTTTTTCACTTCTTCTGTTAAAATTATTCCAAAATATCTTATTCTTTTTGATGCAGTTGTAAATTGAATTGTTTCCTTAGTTTTATTTTCAAATTGTTCATTTCAAGTGTATAGAATTACAATTGATTTTTTATATTGATCTTGTATCCTTCAACCTTGCTGAACTCATTTATTAGTTCTAATAGTTTTTAATGAATTTCTTAGAATTCTTCATGTACAAGATCATGTCATCAGTAAACAGAGATAATTTCACTTCTTCCTTTCCAACCTGGATGCCTCTTCTTTCTTTTCATTGCCTGATTGCCTGGCTAGGACCCCCAGTATGACGATGAATAGGAGTGGTGAGAGTCCACATCCTTGTCTTGTCCCTGATCTGAGGGAGACGATGTTCAGTCCTTCATCATTAAGTGTGATGTTAGCTGTGGATATTTTTGTAGATGCCCCTTATCAGATTGAGGAAGTTCTCTTCTAATCCTAGTTTGTTGAGTGTCTTTATCAAGAGTTTATAATTATTTTTATATGTTGCTGGATTAGTTTTAGTCCCAGGGCTTGTTGTTGTTATTTGCTTACTTGTTTGGTGACTGGCTGGACTATTTTGGTGAAGTCTGTTACTCCCCCCACACCACCCCCAGTATTAACTGTTGGATGCTGCTTCCCAGGGAGGCGCAGCTGTGGGCATGCCCACATCACCTGGGAGGCAGTGGGTATGGCAGGACTCCCTCCTTCTCTTTCCCATCCACCTCCATCTGGTAAACTCCATGACTTGTGAGAACATTGTCCTTTGTTTTCACCTGGGCTCTGGGGTGTCCGTTGCTCTACAAATGAATCCTGTCAGATTTTGGCTCCTTGGACAGAGCAGTTTCTGGGCCCCTGTTGGTTATTGATCTGACCCTGAGTGGGCTTCTCCCAGCTCTTCTTCCCATTTCTCCCTGTGTCTCGAATCTCCTCTGCATTGCCTTTCACCGCAACCTCCACTGGTTTTGAGAGCTCCCTTGGGTTGCAAGTTCTCCATGCTCTGTTGCAAATGAAACAGTTGAAACTGTTGGCTTCTCCCCCAGAGCCAGGGCTCTGGAGCTGGGAGTGGGGACCATGGCAAGCTTCTCTCTGAGTGGCACCCCCACTCTAGGAGCTGAGCACTTGGTTGGGGGTGGGCAGCAGCCTGGATTTCTCTCAGCTTCCTGTCCTGGAGTGGAGCCACCACCACATCACGTGCTGGGCAGGGTGATGGGGGTCCCAGTGTTCTCTGCACTGCACCAGAGGTAGGGCCTGTGTGCCATGTGGGGCCTGAGTGGGTGAAGGGGCCTCTGACTCTCCACCACATTCACCGGGGCTCAGCCTCGGCCACTGGCCCCTGGGGACAGGACGTGAATCACTGAAGCCCCGCTCCCTCCCGGGAGAACAGCCCTCTGTCTGGGAGCTGGGGGCTGGGGGAGGGAGCCCTTGGCTGCGGCCGTCCTGAGTGCTGGGAGGGGGAGGGAGGGTCAGTTTTGGTTCAAATACCGTAGACTGTGGCCTTTCTTACAGAATTTTCATCGATTTTCTTGAATAGATATTTCTTCGTGTGCTGTTTGCCTTACGACCATTTCCGGAGGCTGTAAATCAGTTTTATTTTTTGTTATAATTTCCACCACTTTCACAGGGGAATGGGCAGTGGACGCCCTTGTGCTGTCATGCCATGGTATGGTTTTTTAATGATGGGAGAAATTTGAGGAGAGAAAGTCAGTGGTGAGGAGCAGCTCGAAGATATGACAGAGATGGGGAAGTCAACAGAAGCAAGTCGTTTAAGGAGAGCGTGGGGTTGAGAACACAGTTGGAGGGTTCGGTTTCAGATACACGGGACACATCTCCGAATGAACAGAAATCAGAGAGGGCCCCTGGTGGGTTTAGTGGCGTGAATTTCAGGGAGTTCTTGCTGACAGCTTTGCACTTCCTTGTGAGGCTGGAGATCAGAGAGCACGGGGAGACATCACAGGGCTCATGTAGCTGCCGGGAAGAGAGAGAAAGCATTTACAGGAAAGTGTGTTAGGATTTATACTTAGGACATATAGGGGAAGATTCCCATACATTGTAATTCTAGACTTATCAGCAAACAGTTGTGAGTAACTGGGCTCAGGATTCACACTCTTAATCTCATTATACTGATGGTGAATGGAGTCCAGGATTGACGGTGTATTGGTCTACAGCTGGATGGAGGGGGCTTCCATTTCTCCACATCCTCCTCAATGCTTGTCTTTGTGATGATAGCCATTCTGACAGGTGTGAGGTGCTATCTCATTGTGCTTTTGATTGACATTTCCCTGATGATTAGTGATGGTGAGCATCTTTTCATGTACCTGTCGGCCGTCTGGATGTCTTCTTTGGAAAAATGTCTATTCCGGTCCTTTGCTTTTTAATCAGATTATTTGTTGGAACAAAGGAAACTTTTGTACACTGTTGGTGGGAATGTAAATTGGTACAGCCAGTATGGAAGTTACTCAGAAAATTAAAAATAGATCTACCATATGATCCAGCAATCCCACTTCTGGGTGTTTATCCAAAGGAAATGACGTCAGTATCTTCAAAGAGATGTCTGCACCCCCATGTTCACTGGAGCATTAGTCACAACAGCCGAGACATGGAAACAACCTAAGTGTCCATTGACGGATGAGTAAGGAAAGTGTGAGATATATGTGTACATATAAAAGAAGGAAGTCCTGCCATTTGTGACAAAATGGATGAACCTGGGAGACATTATGCTAAGTGAAAAAAGGAGGCAGAGAAGACAAATACCGTATGTTGTTGCTTATATGTGGAAACGTGGCATCTGAAAAAAAAAGGCTTATGTCATAAAAACAGAATGGTGGTTGCCAGGGCCTGGGGGTGGGGGAAATGGGGAGATGTTGGCCAGAGGGCACAAATTTTCAGTTATAAGATGAATAAGTTCTGGGGATCAATGTACAGCATGGTGACTGTAGTTAACAATACTGGGTTGTATATGTGAAAGTTGCCAAGTGTAGATCCCACGTGTTCTCAGCACACACACACACACACACACACACACACACACACACGAGTTAACTATGTGAGGGGATAGATGTGTTCATTAACTTGATTGTGGTGATCATTTCACAGTGTATACGTGTATCAAATCATCACCTTGTACACTTTAAATATGACAGTTTTATTTGTCAATTATTCCTCAATAAACCTAAAATAAATATATTGAGGGGGCTTCCAGGGTCCTTACTGACCAAAGCTGGCTAGGTTGTGTGTTAAAAAACTCAATTACGGGGCCGGCCCGGTGGCGCAAGCGGTTAGGTGCGTGCGCTCTGCTGCGGCGGCCTGGGGTTTGCCGATTTGGATCCTGGGTGCGCACCCATGCACTGGTTGGCAAGCCATGCTGTGGTGGCGTCCCATGTAAAGTGGAGGAAGATGGGCATGGATGTTAGCCCAGGGCCAGTCTTCCTCAGCAAAACAAAAAAAAAAAAGGAGGATGGGCAGATGTTAGCACAGGGCTGATCTCCCACACACACACACACACACAAAAACTTGATTATGTCTATTATTTTAATTGTTTGGTTTTTATATTGACACAGATACTATCTGAATAAGTTTTATCGGATCCCAGAGGGAATTTGAATGTATTCACTGAGGGACGAGAACAAGTCCAAAGGACCGTAACCGTTTCCCCCGGCCACTGGGTGAAGAGAGCTCTCTGCGCTCCCAGCAGTAATCCGCACAGACCAGCTACCGACGTCGTTGTCAGCCTGTGGGGGGCTGTTCTTCTGCTGTTGGAGCCTTCACCAAAAGGACGGGCTCTGCTCCAGGAGCAGGGCGCACACAGGCTGAGATCTAAGAGGGCGGCGGTGCCACTCACAGGCCTCGTGGTTTTCTCCATCAGCACCCTCCTGCCTCGTGGGGCTGCACCCCCGGTTTAGTGGGTCCTGGGAAGGCGTCTTCCTGCCCCAAGAACAGCCCTGGTTTGGAGACACTTCCTCTGTGATCCGGGACTCTGTCCTTGGGCGCCTCTGACTTCTTATTCTGCGTCCCGTCTTGTCTTCGGTGCTGTTCCTAAGGGGCCAGGCCCCGTGAATCTGTCTGGTTCTTCTGCCACTGCCTCCCCCAACCCTCCCTCCTCCCTAATCTGTCATTTTCCTACTTAGCCACATTCCCAGCATAGACCCATTTCATAACTGATCTTCTCCACTCAACACTCAAGAGAGAGGATTGCTGCTGGGGAAAACCATGTCCCCGTGCAGTTGACGCTGATTAAAAAACAAGATGAAAACCCCCCCAAAGCAATCTGAGTCCTCAGCAACCAGCAAGCTCTCTTATTTCACTAAAAAACACAGAGGTTGTCAGGAAGCACTGTCCCTGCCTTCTCCTCCGCTCCTCCCAAGTTTGTGTGACTCTGATTTTCTTTTTCCCTCCTTTGCTCTTTTTTGGGTGAGTGAGGGGAGGCATCCTTCCGTCTGTGGTTCTGCTGTTCACCTGTGTTCTGGCACCTCCTCCGTCCACTCCCTCTGACCTCGTCCCCCCAGGCTTTCTCCTTCTTCTCACTCCTTTTGAGCAGATTATTGCCACGTCCTCTTCGCCCATCTCCCTGCTTCCGGTATCCTTCCCACCCAGCTCCCCATGGCTTCTGCTGCCAGACTCATCCTCCTCAGGTGTGGGTCTGGGACCCCATCGGTGTTTTGTGTAAGACCCTATCAGTGGTTCCCCGGACAGTGTCCAGACTCACACAAAGGACTGTCCTCGGTGACTGTCACAGCTGCATCCACCCCGCAGTCTTGGTGACACAGGCAGTGTGCTGCTGAGACCCTGCCCCCGGGGGGCCTCTGCTGAGAACAGTGTCTCCTCCCCTCGTCTGTTGGGCTCATCCTGCTCACTCATGGACTCAGCACCAGTGCAATTTCCTCTGAGAAATTCCTCCCTCCTGACTAGGGTGGGCGGCTCTGAGCTCCGCTTCATAACAGTGTGTGCTGTGTTAGTTGATAGCTGGTAGCACCATTTCCTAATTGGACGAAACTTTTATCACCAGGACCTGCACAGTGGCTCTCGCTCGGCACGTGGTTTGATGAATAAGATCCACTTCCATTTTGCAGAGCTAAAGAGAGATTTGCAAGAACCTGCAAAAATTACATGCCATGTGACTTACAGTAATAAATGTAATCTTACATATTTTAAAGTAGAATATTTCTTTTTAAAACAATTCAGCAAAGTTATACAAGCTAGAAGAGGGATTTTTGCTTTTCAGAAAAGTAACAGACAACCTTTGAGCTATAAAGCTCTCTCCGAGTGGTACTAGATCTTTGTGGACTTAGCCTGGCCACGAATCTCATTTATCCCTCAGTTTTATGTAAGACATTTGCCCCCTAATTTGGCTGGTTGTAGGATATTTTAGCAGAGAATCTGGTTCCTCTTTTGTTCCATATTTCTCGGATTATTTTATTTTGAAAACAAGATTGTAATTGGAACAGTTTAATACATCAGGAGAAGTAAATTTAAAAGAACACATCATTTCTCCTCATCTCCCCTTTTATTGGTAACATGCAATCTGTCACTTTCATTCCCAGTGAATAAACTACGAAATGTAGCTGAAGAGATATTAGTCCCTAGCCCTCCCCAGGCTGAGTTTGTTCATTCAGGAATGTCTGAGTCCTCCCAGGCGCAGACTCATAGCAGTACAGGGAACGTGTCGCGTTTACAGGGAGACAAGTACTGATCTGCTGTTTGCCCGTCCTGGGCACTGACATCTTGATGTCAGTAGTCAGGGAATAGCCCCGAGTCCAAATGTTTCTCTGTAATGCTTGAAATGATTCCTTAACACAGAAGTTAATAAAGGCAGTGAAAGGTATTTTGAATGAGAAATATCTGCCTACATACAGTCATGTATGTGTTTATATACACACACGTGCATGCATATGCACACGTACATATATACTCATATATTTTTATCATACAGTTAACCTAAGTGTTACTGTGTGTGAATGAGACCATGGGGTTCATCAGTTCACTTGGCTCCTTACCAGACAATGTGGTCATCCCTGTGAGTGAGTATCGTCCCGGTCTTGCTTCCTTCTCTCCTTGCACTCCGAGTTTTCCCGGTGCCTCCGGCAGTTGTTATTTCTGGGTTGCTCCCCTGGGGTGTTGTTTTGCTCCATCCGTGTCTCTACATCAGTTTCCATATGAATAATTACTCAGAATTAATGCTGTGAGTTGAGTTTTGTAGATGACACTGCTAAGGTTTGCTCCCTCCTTTATACTGTCGTCCCTGGAATCCGCGGGGAATTGATACCAAAATCCACGGATGCTCACGTCCCTTAGTCGGCCCTTCATATCCGCGGGTTCCGTATCCACGAGTTCCGCATCCATGGATTCAACTAACCACAGATTATAAGCATAGTACATACGTGATCTGCGGTCGGTTGAATCCGCGTTTGGGGAACCCGTGGACGCGGAGACCGACTGTACTCTGCAGATGCATCGATTGTGTACCACTGTCTTCTTTAATCTCCGTGTCTTGTGTTGTTGCTGTGTTGTCAGCTGATTTTGTGAGCAGTGCATACTGTGTTGATAGGATGGGTTAAATTCTGTTCCTTTTTGTAGAAGAATGCTTTCTGTCTGTGGTCTGAGCAGAGACCTTGTTTCCACCGTCTGGCAACATCTGACAGCCACGCCCCTCCATGGAATGTCTGCTTTCTCCTCGCAGGCGCTCAGGGCCATTGTGTTTAACTTCCACAGAGTCACTGTGGGTGGGTCGTCCTGGGTACTGTATGGGCGATAAGAGGACGAGTTGCCCAGTGAGCTAAAGCTGGGCAGAGCCTGGCCTGGGGGCGGTTGTGAAGGTCATCTGGATTCCATCTCTTGGCCGCAGGGAAATTTAGAATACTTTAGGCATTTAGTTTCCAATAGAAACATTAAGAAAAGCAGTCTAAGTTTAACCCATAACAAAACACACACCCTGTATCAGAGCAGAATTTTTTTCTGTGGGGCTTTGTAGAGTCTTTAATATGTTAATTGTGATTGTCAGTCACCAAGATGAGGGTGTAATATTTAGTGTTTCCTCAACTTCTTTGACCATGGAACCCTTTCCCCCATAGGGATATAATTTGGGAAACACAGTTCCAGCCTAAAGGAAAATTAGAAGTATGAGTTGTCTTAGGTTCTCTCCTGTCCTGTTTTTCTACTTAGCCTGTTTGTGATCATTTTTCTTCTCCAGGCCTCTTGAATGCATCTCCTCTTTTCCATCACTGCCCTAAGTCAGTCTTTCATCATTCTCCTGACACACCACCGAAGTCTTGTAACTGGTGAAATTTAAGTCTTCCCTTCTAATCTGTCCTCTGCACTCCTCTCAAAGTTACTGTTCTCAGGTGTGAATTTGATGGTGTCATCTCCTTGTGGATTTCTTCAGAGGTTCCCATCACCACGGGACGGAATGCAGACTCTCCAGCACAGCGTGCGTGGCCCTCCTAACCTGCCCTCCACGTGTCTCCCGGCGCTGGGCCGTCTGCTTTTTGTGAAGGCTCCACATGGCGCCCATACAGAACCTGTCTCCACCCCGAGTGTTTCCTCTCTCTTGCCTTCCGGCCGAGACTAGAGCGTGCTGTTCTTTCTGCTTGGCTGGTTCCTTTCAGCTGTTCTTCCTGAGACTGTCACTCTTGCTGCTCAGGATGACCTCTGGGCGGTGTCCTGACCCACTGGGCAGGCACACTGCCCTGGGGCCGTTTGCTCCCTCCTCTTCCGTCCCCTCTTCCTCCTGGTGGTGTAGGCAGTGTCTGGGGTCTGCTTGTCTGTATCCCCTCCCCGGCCTCCCCGCCGTCCCCTCCCCGCGTGCCCTCCTGCAGGACCGGCTCTGGGGGTTTGCATTGCTCCCTCCACCTCGAAGGTGCCCTTCAGACGCTCAGTGATGAAGGGAGGGAGCTCCTCCTCCTCACGGCTTTACGGTGCTTGCTGTGAGGAAGACCCGTGTAAAAAGAGAGACAGTCGCAGTCTGCAGGGAGGCTACATTCCAGTTAGGGGACATGATCTGGGGCACTGTGGTAGGTGACAGCTTTTGAACGTTAAAGGTGACCAAGACCCATGTGGCGTGAAAAAGTCAAGGAGGGTGTTTTATTTAAGCTTAATTTGGAAAAATGCTCGTTTTCAATGGACAGAAAAGAGGAAGGAAAGTCACTGGTGGGTGAGGGTTGAGAAACAGCGAATGTCCGAAAGGTCAGGCCGTGTAAAGAATGTAAATGGGGCCGTTAATCAGGTGCGTGCGAGTCAGAGAAGCCTGCAGAACCTCCCTTCCTGTCTGCACTCTGCTCCTGGGCTGTCAGGGCAGCAGGCGGTGCAGGAAGTTGGAAGCTTGAGAACACGTTCCTCTCTTTCACTCCAAAGGCCAGCAGCTGCTGGGGCCCCTTATCCGTGGGAGTCCTAGGAGGGGCCTCAGGCTCTTCTGTCTCCTGGCAGGCGTGGAGGCCGGTGTTGGAGCCTGGGGGGCCTTCAGAAGGTGGCCGATTTGGGGAGCACGTAGTGGGTTGTGGAAGGCTGGGAACACCTAATATAAATGATAAATAAGGGTGCTTGAGATGGAAGAATTGTATTGCAAAGGGAATTCTGAAATATATTCTGGAATGAAAAGTATCACACTGTTGTAGTCAGCCTAGGAGTTGGGGAAGGACCGTGGAAGCATCAGGAAGGTTCCACGATGGGGCCAGGTATGGAGAGTGGGGAGGGGACGTTCTAAAGCTCCCAGTTGACTGTGGCGTGGACTTGGTGACAGGAGATGTGCCGTGCTTTCATGTAACGGCGTAAATATGCGTTTGAGTGAGGCGCTGACGAAGGCTGCCTCACGCCCACGAGGACGGCTGCTGTCGAGAAACAGGAAAGAGGAAGTGCTGGCGAAGGTAGAGAAGTTGGGTCCCTTGTGCCCTGTTGCTGGGCATGTGACATGGTGCAGCCGTCGTGGAAGACAGTGCGGAGGTTCCTCAAGAAATTAAAAATAGAACCATCACATGACCCAGGATTCCACTGCTGAGTCTATACCCCAAAGAATTCAAGGCAGGGACTCAGATGCTTGTGCACCCGTGTTCACGGCAGCATTATTCACAATAACCACAAAGTGTATTTATTATGAGGGATTGGCCCACACGATTACGGCGTCTGAGGGGCCTCTCTCTCCATGGATATATATGTACCTACATATACGTATACGTGTATACACACAGATACACACACGCACACACTGTATATATCCTCTTCTCCAGTTGGTTCTGTTTCTCTGGAGAACCCTCACTAACACAACATTTTCTCCGTTTGGTAGAAAGGCAGACAAGCACCTCGGACAGCCCTGAGGAAGAGTGGGGTCATGCGTTCTCACGGAGCCAAGACGACCGGTTAAATGAACACGCACTTGTGATTTATCTCATTACCTATGTCTGTGCACTCAGATTTTTTTACACTGTGAATATGTTTAATTAAATTTAATTAAGTAGATGGAACTAATGTGCGCCCTCGTTAGAGTAGAAAAGCAGGAACAATGTCTTGTGAAAGAAGAGGTCCCAGTCCGTGGTCTTGGGCGAAGGCGTCCAGCAGGGTGTTGGCTCAGGGCCGAGCCCCAGCCCCGGGAGCCGCAGGCAGGATGCTTTCTTGTGAGTTTGGATCTTGCAGTGGACGCTGCAGTTTCATGGTAGAGTCCAGCCGCCCTTGTGTCTGTGTGTCTGTCTGTGACTCTATTAACCTCCCTTCTTCTGGGAAGCGTTTACAGAGCCTGGCTCCGTGCAGGTGCTGGTCCAGCTCCCGGACCAGGCCCGTCCCTCCCGGATCTCCTTCCGGGGCACGAGGCCGCTATTGCCCAGCAGTGCTGGGCCCGCAGCACCCTCCCCCCCCAACTGCTCCCCTGTCACCTGGGAATGTGGGTGCCAGGGAAACGTCAGAGGAATCAGCACGGGCAGACGCTGAGGAGCCAGGACTGAGTGCTCGCCCTCCCTCCCACGGCCGGCAGAGCCCCAGACCTGGGGCCCTGTCCCCCGGCCCAGATGACGCTGAGTGAGCAAGAGACACGTTTCCGTGGTTTCGACCCCTGAGGTTGGGGATGGTTTGTCACGTACAGAATTCCCAACCATGTTTCTGCCAGGTTGGCTTGCGGTCTGGCGGAGGAGAGCGCGGTTCCTGAAATCCATTCCTGGCTTTGCTCGGTACTTGCTGTGCGACCTTTAGCAAGTCATTTAACTGCTGGATGCCTCCTTCGCTTCACCTTTCAAGTCAGGAGATAACAGCATGCATCCTGAAGCTGTTGTAGAGAGTAGATCAGACGATGAAAGTCGCGTACTCGGCACAACCGTCCTAGTCTGAGGCCGGCAGCTGGGCCGTGACAACCGTAGCTCTGGGGACAGGGGCACGACAGTGCACCCGACAGAGAGAGTCTGGCTCCACAGGGCTTCTGTTCCAGCTGGGAAGAGGGAGGACAGACCAGCAGGGTGTGCCGCCAGGCTGTGTAAGTACCATGAGGGAGTATGCAAACGCAGGAGAGGGATGGGTGATAAGTTTGTCATTAATTGAGGGAAGCCTCTCTGACGAGGTGACCTGAGGCAAGGATCTGAAGACAGCTGTCTGTGAGGGTGTCCTGGAGACGAGCTTTCCAGCATGTGCCAAGGCCCTGGGGTGTGCTCAGTGGCTGGAAGGAGCAGGAAGGGGCTGGTGTAGCTGGAGCTTTGGAGTAAGGCTGTGGCAGTCGCTCGTGCCACATCATTTTGGGTCTTTGAGGACTAAGTGCTCTGGGGACACATCAGAGCGTTTGGGCAGAAGAGTGCTATACTGCGACTTGTGATTTAAAAGCATCGTTTTGGTTGCTGTATGAAGACTAGATTATAAGCAGAGTGAGGATGGAAGCAGCGCGACCAGCCCGGAGGAGGCTGAACTAATCAAGGTGAGAGGTGCTGACTCGGGCCAGGTGGTGATGGGGACGGCCAGATGTGGTCAGATTCTGACTTTGTTTTGAGGGTTTGCTGAGTGGCTGTGATGGAGCAAATGCAGGTTTGGAAGAGGAGTCCAGGATGACGCTGAGGGTTTTGCCCCAGGTGAATGCAGTGGTGATACTGGGGCACCTGGGCGTGGGGAGATCATTGGCTTTGGGGGGCATGTTAATTTTGAGATGCCCGTTAGACATCCAAGTGGTGACAAGTAGGCATTTGCATATGAGATTCTGAAACCCAGGAAGGAGAGAGCCCAGGGCTCAGATAGAGAATCTGAGCCGTCAGCGCACAGGTGGTTTCCTGCCAGGGCCCAGAGAGGTGATCTGGACAAAGAATGCAGGCCGAGAGGACCCAGAGGCTACGTGTGTCCTGGGCACCCGGACCTGAGAGACGGGAGGAAGACTGCGGAGGAGGCTGAGGAGGAGCGAGGGGCCGGGCAGGGAGGGCTAACACCTCAGTGTGGGGAGGTGGCAGGCTGCAGACGGAGAGTTGATCACGGGGTTTCTTCAAAGGGAAAGTGCGATGGTGAACCTGAAAAGAGTGGTTTTCATGGGGTCCTGGCAAAGAAAATCCACATGCGTTGCTCAGAAGCTTGTGGAGAGGGGCGGTAACTAGACAGGGAAGTGGGTGAGTTACTTTACAGCATTAAACGTTGAATCTTTTTGAATCTTCAGAGAAGACAATTACCATTATTTTTACAAGAATAAAGGAGCTATTTGAAGCCCCCAGAACATTTTTGAAATGTCGGTGGCCTCTACTTCCCTTGGCTTATGTGGACTGAATTCTCCAGGAGGCCTAAGTGACCCCACAGTCTAGAGGGATCGCCCATTAATGGTGATGCCAAGTGACCCATAGTCTAAGTAATCTTGTTCCTTTTCAATGATCTGTTAAAAAAAGTTAGAAGTGATGATTCTTATAATATAAATTTTTATGTGTTTTCTAGTCTATTTATAGGAATGTAAGCTCTTAATTTGTTCTTAACTGCATCAATCAATAATTCCTGAAATTTAGAAAAAACAAATGCGAGCACCAGTGTTGTGAAACAGCCACTCTAAACTCATCATGTGCCAATTTCTGCTATTTTTATGCTCTGATAAATGTTCTGTAAAATTAAGTTAAATGGTCTCTTTTATAAGAATAGAAATATCTGCAGCTTGGCTTGGTCCTTTTCCGTTTGAAATGGGGATAATAATTTTGGACGAAGTGTGTGCGTGTTTTGGAAATTCCTGTATGTGGCCTTCCCCCCAGCTGGCCAGAGGACAGAATACAAGAGTGTCCAGTATTGGGCTCTCAAAAATGGAGTGTTTGACCTCCCTTGAAAGTCACGCTGTTCTAAGGGGTTTAGTTTTCTAAATCCTGAAGACCCTGTTATCACACCAGGAGCCTGGAGTCACCTCTTCAGATCAAAGAGGTTTGTTCTGAGCCAACGTTAGAGGGAAGACATCACAGATTCTCCAGATTCTTCAGTGTCTTCGGATTCTCACCTCCAGGAAGGAAAGACTCAGAGTGATGTTATGACAAGAGGTGCCCACCTCAGGTTTGCCTCAGCCAAGACACAGGAGCTCTGACGGAAGGTTCCAGAAGCCCCTACCTGGTCGTGCTGCCCTTGGGGAGAGGGATGGTGGGCCAGGTGCGGCGGCAGTTGCAGACCCTGCCCCCTCCCAGTGCAGGGAGATCTGTTCAGCTCCCTCCTCTCACTGTTCCTTTTCAGCATGGACACCACTTTCGTTGGTGTCTCTGGTTTTATAAATCCACCCTGGCATCTCGTTTCCATGTTTTCTTCCCCGACACGGCTGTCCTGCCGTTTGTCCCCTCTTGCAGCCCTGGGTCCTTCTGGCAATCTCTCATGGTAAATGTGACCCGGGGCCGGTATTGCTCCTACAGGCAGGCAATCGTCTTCCAATAAAAATTTGGGAACAACCCAGAAGCCACATGTGCACACGACATGCACACTGCTGTCATGGCTGGCTGACCCCTCCCCATCCCCAGGCACGCTCCTTTCTCCCTTGTATCCTTGTGTTCCTTCATAGGAGTGAGCCCGGGACGAGCCCTCAGAACAGTGATCAGCACACCAATCGTGTTTTCTCTTAACACCACTGAGTGGAGTGTGCTGTGGTTTAAGGTGTGTGGACAAAGATGGAGAGGATGCTCACTCCTCTGTAGGGGATGAAGCCCAGGATGCGTCAGGGGTTTAGAAAAGCTCTAGGTGGTTCTTAACCCCCATGCACATGAGAATCACACAGGCCCATTGAGTCCAGTGTCACGTGTGGGCCCGGGCAACTGATCGGGTGATTCTAATGACTGCAAGGCTGAGGACCACTGTTCTCGGCCTCTGGACGCAGTCGAGTTTGACCTTTGTCAGGGAGTGATCAGAAAAGCCTGTTGTGTTAGGGCTCTAGAGAAACAGAACCAGGAGAATATATCTATACATCTACATCCACACCCATCTGTCTGTCCATCTATGAAAGAAGATTTATTAGTAATTGGCTCACTTGATTATGGAGGCTGAGGTGCCCCACAGTCTGATGTTTGCAAGCTGGAGACCCAGGAAAGCCAGTGGCATCATTCAGTCCAAGTCCACAGGCCTGAGAACCAGGGGAACCAATGGTGTAACTGTCTGAGGGCAGGAGAAGATGAGGTGAGGTGTCCCAGCTCATCAGTGAGACAGGAGAAAAAAGGGGCAAATTCCTCCTTCCTCTGCCTTTTGTCCTATTCAGGCCCTCAAGGGACAGGATGATACCCGCCCACATTGGGGAGGGCCGTCTGCTTTCCTGAGTCCACTGGTTCAAATGCTCATCTCATCCAGAAGCACCCTCAGACACACCAAGAAATGCTGTTTATACTGAGCACCTCATCGCCAGTCAAGTTGACACAAAATTAACCATCGCACCAATGTGAACAGGTACAGGGGGGTTTCTGAGGAGAGGAAAAAGCACACACGTGGGCCATGGGTACAGTCTGTTGGTGCAGGAGCAGGGCTGTGAGCTGGGCCTCTGAGGCTGAGTTCAGGTCTTCACCCCGAGACAGAGTGGTTTGCGGATGTCAGGGAGAAAAGATGATGTTTCTGACCGAAGAGTCATTCTCTACGTCTGTTGCTTTACTTATTCAAGTTTCAAACACTGGTATGTGCCAGGCAGCAAGGTCTTTGCTGAAGGTGCAGAGACGATTACCTGAGTCCTTGCCCTCACTTCAAGAAAAAGTTCTCTTAGGCTGGTCAGTGACCCGGGTCGTGCCGTTTGCAGTGGGCTGTTATAATTGAACGTGTACCACGTCCACAATACAGAATTATCCGTTGAAAACCTCTCCTCAGTTAGAGGTGAGCTGAGTGATGCGAGCTGCAGGCTCCCTGGGGACGTGCACCACGCTGCTTGTGGGGTTTCCCGAGTGGCCTGCATTGGGTGTGAGGTTCTGCTGGGAATTGTGACCTCTCCCGGCATGCTGGGAACGCCGTTGCTTTGACGACAGCTGGGTTCTTAGTGAGGACAGCCTCCGTGGAATTTGGCTTGTCGGTGGTGTCAGTTCTGTGGCCCCATGGAACTGCAGGGGCATCTAGACCTCTTGGGCCATTTCAGCAAGAGATCTCCGCAGCTGAGAGGCTTCGGGGTTTCCTCCTTTCCCCACGAATCGAGACAGAGGCTTGTTTGTCCTCAGTGCGGTGTCTGCACTGTAGCCTCGAGCACAGGTTGTTCCGATGGCATGACTCTCCAAGTCCAAGGATGATGGAGCTGTGCCCATACGCCTTCCTTCCCTTATTCACATCAGAACCACATCTGTGTGGGCCACCTTCTCCATGCAGCTTCCTGCAAGAGCCCAGCCCTGGGAGAGCTCGGAGGACGAAGGGTTTGGGGCGACTGTGGGTATGAGGGAGATGGAGGAGCTTCCCGTGTGGCAGAAGCGGATGCCTCGTGTGTGTGTGATCCTGAGTGACACATGGTGAACTGTCGTCCTGACTGGGAGGACGGAACTGCTGGCTTTGCTTTGCACGTCCTTCCTGAGTGGTGTGGTCTATGCTTCTGTAGTTTGAAAGGCACGTCCAACGTGGGTTTGTCATTGTTGAATGCTATGGTGATGAAAAGGAGCTATTGATTCTGTCTGGTGAGTTGAGTTTTAATTTGTGTGTTGATATTTGTCTTTTTATTACACAACATGATATTAAATCATAAACTCTTTCAGTAGTGTGTCTATGAGTTTCTGCTTGTTTCGCAGAGTACTTCACAGATGGCATTTCAACCCGAGGGAAACGCATAAACCTTGCAAGAGATTTGGACAGTGAAGTCGTCCCAAGTCCTAAATCTGTGATAGATTATAAACAGTGTTTGCTCCGTTTCTGCCAAAAGACCAGAGACAAAGGCAGTCGGAGGAGGGGGGCAGGTGTCCAAGAGGGGCCAGCGTGCTGGCCCGGGTCAGGAAGCCTTACCTCCCTGCACTTTGTGTGACGGAGAGGGAGAGGGTGGGGGGGCGGCACGCCGATATCAGCAGTGGTGTTTCTGCTCACTTTATGATGAAACCTCTGCTACCCAACCAGAAATGCTTGAATTGCATGTAAAATATAAGCATTTTTTAAAACATTGTTTTTTTCAGAGCAGTTTTAGGTTCACAGCAAAATTAAGAAGAAGGTACAGAGATTTCCCATATACCCCCCGCCCCCACACATACACAGCCTCCTCCATTATCAACATCCCCACCAGATGGTGCATTTGTCGCAATTGATGAACCTATATTGACATGTCATCATCACCCAGAGTCCAGAGTTTCCATTAAGGTTCACTCTGGGTGTTGTACATTCTATGGGTTCGGACAAATGTATAACGACATGGATCCTTCATTATTGAATAACACAGAGTTAGACTGCCCTAAAAATCCTCTGTGCTCCATCTATTCATCCTTCTAACCCCTGACAAACACTGATCTTTTTACTGTCTCCATAGTTTTGCCTTTTCCAGAATGTGATATAGTTGGAATCATACAGTATGCAGTGTTTTCAGACTGGCTTTTTTCACTTAGTCATATACATTTAAGTTTCCTCCATGTCTTTTCATGACTTGATAGCTCATTTATTTTAGCACTGAATAATATTCCATTGTCGATGGACCACAGTTTATTTATCCATCACCTACTGACGGACATCTTGGTTGCTTCTAAGTTTTGGCAGTTATGAATAAAGCTGCTATAAATATCCGTGTGCAGGTTTTTGTGTGGACATAAGTTCTCAGCTGCTTTGGGTAAATACTAAGGAGCAAAATTGCTGGATCCTGTGGTAAGAGGATGTTTAATTTTGTAAGAAACAACAAACTGTCTTCCCAAGTGGCTGCACCATTTTACACTCGCACTAGCAATGAATGAGAGTTCCTGTTGCTCCACATCCTCGCCAACACTTGTTGTTGTCAGTGTTCCAGATTTTGGCCATTCTGATAGGTGTGTAGTGGCATCTCGTTGTTTTAGTTTGCATTTCCGTTATGACATATGATGTGGAACATCTTTTCATGTGCTTATTTTCCATCTGTATATCTTCATTGGTGAAGTGTCTGTTATGGTCTTTGGACCATTTTTAATCAAGTTGTTTCTTATTGTTGAGTGTTAAGAGTTCTTTGTATTTTTTGGATAACAGTCTTTTATCAGATGCGTCTTTTGCAAATATTTTCTCCCAGTGTGTGGCTTGTCTTCTCTTTCTCTTGACAGTGTCTTTTGCAGGGCAGATGTCCAGCTTATCAATTATTTCTTTCATGTATTATGTGTCTAGTGTTATATCTAAAAGGCCTTTGGCATACCCAAGGTCATCTAGGTTTTCTCCTATGTTATTTTCTAGGAGATTTATAATTTTACCTTTTACATTTAATCTATGATCTATTTTGAGTTACTTTTTGTGAAGGGTATAAGATCTGTGTCTAAGTTCATTTCTTTGCACGTAGATGTCCAGTTGTTCCGGCACCATTTGTTGAAGAGACTGTCTTTGCTCCATTGTATTGCCTTTGCTCCTTTGTCAAGATCAGTGACTGTGTTTATGTGCGTCCATATCTGGGCTCTCTCTTCTGTTCCATTGATCTTTTTGTCTGTTCTCGCACAATACCACACTGTCTTGATTACTGTCACTTAAATATAAGCATTTGACTTACCTCCTTATTTCATAGCCCTTGGTAAACATTGTATCATAAAGTGACTCTGGATCGGGCCAGAATTTGCTCAGATTTTGTTCTAGCTCTTAATCCAGAGTTAGCTTTTATTTTGGGTTTAGTGGACACGTGTTTTGAATAAGGAGACAAAGACTATGAGTTCATATGTAGCTGCATTGTAATGAGAAAGCTATAAAAATGTCTAGAAGTACTTTAATGCCAAATGGGTGTCTTGGTCATTTTAAATTTTCTTAAGGACATATTAGTACTGCTTCCTCATAGTTGTAAAAATCATTGTGAAGACTTACCGTAGGTTATTTTATGTGAGTTAATTTTAATTTCATTTAATTTATACGTGTGCATACTACAAAAAGTGAGGTAGTTTTAAGAAGCGTATGATGAAGAGCAGAGTCAGCTGCCTCACCCCCCCCCCCACCAATCCTGCTTCCTTGAGACCTCCGTCTTTCATTCTTTTACCATCCCCCCTCCTAACTTCCCACCTGGCGAGTGGTGGATGGGGCCAGCTCTCCTCCAACACCTCCTTCCCCCCTCCCCAGGTGCTCAACATGGTTACGTCCTGTTTTTTGGATAAATCAATAGTTAGTGCTTGTATCACCTTAAATTCTTAGGATTATGCCTCTTTTTTGTAGTATCTTTCATTCGTTGTTAATTGCTGTTTTAAAAAAAATAAGCTTGGCTTATTCTTTAATGTCTTCATCACATTCCCCTCTCTGTCTTCCGTATGTTCAACATCAGTCTGCTTTGTGCTCTGGAAGCCGTCCCTCCTGGAGCGCTCCGTCCTCCTCCAGGTGGCCGACGGCCCAGGTGCCATGTTGGGACGCCCTCCACCACCCTCCTGAGAACTCCCTTCACCTTCCGCACTGTGAGGTCCCTTGCTTCTAGAATCCCTTGGCTTTCTTAGTGGCAGTGGAGGTCATTCTCCTGCAGCTCCCTGTTAACTGTTAGGTGGGTGATTTTAGAAAGTAACTGGTTTTACTCTTTGCTCCTCTGATAGTGACTTCTTTTATTGATCGCTCATGTTGGGGTCATTTTTCCCTCAGAATTTCCAAAGCACAGTTCTTTTATTTTCTGGCTTCTAGTATTTTGTATTTTGGTTGTGTTTGGAACCTTCCTTTTATGCTGAATTTTCGCTGTAGTGAGTGTTAGACTGGCCATTTTGTATCGATTGTGCTGGGTGCTCAGAGGGCCTGTTGAATCTGAGTTATGTCATTCAGACGTGTGGTTTCTGTTGGTTTGGTGGCACAGCGTCCCATCTGTCTCACGGATCTTTTATCTGGACCACCCGTTGATCAGATAGTGTATCTGCTTCAGGGACAGCCAAATAATTTCATGTTCCCTTCTTTTTCCCCTCGAGTCTTTGTGTTTTTTTCCTACTTTCTGGGATATTTCCTTGAATTTGTTTTTCAACTCTTTTATTATTTTTTTTAACTTGGTTTTCCTGTTCTCCATTTCCAAAAGCTCTTTCTTATCCTATGAATTTTCCTTTTATGAGCATAGCGTCCTTTTCTTGAGTCATGGACACAACATCGTCTCTATTTCTCTGAAATATTGATTAGCATTATTTTAAAATGTTCTCTTGTTTCCTGTAATGTTTCCGTTTCCTCTAATTTCGTTTTTCTGTCTGTTTTAGTGTCTCGGAGTGGGGGCTTTCTCTAAATGTATGATCACCCAGCCCAGCTGTTCTCATTCTGCAGGGAGGTGGGAGCAGGTGGGAGGGCAGCACTGTTGAGCACTGAAGTTGGTATTAAATTTTACTGTTTTTATCCCCAAAGCTTGTGTTGCTCTGGTTCCTCTGGCTCATTTCTCTGGCTGTGCGGGGCTGCCGGGGCTGCCTGTAGTGGGGGATCTGGAGACGCTCACTCTGGGAGGTCGGTCCCCTACCTTCTGAGACCCTGGTGCTTCCGGCCCTGAGGCGCTCCAGCCCCGTGCTCGGGGTCCTCGTTCAGATGCTGCTTTGGAGAAATCGGGCCCCCGATTTCCAGCTCTTCTAGGGGAGCCCCCTGTCTGCTTCTTTATCTTCAAAACCACGTTGAGCTCTGTCTCTCAGAAGCTTGCACGTCCTGTTCTCGTGCGTGAGTTTTCACCTCCGCCGCTCTGCCAGCTTAAAATCACGTCTGCCCGGGTGCCTTGAAGGGACGATTTAGTTGGATATACTGCTGTGTGGACTCTAGCCACAACCTGTGTGCGGGGGGTTCTCAAAGTGTGTTCCCTGGCCCGGCAGCATCGGCGTCACCTGGGTGCTTGTAGAAATGCAGATTCCGTGTGTGTGTGTGTGTGTGTGGGTGTGTGTGTGTGCATGCTTAGAGTTGCCAGCAGAGGTTTATTGAAAATTTGGAGCAGAAATTTTCATTAACAGCTTTATTGAGGTATAATTTATATGCAAAACCTGCACATAACGTATACGATTCGATGAGTTTGGATATATGCCTACACCCAAGACACCATCACCTCAATCAAGGTAGTAAACACATCCGTCACCTCCAGAAGTGTCTCTGTGTCCCTGTTTCTGGTTGTGGTAAGAACACTTGACACGAGATCTGCCCTCAGCGAATCTCTGAGTGCACGATTCGGTGTTGACTGCAGGCTCGTGCTGTGCAGTGGATCTCTGGAGCTCTGTCATCTAGTGCAACTGACAGCGTGGATGAACCTGGAGGTCACGCAGCTAGGAGAGTGCACATTTCTGGACCCCAGACCTCCTGAGTCAGACACCCCGGGGCTGCCCCAGCTTCTGTGTTTCACAAGCCGTCCCGTGATTCTGGGCAGGCAGAGCTCACACACGTTTGCTGTGCGTGAGTGCACTGGTTCACTCATTATAACACATGGAGCCTTTTTTGATCCTTGTGTTATTTCCTTTCTACAAGGAGGATACTGATGGCTGGAGGGTTTAAATGCCTCGCCCCAGAGCACAGGTCCTGAGCCCTGGGTCCAGGCTCCGTGCCCTGGCTCCACCAAGATTCCTTGCATGAGCTTGTGTACTGAAGGTTCTATGTAATAACAGCCTAAAATGTTAATAACAGTGACATCTCCAGCCCTTGAACACCCCTCTATCCAGTCCCCGCCTCCAAGTGTCTGACGTGTGTGAACTCATTTAATCCTCACACCTAACCTGGAGGTGTGTTCTCATCTGAGGGTGAGCTGAGGCACAGCGTGTAAGCAGCTGGCCGAGGATCGCAAGTGTGTAACACCCACCTTCCCCACCAGCTGCTGTTAGGGGCCTCAGTGAACACATGACTCGACTCTTCAAAGCTAGCAATGCCGAGAATCCTCGCCCTATGTGAAGTGAGATGCAAGAGGCACATTGAAACGCACGAGATAAATAGCTGGGCTGGGAGTCAGCAGATGAGAGTGCCAGTCCCAGCCCTTATCCGGCAGTGTACACTCCAGCAGGCACCTAATCTCCTAATTACTTTCAATACCACATGAGAGAGGGCAGGGGAGAAAGCATTATCCAGCAAATATGAAAGTCATTAAGTCCCGGCATTACAGAAGTGGAAGTGCCGTTAAGTGTCATTTCATAAGAGGCCTGTGAGGCAGCCTCTTCTAGGAACAAACCTACGGCGGTCTCTTCAAAGTTAAATTAGCCAGGAAGAATTAATTGAGTGCTTATTAATGTTCTTGACACTCTAAAGAATGCATCTGGGTCTCAGAGGCTCGTGTGCTTTGGGGAGCACATTGAACTGCGTGGCGTTATTTCACATCCTTAACAGCACAACTGTGTACTTGTGTGAATGACAGGAAGTGAGACTCGTGAAGCCAACTGAAATGATGACGCAGGAGGAAAAGGCGTCAGCCCAGAGAGACAGGGGATGGATGAAGACAAAAGAGCAACACTTGTAAAAACTTTACATTTGGAAGTAATTTCAGTTATAAAAGTTGCAAAAACAAAAACAGGACGCAGGGTGCCATGTAGATGGCAGGTGATGCTCTGTGTTGTGAGGTGTCTGTCCTGGAGGCCCGGCCCGCTTCCTCTCAGTGAGGTGCTCATTTTGGTCACACAGCTCTCGGGTATAATGACTGTTCTTTCTCATCCGTTGTGGCTCATAAGCAGTCTAGGGGAATTCTTGGAAATCACGCAGATACCCTGCCCCTCATCAAAATACCCCGGGGGTGGGAATGCCTCAGCACCCACTGATGTTCTTGCCTGATCCTACGTTTACGATGATGAGTGTGAAGTCATATTTAGGCCTTGGTCTTAAATATGGATGGATAAGCCAAGGAACATCAAATTTTTGCAAAATCCACCACCATGAAAAACAAATAGATAAGCAAATAAACAGAAAGATATCATTGGAATCAGAGACAATACAAGGAACAGAAGAAACCATAAACTATCATCTCGTCAGAGAGAGGAGTTGATCTTGTGTGTATAATCCAAGAATGGGCTGATGTACAAAAGAAATGTTCATGGAAAGGAGATGCTCAGAGAAGGTAACAGTAGGACAGCAGAAGGTAAAAAATTCATTAGCAGGTTGGAATATAAAGTCAAGAGAATTTTCCAGAAAGTAGAATAAAAAGACAAATAGAAAAAAAAAGTGAGAGAAGTCAAGATGGCGGCATAGGCAGACTCTGAACTCACCTCCTCCCCAGGACACAGCCAATTTACAACTACTCTTGGAACAGTTACCCCTGAGAGAAAACTGAAAACTGGATAAGAGGAACCCCTGCAACAAACAACAATCCTAATTGAAGTGGAAGAGGCGGAAACTCCCTCTGGAGAGAAAAAACACCACCTGCACAAGCCACAGTGCTTCATGGCTGCCCGGGAGCAGCCCAAAGGTATGCAGCCCTCCCTGGAGGAGTGGGGTCCTGAGCTGGGGAGCGCTCCTGCTATAGGCATTTTTTGGACCCAGCACAATCCAGATGAGTAGCATAATATCTGACTTTGCTCTCTACTAACAACCTTGGGGAGTACCCCCAGAAAAGCTGGTTCACAAAGAAATTAAAGCCGGCTCTTAAAGAGCCCACACACAAACTCACCCATTTCAGAAAGCAACCTAAAATCACCAGAAAGAAAGGTGCACAGTGCTTTGGTGAAAAGAGACTCACCTGATAGGCTCTGAGTGCATCTTGGTGAGAGGTGAGACCTCTCCAGGGACTGGGACATTGGTGGTGGCCATTGTTGTGTCCTGGTGTGGGCGTGCTGACACAGACGCTGGCAGATGCCATTGGAGTTCTCCCTGCGGCCTGCTAGCCCAGGGTCTGCCCCACCCACTAGAGCACCAATTTAATCCAGCTCAGCCAGGGCAAGCAGCCTGCCTAGGGACTGGCCCCACCCAACAACAAGCCCTCAGGCAACTTGTGGGCCTGCCAAGTGAGCTGCCTGGATTCTCCACAGCCTGGCTAGTGGGTCCACCTCTGTGTGGCAGGGCGTGCACAAGGAGAGGGTGGAGAGTGTGGGGCGGTGGTGGGGTGTGTGGGGCTCCTGCCTTGGAGAGACTGGGTCCACTTCAGGAGGTTGGGGCATGCACACAGGGCAGGACTGTGTTGACTGTGTGTGGACCTGTGGGTGGTGGGGCTTGCAGCTGCAGAAGACTTGTGTTTCTCAAAGACCCACATAGGGGGTTTGCCCCACCTTCCAAAGCCTAAAACCATTGGGCGCTCCTGTGCCTAAGGCCAGCCCCACCCAGCTGCAATCCTCAGAGAGCTGACAAGAGACTTAAAGGCTGGAGGCTTATAGCAGTTGTAAGCCCCTGAGCCTAACAACCTGCCATGCTGGGGGCCTACTCACTTAATAGAAAAACTACAACAGGAATGTGCTATTAGACCTTGCAGCCAACTGTGATAGGGTTCCCCACGCCTGATAAAGAGACTGAAGGGCCCACAACAACTACTTGCAGCTGAGCATTACAACCAGCTGGACAGGGGGACAGCTCAGCCTCCCTAGGCAGTTATGGGAAGAGCAACCCCGCCACAACAGAAGGACACATGTAGCCCACATAGGGGTCACTCCTGGAACATTCGGAACTGAGGGAAGCACATTGCAAGGCCTCATAAGGCATCACTTATATAAGGTCACCTATCCAAGAGCAGGAGACGTAGCTGACCTACCTAATACGTAGACACAAGCACAGGGAAAGAGGCAAAATGAGGAGGCAAAGGAATACGTTCCAAGTAAGGGAACAGGACAAAACCCCAGAAAAGGAACTAAGTGAAACAGAAATGAGCAACCTACCTGACAGGGAGTTCAAACGAAGAGTGTTAAGGATGCTCACTGATCTTGGGAGAATAATGGATGAACTCAGTGAGAACGTCAACAAACAAATGGAAGATATAAAAAAGAACCAATCAGAAATGAAGAATACAATACTGGAAATGAAAAATTCACTAGAGGGACTCAAAAGCAGAGTAGAGGATACAGAAGAACGGATCTGTGAGCTGGAGGAAAGACTAGAAGAAATCACCCAAGCTGAACAGGTAAAAGAAAAAGAAATTAAAAAGACTGAAGACAGTCTAAAGGACCTCTGGGACAACATCAAGCACACTAACATCCATGTTATAGGGGTCCTAGAAGGGGAAGAGCAAGACAAAGGGGCAGAGAATCTATTTGAAGGAATAATAGCAGAAAAATTCCCTAACCTAAGGAAGGAAACAGACATCCAGGTACGGGAGGCACAGAGAGCCCCAAACAAGATAAACCCAGAGCCCCACAGCAACATACATCATAATTAAAATGTCTAAAATTAAAGATAAAGAGAGAATCCTAAAAGCCACAAGAGAAAGACAAGTTACATACAAAGGAAACCCCATAGGCTATCAGCTGACTTCTCAGCAGAAACCTTACCGGCTAGAAGAGAGTGGCATGATATATTTAAAGTGCTAAAAAGAAAAAACCTACAGCCAAGAATACTCTACCCGGCAAGATTATCATTCAGAATGGAAGGAGAGATAAAAAGTTTCCCAGACAAGCAAAAATTAAAGGAGTTTGTCACCAAGAAACAAGTACTACAAGAAATGCTAAGGGGACTTATGTAAGGGGGAAAGAGAAGACCACAAATACGAAAAATTATCTATTTCCATGATAGGAGGGTAATAGATACAAATACAAAAAAACGAGGTTAGATATGATATCAAAAACATAAAATGTGGGAGTTAAAGAGTAGAGCTTTCAGATAGTGGTCAAACTAAAGAGACCGTCAACTTAATATAGATTGCAATATACGTAGGTTACTATATATGAACCCCATGGTAATCACAAACCAGAAACCTATAATAAATACACAAAAAACTAAGGGAAAGGAACCCAAACGTAATACTAAAGAAAGCCATCAAACTGCAAAGCAAGAGAGCAAGAGAAGAAGAAAGGAACAGAGAAGAACTACTAAAACACTGAGAAAAAAATAAGTTAAAAAATGGCAGTAAGTACATACTTATCAATTGCTACTTTAAACATCAATGGACTAAATGTCCCAATTAAAAGGCATAGGGTGGCTGATTGGATAAAAAAACAAGACCCATATATATGCTGCATACAAGAGACACACTTCAGACTTAAAGACACTCACAAACTGAAAATGAAGGGATGGAAAAAGATACTCCATGCTAATGGCAATGAAAGGAAAGCTGGGGTAGCAATACTCATATCAGACAAAATAGACTTTAAAACAAAAACTGTAACAAGAGACAAAGAAGTGTACTACGTAATGATCAAGGGAACAATCCAACAAGAGGATATAACATTTGTAAATATCTATGCACCCAACGTAGGAGCACCTAAATGTATAAAGCAATTATTAACAGACATAAAAGGAGAAATAGACAGCAACACAATAATAGTAGGAGACTTTAACACTCCACTTACACCAACGGATAGATCATCCAAACAGAAGATCAATAAGGAAACATAGGCCTTAAATGACACACTAGAACAGATGGACCTAGTAGATATATACAGAACATTCCATCCAAAACCCGAAGAATACACATTCTTTTCAAATGCACATGGAACATTCTCCAGGATTGATCACATATTAGGCCACAAAACAAGTCTCCATAAATTTAAGAAGATTGAAATATTACCAAGCGTCTTTTCTGACCACAATGGTATGAAACTAGAAATCAACTATAGGAAGAAAATCAGAAAAGCCACAAATATGTGGAGATTAAACAAAATACTACTGAACAACGATTGGGTCAACGAAGAAATCAAAAGAGAAATCAAAAAATACCTGGAGACAAATGAAAATACGACATGCCAGAATTTATGGGATACAGCAAAAGCAGTTCTAAGAGGGAAGTTTATAGCAATACAGGACTATCTCAACAAACAAGAAAAATCTCAAATAAACAATCTAACAATGCACCAAAAGGAAGTGGAAAAAGAACAACCAAAGCCCCAAATCAGTAGAAGAAGAGAAATAATTAGCATAAATAAATGAAATAGAGACTAAAAAAACAATAGAAAAAAATTAATAAAACCAAGATCTGCTTCTTTGAAAAGATAAACAAAATTGACAAAGCTTTAGCTAGACTCACCAAGAAAAAAAGAGAGAAGGCTCAAATAAGCAAAATCAGAAATGAAAGAGGAGAAATTACAACAGACACCTCAGAAATACAAAAGATTCTAAAAGAATATTATGAAAAGCTATATGCCAACCAATTCGACAATCTGGAAGAAATGGATAAATTCTTAGAATCATACAACCTTCCAAAACTGGATCAAGAAGAAGTAGAGAATTTGAATAGACCAATCACCACTAAGGAGATCTAAACAGTAATCAAAAACCTCCCCAAAAATAAAAGTCCAGGACCAGACAGCTTCCCTGGTGAATTCTACCAAACATTCAAAGAAGACTTAATACCTATCCTTCTCAAACTCTTTCAAAAAATTGAAGAGGAGGGGAAGCTCCCTAACTCATTCTACTAAGTCAACATTACCCTGATACCAAAACCAGACAAGGACAACACAAACAAAGAAAATTATAGGCCAATATCACTGATGAACATCGATGCAAAAATCCTCAACAAAATACTAGCAAATCACATACAACAATACATTAAAAACATTATACGCCATGATCAGGTGGGATTTATTCCAGGGATGCAGGGATGGTTCAACATTCACAAATCAATCAACGTGATACACCACATTAATAAAATGAAGAATAAAAATCACATGATCATCTCAATAGATGCAGAGAAAGCATTTGACAAGATACAGCATCCATTTATGATAAAAACTGAATAAAATGGGTATAGAAGGAAAGTACTTCAACATAACAAAGACCGTATATGAGAAACCCACAGCTAATATCATCCTCAATGGTGAAAAACTGAAAGCTATCCTTCTAAGAACAGGAACCAGACAAGGATGCCCACTCTCACCACTCCTATTTAACATAGTACTGGAAGTCCTAGCCAGAGCAATCAAGCAAGAAAAAGAAATAAAAGGGATCCAAATTGGAAAGGAAGAAGTGAAACCATCACTATTTGCAGATGACATGATTTTATATGTAGAAAACCCTAAAGAATTCACCAAAAGACTTTAGAAGTAATAAACGAATACAGTAAAGTTGCAGGATACAAAATCAACATACAAAAATCAGTTGCATTGCTATACACTAACAATGAAGTAGCAGAAAGAGAAATTAAGAATACAATTCCATTTACAATTGCAACAAAAAGAATAAAATAGCTAGGAATCAACTTAACCAAAGAGATGAAAGATCTGTACACTGAAAACTATAAAACATTGCTGAAAGAAATTGAATAAGCCACAAAGAAATGGAAAGATATTCTGTGCTCTTGAATTGGAAGAATTAACATAGTTAAGATGTCCATGCTTCCTAAAGCAATCTATAGATTCAAGGCAATCCCTATCAAAGTTCCAACAACATTTTTCACAGAAATAGAACAAAGAATCCTAAAATTTATATGGAACAACAAAAGACCCCGAATAGCCAAAGGAATCCTGAGAAAAAAGAACAAAGCTGGAGGTATCACACTCCCTGATTTCAAAATATACTACAAAGCTACAGTAACCAAACAGCATGGTACTGGCACAAAAACAGACACACAGATCAATGGAATAGAATCAAAAGCCCGGAAATAAATCCACACATCTATGGGCAGCTAATCTTCAACAAAGGAGCCAAGAACATACAATGGAGAAAAGAAAGTCTCTTCAACAAATGGTGTTGGGAAAACTGGATAGCCACATGCAAAAAAATGAAAGTAGACCATTGCCTTACACCATACACAAAAATTAACTCAAACTGGATTAGAGACTTGAATGTAAGACCTGAAACCATGAAACTTCTAGAAGAAAACATAGGCAGTACGCTCTTCGACATCAGTTTTAGCAACATATTTTCAAGCACCATGTCTGACCGGGCAAGAGAAAGAATAGAAAAAATACACAAATGGGACTACATCAAACTAAAAAGCTTCTGCACAGCAAAGGAAACCATCAACAAAATGAAAAGACAACCTAACAATTGGGAGAAGATATTTGCAAACCGTACATCTGATAAGGGGTTAATCTCCAAAGTATGTAAAGAACTCATACATCTCAACACCAAAAAGCCAACAACCCAATTAAAAATGGGCAAAAGATCTGAACAGACATTTCTCCAAAGAAGATATACAGATGGCCAACAGGCACCTGAAAAGATATTCAACATCATTACCTATCAGGGAAATGCAAATCAAAACTACAATGAGATATCACCTCATGCCCGTCAGAATGGCTATAATTAACAAGACAGGAAATAACAAGTGTTGAGGAGGATGTGGAGAGAAGGGAACTGTTGTACACTGCTGGTGGGAGTGCAAACTGCTGCACCCACTATGGAAAACAGTATGGAGATTCCTCAAAAAGTTAAGGGTAGAACTACCATACCATCCAGCTATTCCACTGCTGGGTATTTATCCAAAGAACGTGAAAACACTGATGTGTAAAGATGCATGCACCCCTGTGTTCATTGCAGCGTTATTCACAATAGCCAAGACTTGGAAGCAACCTAAGCGCCCACCAAGGGACGAATGGATGAAGAAGATGTGGTCTATATACCCAATGGAATACTACTCAGCCATAAGAAACGACGAAATCCAGCCATTTGTGAGAACATGGATGGACATTGAGGGTATTATTCTAAGTGAAATAAGTCAGAGGGAGAAGGTCAAATACCGTATGATCTCACTCATTAAGTAGTAGATAAAAACAACAACAAACAAACACATAGAGACAGAGATTGGATTGGTGGTTACCAGAGGGGGAGGGGGAAGGGAGAAGGGCGAAAGGGATAATTAGACACATGTGTGTGGTGATGGATTGTAATTAGTATTTGGGTGGTGAACATGAGAACATGATGTAATCCATGCAGAAATAGAAGTATAATGATGTACATCTGAAATTTACACAATGTTATAAACCAATGTTACCACAATAAAAAAAAAAAGAGAAAACAGAAGCGAGAAAAAAAAATTAAGTCAAATATCTGAATAATAGAAGTTCTAGGAAGAGAAGAAATATTTGAACTTCCAAGAGTTGAAGGATATGAGTTTTTATTATCAAAATTATATATGTACAAAATTTTAAAAGCCAAGCAGGTCCCAAAGGATTAAATGGAAATACAGAAGCCCCTGCATATCTATAGTATTGGAATTTCTTGCAAAGAAATTCTTTTAATTAATGGAAAGTAAAGTGTCTTCTAAGAAGCAGAATAAATGTGGAGATACTTATTAGTTGGCAGGGACATGCAGAAGGTAGCGCATTACAGATGAAGGAGGAGAGGGTGTGGCGGTAGGGTAACCACAGAGGGGTTAAAGGTGAAGTGATCATGATGAGACATATATTTAAAGGATGTGAGAAGTCCTTGATGGCAGTTCTGAGGAGAGAGATATATAAACGTATATTGAGTGAAATTGTAAGGGAAGAGTTTGGACCTGAATTTGGAAGTAGTTGATAAGTAGAGGGAAGATCCGTCAGCAAGAGCACCCTGGCATCCTCACGGTGACGATACCTACCTGTATGTGGGGGTTTATATGTGCCAGGCTTGTTAGTGAGCATTTCACTGGCATTATGCCACTTGGTAGTCCCGACACTCTGTGAGGTCCTGGTCATTATTTCTGCTTTACAGACGAGAAACTGAGATTCTGAGAGAGTGAGCATTTTGCCGAGAGTCCCACAGCTCAGGCTGGAGTGAGATCTGCTGGATTCCACTGCCCGTTTTGCTGTCTTGGGTCATGAGAGTCACAAATGGGCGGGTGACCTCGGCGAGGTAGGAAACCTGGACGGAAGAGAAACAGAGTTTCCTCTGCTGGATCCTCGCTGGTGAGGTTCTGCGGTGAGGTGAATTCCAGGGGATTCAAACTCAGTGTGAGGAGCCGCGGTGGGTCCACAAGCAGGGCGTGCAGTCAGGAATATCGTCCTAGTAGCAGGTGCCGCTGGATTAGAGCGTGAGAGACTAGCAGACAGGGCGTCAGCTGGAGGGCGTTGTAATAACACAGACACAAGTTGATGACGTGCCCCACTGCCAACTGAGAGCCATCTCGTCTCCCTGTGACTTGCACTAGCATTAAATCTGTTCCTCCCATGAGCTCTGGTCTCCGTCTACCTAATATCAGTTGCCTTTGGGTCGCTGTCATGCCTGGCACTTAACAGGCATCCTGTTGAATTCATGAGTGAGAACATAGACTATATCCGTGGCAGAAGGGATGGCTTCAAGGGCGAACTTGAGAGTTCAGAGAAGAAATTGCAGGACCTAGTGGCACATTGCAAACAGCTGGTGGAGAGGGAAGACTTCAAGGGGCTTGAGAGTTGCTAGCCTGGTGAACATAGGGAGAGGGGTGCAACTTGAGGGAGAGTCTATCTGCCTGGTTCTAGGTAATGAGCATTTAAGAATGAGTCAGGTGCAATCCTAGACTTATTGGAGAGGGGAAAACACAAGGAAGCACATAGCTAAAACGTAAGGAGATGGAGTTGATGCGCAGGAGCTAAATGCAGTTGGATGGCAGTAATACCATGGTGGGCTGGGGGGGTCTCCCAGTGGAGGGGATACGTGAGCTGTGTGTCATAGGAGCTCAGGCAGTAAATTACATGCAGGTCACCAGAATCCTTGTGGATTCCTTTGTGACCTCTTGTGTGTTCTTTAATTTTGTTTATGGCAGGACATTTTTATCCTTTGATTTCTGGAAATAGTCACGAGTTGGTTGGGGCCAAAGATTTAAAAAAAAAAAAAAAAAAGATGTTTCATGAAACTAGTTACCATTCTTGGTAACAGCCAGGTTTGGCTGTGGAACAAGCCACATGTAAATGAACTACAGACTGGTTCAAAAACAGTTCGAGAGCAGGGACAGAATGATCAGAATCACCACAGAGCCCTCCATTGCAACTGAAGGAGTAAATAATGTTGCTACTAATAACGCTACTTAGTGACTTGCTAGGCAACGGCATGGTTAAGAAGGACGCCAAGATATCCTGACTCGAATTCCCTAACTGCTGAGTTTTACTCTATGTTGTGGGTTGACTTGTGGCCCCCCAAAAAGATATGTTGGAGTCCTCACCCACAGTACCTCAGAATGTGACCTTATTTGGAAATACGGTCTTTGCAGACTTAACCAAGATGAGGTCACTAGGGTGGGATTTAATGCAGTGAGACTAGCGTCCTTATAAAAAGGGGAAATTTGGATCTGGACACATATAGAAGGAAGCCCATGTGAAGACAGAGCAGACTGGAGTGACGCTGCCACAATCTGAGGAACGTCTGGGGCCACCAGAAGCTGGGAGAGACAAGGAAGGATCTTCCCAGCTCCTTCAGGGGGAGCATGGTACTGCTGACACCTTGATCCTGGACTTTGGCCTCCAGAACTGTGAGAAAACACATTTCTGTTGTTCTAAACCCCGCAGTCTGTGGTACTTGGTTACAGCAGCCACAGGAAACTCGTATACCATAGAATAGAATTTTTCCCAATTCAAAGTGGACTTCATACAGTAAACTTCCCATATTATCTAGTCAGTCCAGAGATGTGGAAGAGGCCAGCGGGCAAGGGAACTGAGCTGTCACTGAAGACATCAGTGAGGGTGAGGAGGCGAGCACACAGAGTTGGTCCTTGTGTTTGTGTGCAGGCAGTTGGGACACAGTCCTCTGGGACATGAGAGAATAGGTAGGATTGTGCAGAGACAGGGCACTGTCTGGATGACCAGAGCCCTGAATTTGCCTCTGGGACCTTATTTTCTTCATCGGAAAAATAGTGCAAGTATTTGATTTCTGCACTGTCCAGTATGGCGGCCACCAGCCACACATGCGCTTGAATGTGGCCAGTGCAACCAGGGACCTGAATTTTAAATTTGAATGGATTTTCATTTGTTTAAATTTACGTTCCCCTGTGGCTGGTGACTGCCGTGTTGGGTGAGCAGGAGTTGATCTGAGGGTACTACACCTCCAGCACCATTGACCCGACGTATCAGATAAGGGAAACCCTGCTTAGGTTGGCACCACCAGAGAGGAATTAGGATTTAAGGTGGAGTGAAACCTTGAAATTGATATTTTGGGAGCAGGTCGTCAGTTGGAAGAATCTGGATATCTGACACAGAGGACGTACAGAGGAATGGTTTTGTAAAGCACGTGATGTTGGTGTCATGTTGTGATTGCTTGGGCAGGCGTTGATGGAACACTCTGGCATCAGTTGAATATATTCTGCTCAACCCCAGCTGCTTGGGGCATGCAGAATGCCGTGTCTCCCAATTATTCTTAGCAGTTAAACGCTCTCATAGAACAGGCAGGTTGAGTGGAGTTGAACTTTTAAAAGTGCCTTTGGGCAAGAAGGATAATCTCATTCTCCTTTGCTGTCTTCTGTAAATCCTTCAGAGAGGAGGAAATAAACCTATTAGAGCCTTGCCTTCCTGGTCCCTGCAGCCCCGTCTGGGTGCGTGGCAGTGATGTGTGCTTAGCACTTTCAGAGGCTGCGGCTCCCTCTAAGATTTAACACAGGTGTCTCACCTGTGGCCATAGCTGGGAGGAACTTGTCAAGATTAGATATGAGCGCCATTTTTGAAAACAAATTGTTTGCCCTTAGGAAAGTCAAAGTGAATTCTACCACGGACTGTTTGTGGTTTCTCCTGGATCCTTATATTTTCCTGTTTGGGGTCAAATGAAGAGCTACTTGCATGTTCAGAAAAGACTGGTGGGGTGGTGGGTGGGAGTGTTGCTTCCATGGGACCTTGGATGGAGCAAGTGGCTGGTTGGTCAGTAGCAGCATGGGGCAGCTTCTAGGATGGTAGAGAGAATCTGAAAGCTGGAATTGGAAGAATCACCAGGGTCAGGCATATAGGGTCCGATGAAAATTAATAATCTAAGGGCAGCTGTGCCTGCGAGCAATTATGATTTCTTCTTAGAATCATCTGTCAAATAAGCTGACGTATTTGTTAGTTTAAATCAGCTCTTTCTTCCCTAACACAGCTTAGCCGTGTGACACAGACTCCACAGGAAGGACTCCCACTTCACCAGTGAAGTGTGATTGCCAGAGGCCTCAGAACCTCAGGGAAGAGGTGTCTGTAGTTCTGTGAACAGGACCCCCACCCCCCACAAGTGAGAATCACCAATGCTGAAGGAGCCCCATAGTATTACTTAGGTCTCTGCCAAGCGGTTCTGTGAATTGTCCAGAATCCTGGATCTAGAGGGTTTAATTGCTAGGGCTGCCACATTTGAGAAGGGAGTTATTGGGGAGGGAAGGTGCCTATGATGAGCTATTTAGGGCTAACCAGACACCAGCTTAGCATCCACATGCCGCTTTCTCCCCCAGTGTGAATGCAGCATCCTGCCTCATCTCATACACACCTCCTGGTTACCATTTATGACCCTCTCCAAGGCTTTCATTGTCACTCTCGGTTCATTTTCACCTAGATAAAAATACTGCCAATGTTACGGTGGAGTAGCAATGGAGGTGGTAGGTCTCATGCTGTGATCTGATAGATCCGACGTCTTCAAGGTGTATTTGTGGAATACAGTCAGCTGCATTAGTTTGGAGCTAAGGATTGGCACTAGAGAAGCACCTAGGATTCCATTCTGAACATTTTTGTGGTATATCTGTTGGCAGTAATTCCTTAGAAAAATTAACCTGGCAGCAGCATTTTCGATGATTTCGTTGGGGAGGAGTCTGCAGGTAGAGAGACCGATTAAGTGGCTTTTGCAATGGACTGGGTCAGTGTTTTCCCCTCTAGGGGTTAATGGATGGTGGGAACACAAAAGTAGTCTATGGTCAAATAGATTTAACTGCAGGACTTGGGAGAACTTTATTATGGTAACTTGTATTGTCATCCTCCAACTGGATCATATAGTACACAGCATTTTTCCGACTTACAGGATCATTTGTTTCTTTTGAGGGATACTGTTTCTTAGGCCTGGTATTAACCTGTAAGGCCCTTCAGAAAGTGCTGGAAAAGATCAGTGAACATATGTGTTGGCTGTGGAATGAGAAGGAATGCAGATTCTCAAGGAGCTCAGGACTTGGGGGGTGTGTGTGTGTGTGTCTGACTGCATAACTGGACATCGAGGGCTCCAGGTGGTTGAGGGAGAGAAGAGTGTCAGAAATGATCCTGCGGTTTCAGAGCTGGCTGTCTGGATGCCGTGTACACAAGGTAGAGTTGGGAGTTGACACTGTTCTTATCACAAAGTTTAGTGCTTAATTGGTCCCTGATTGTCCCACACTGTTGCTCTGTGTCCCAGCTAGTCAACTTCATAGAGTCAGAAACATGTTTTTGAACTTTTAATTCCACATTTTGTAGCATTTACTAGGTACTGATTTGATTATTGCTTTATTTTCTCTTAGATTTTTTCAGAGTCAGAAATTGGTAATACTGTCTTGTTTGCGATTGATTATGCTTGGGAGAGAATTATTCTTATCTCAACACATAGGGACAGTGGAGGGTGTGGAAGAGAAGGGAGTCATTATTCCAGAGAACACCTTCTGTGTCTGTTGATCCTATTTGTTAGAACCCACTGTTTACTCAGCTGCACTATAAGTTGATCAAGGGCCAGCGTTAGGAGTGGTGTCCCTCTGCGACACCACATCTTCTCCCTCTCCACTGAGTGCATTGCTCCAGGATGAGTAATGCCGGCTTCTGGGCTGAGAACTTTGGGTGGTGGTAACCACGAGGGCTGAGGGATGGCTGCAGCTTCCTCGCTGGGGTATTTAAGATGAAGTTCAGCCTTTACTCTAATTGAGTTTAGAAAGCATAATCATCAGTTTCCCACAGAGATCTCTTCAGTTGCAAATTCTTTCATTCTGTGCATTGCAATTGCCTTCCATTGCTGAATTTTCTTGGGAAAGCCATTTTCTGTTATTTTCACCTTCCCTTCACTTATCAAATAAGATTTTTCCTTCACCACCAAACTGTGAAAATGTAAACACAGCCTTTTCTTTCACATTTCCCTTTGTGACTCATCCTTGATAAAAGCATCTCTGCTGAGATCCTAGAAGACGGACCCAGTCTACAGCCCCACAATCCTCCATTTTCAGGCTCTAATTGCATCTAATATTTTAAAAGCCATCACAGAAGTTGGTGGGCCATTTGCCTTATTGTAGGAGTCCCTTGAGTATAGCTTTCCAGAGAGTCTCAGGACCCATTAGGGGCATGCATTAAACAGAACTGCATTACCATCCCAGGAACAGCATGTATCATCAGCACACTCACCTGATTCACCTTTCTGATGAAAAATGTATGTCATCAGAATTTGCCTGTGCTGTTTAATTTGTTAGATTGTTCTGGGCGTGATGACTTGGTGCAACACTGAACGACCTTATTAGAAAAACACTTGCAACGGTTAATGAGATGTCTTTCTCTACCTGAGTGATGACCACATGTGTTTTATTTATTTGTTTTGAAACAGGTTTTGCCCGGCATTCTGCAGAAGCATTGCTGTATCTTACCGGACAGGAATACAGGTAAATACATTTTGTTCTTCTGAGTTGAGATTGTAGGTTTTATATCAGTGAAAAAATTGAGAAATGTGATTGCATAATTTAGGAATTTCAGGTTTTTTGGTGGTTGTTTTGGTGTAGGATTATATTGTTTGCTTTGAAATGAGCAAAAAAATGGCTTATTCAGTCCTACAGTGAGTTATAATCTGAGCTCAGAGATCTGTTTTTATTTGACAAAGGAAATGGATTTGGATGGTTGTCGTCTTGGATTTTTAAGGGAAACTGGTTGTCTTATAAAGTTGAATATATTATTTTCAAAGTTGTTTCTTTTGTTGATTATGCTTATTTATTAAGGAAAATCACCATCATTGGCTAGCATGGAATGTATTTGGAGTCTGCAATCAAGGCTTTAGTTGCAAGCAGGGTAGGAACTGGCCAGATGTTATAATCTTGAAACCTTCAGGATTTAAGTGAATAAAACCCTAGAATGGATGTCTTGAAGTGGGAGATTGTGTAACCATGTCATTTCTCACAGACACATGTTACTGCAGGTTGTAAGTGAGGTGGTTTGCATTACTTTTAAGGAAACATGATGGAGGGAAAGAAAGGTCTTAAAAAAAAAACTTTGGAGCTTTTGTTTTGTAAAATTAAGAAATGAACAGAGAACCAATATGGAGTGTGTTATCCTATGCATCTATGTGTGAAGTTACTCTCCTGTGCAGAGTTTCTAATTTAATGCATTTTCGTGAAAGAAATATCAAGTCCTGAGGAAAAGATAGAGAATGCTGCATCTTTTCTGCAGAAAGTTCTGCTAGAATTCAGTCACTCCTAGAGTCAGTTATGTCCTGTCAAATAGGCCTGTTTGCATCCCAGGATACTTTCGTTGGGTATGAAACAGAGGCCTGCTGACATTGCCCGTGTGTTCTTTAGCTACAACAAAACGAATCATAATGGGCTCTCTGTGACAGACAAATTTAATCTGTTGGGATTCACTCTGCTTTTATTATAAATAGCGGATTAGCCAGCTAGTATGGTTACTGGGGTACCATTCTTAAGTGATCAGTAAGTTATTGGTTTATATTATATATTCCAATGTGAAGCACCAAGTATTTCTGGAAAAATAGGATCTTCATTATTTTTTACTTATGAACACAGAGAGATTACATCACTGGCCCTATTATTTTTCAAAAAAGTTAATAGAACCATTGTTGTTTTGTTTGTTACCACCCATTCAAATGTATCTTGGTTGTGAATTTGAGTGTATTTACTGCTTATGGGGAAGTTTGCTTAGAACATGGTTAGATATTTTGGGGGCCTCTTTCTATTTTCTGAAAGTCTTAGTAATGAAAATATATAAACAAGTCATATGTGAAGAAACAAATATTTTTTCAAACTGTGTCTATCAACAACAGTGAGTATAACACAATTTAAAGGAGGAATGAATTTTCCAGATTAGTTTATATCTTCCAGGTGAGTCATTACTCTGATCCTGAGAAGTATCAGAGATAATGATAAAATTAATTAAAAGTTCAGTACTGTTCTATAGGAATATAAGTGGATTTTTAGTATTGAAATGAGTTTTCTATGTTTTTAGACAGTTTATTATATAAGAAGTTTCAAGTTAATATGGGAAATATTAACAAATTGAGATGTTTTATTTGCTTTTCATAAGAATCCAAGTTAATAACCTCTAGAACCAAAAAGCTGCCTTCCATTAAGACTAGAATGTTGAGGACATTTGCCAGGCAATTTCCTTAAAAATATCTCATATTGTAGAGCGTTTCACTTTGAAGTCGGTTCTGGAAGACCCGAGGCTGTGGCATTAGGTGTGGAGAAGGGAAGGAATTGTATCAAAAGGGAAGAAAGAGGAGTTGGCTGAAATTATAGCTCTTAAAACGTGTAAGTTCATTCAGAATTGAAAGATTGGAGAATTCTAGTTACCTTAGAATTTGATCTGATGTGTCTGAAGCTGCTTAGTTATTTAGGTTGTTAGGAAATTTCTTCAGACTCAGACCTGGTGGTTATTGCTTTTGCATTTTAGTGGCATATGCGGTCCTTATGGACTCGAGTGTAGTCTGTTCTTTCCTTGGTGGTTTTATAGAAGACTTGTTGGATTTTTGACTGAGAAGATCAACTGTGGAACGGGTAGAGAGTTTGTTTGGGAAGATGACAAACATTCCGGAGGTGGATGGTGGTGATGGTTGCACAACAATATGAATGTGCTTCATGCTACTGAACTGTGCACTGAAAAATGGTTACAGTGGAAAATTTTATATTATGTGTATTTTACTACAATTCAAAAAAAGATCAACTTTGGGGTGAATCATGGCTTTTGTTTTGTTTGCTTTTTTGATTTTTGCTTATTTTAGAAATGCTGTACACTCCATTAACTTATGTATATTGTACCTGAATATCTGGAAAAAGACACACCTGTTTTCAGGTGTTTTTCATTGTTGTAGAACTGATACCCTTAATAGAACTGGCAATGGAGTATGATGGGTAACATCAGACCATGGGTTTTTTTTGTGTGGGTATGTGAGGAAGTCCAGCCCTGAGCTAACATCCAATGCCAATCCTCCTCTTTTTGCTGAGGAAGATTGGTCCTGGGCTAACATTCGTGCCCATCTTCTTCTACTTTATATGGGACACCGCCACAGCATGGCTTGACAAGAGATGCGTCAGTGTGCGCCTGGGATCCGAACCTGCGAACCCAGGGCCGCTGAAGTGGAGTGCACACACCTAACCGCTATACCACCAGGCCGGCCCAGATGATCCATTTTAAGTAGATATTCTCTGAGTTAAACATGGCTACTTTTGAGAGACAAATATGTCGTTTTCTCTTGCTATTTTGAATACTAGTGATAATTCTGGTTAATGATAATTCTGGTTAATTCAGCTAGAGTGAATTCTGTCGATTACCTCTGTGTACTGCTTTATTTTTCATGTTTTTCTCAGGAAAACTGAGAGTTGGTCGGGTAAAACATGTTTATGTGGTGAAGGAGAAACGCGGCCAAGGAACTCCTTTCCCACAAGCACGGGCACGGCACACACGTGGGCTTTTCAGCTTTTTACACGTTTGCGTTCATCTTTACCTCCAAGCTCTTCCCTTTTCTCCTTTGGGTGACTGTCGCCCTGTGCTTTGGGTTGGCCTCTCCCTGGACGGCCTGCTGTGGCCGTATGTGTGGACAAGTGCCCACATCAGAGGTGCACCCAGGGACGGCCAGTGAGAAGGGGCCTTGCGTGGATGTCTGGGACTGTGGTGGCAGGCTCTGGCTTGAGTCCAGCCCCGACCTTGGTTAGAATGGCTGCTGAGATGATGTCCTTGGTCCTTCCCGCCTTCGCACCTGTTCTGGGTGAGCGGCCTCTGAAAGGCCTCAGGAACCCAGGGCAGGTCTCCTGGACCATCTGCTCCTTCAGTGGACGGCTGGCTCCTTTGCCTCTGAATCCCAGCTGGCTGGTCTTCGCCGGGACTCAAGGACCCCATGCAGTTAAAAGAGTCCAAAATGGTGCTCATTCCTGTGTGGTTTAGAAACACTTTTTGAGCAATGACTTCTTCACAAACATCATTTTATGACTGGCTATTTTCTGGATGGAAGTTGACCTCTTTTTAAGTTTTTATGGGCAGTTTTTTCCCTCTAAGCAACAGAGACCTCCTGTAGTTGCTTTAATGCGTTTCGCTATTGAGTTGGTGGGAGGAGGAGCTTTGATTCCTTGGTGTGAAATCCAACACAGCATAAGTAATTAATCTTTCTGCTGCTATTCTGTGTTTCATAAGATCTGTACATAGTTTATATATCACCAATATTACGTAACACATCAGTGGCAACCTTCCATGAAAGAAAACGTTGATTGTGAAAGCATATTTCCCTAACAATGAGAGTTTGAGCAGTGAAGAGGCTGGGAGCTGTTTGGTTCTTGGATGGTCTGGCTTCCCTGTCTTGATTATCAGTGGAGTTCCTTCAGAATGCATGTCATTTGGGAAAATCCAGCTTAGGCAGTGGTGAGCTTAGTGAGTTCTCTCTTCTGTAGGCTGCGTGTGGGCCGGGATTCTGACCTGAGCCTGGCCGCCTCCCAGCGCTTATCGCTTGTCTATGAGGAGCAGCCTATTCAACTGCTACGAATAAGTAGAAGTTTCAAGAATGGATTGATTTTGTGTGAAGCAGCAGTACTTGCCCATGCGAACTTTGATAATAGCAACTACATAATGAAACCTCAAACAGATGAAACATGGGGCAGTATTCGATTTTTGAGATACATTATATCTCTGCTTGACAGTGAATGCAAGATGATTGTGAAATAATTTGTATATAAAAATTGAGGTGGAAAGACTGAGTATTTTCCATATATTTTGTGGGACTGATTTTTGTGTTCTTGCAAATATGTAATGTGATGTTCACTGAAGACGTAGGTATTACGGACTCGGATCTTGGGTTCCTGCCAGTGACGTGCTAGTCGGGGTTTGACAGCCAACTCTTCTGTGCCTGGAGAGAGAGAGAGGTGGAAAGGCCTGCGTGTAGCGTTTGCCGATTCCTGAGGTGACACTGCTCCCGCCGTGGATTTACTGGACGTGGATTCGGGAAGCGTTCTCACCAGTCATGTTTCTCCTGAGCTGGTGAGAGCTGGCCCCAGGACACCACTGGTTCTCACCTCTCCTTCTGGTGCATCCTCTGTGGTGTTTAATTCAAGAACTGTGGTCAGTGTGTGCTCTCTCCATGGTGGCAGGTCGTTCACTTGTGTATTGGCCAAATAAAATCTTGGATTAAAATTTAATGTTTGTGGGGCCAGCCCCGTAGTGTAGGGGTTAAGTTCAGCACGCTCCACTTCGGTGGCCCAGATTTGCAGCCTGGATCCCGGGCACAGAGCTACACCACTTGTCAGCCATGATGTGGTGGCAACCCATGTACAAAATAGAGGAAGATTGGCACAGATGTTAGCTCAGGGCAAATCTTCCTCAACAACAACAAAAAATTTAATGTTTGTAACAGGGTGTTAGTTTAAAAAAACCTACATGGGTTGAGCAAATATTTTTGTTATTCATATGTGGATGTTGCATTTATATGAACTATCACATAAGATTTGAGAAGCCCACAGGATTGTAGACCTAACTATACGTTATTGAGCTGTTCAAAGAGCAGGGATTGAAACACGGACAGCCGATGGGGCCATTTGCACGTGGAGCTCAGAAAGGCAGAGGGGGCGTCCTTATTGAAATAGTGGGAAAGATGGTGTCTGCTCATCTAAATCCCTAAGTTTCTTTCGAGCTGAAGGTTTTAAAAAGCTTTTAATTTCATGATGGGCAAATAAGGGAAAATCAGTGTATAAGTTTGCTCTCTGTGCTCCAGACCCATCTAAAGAAGAAATGGTTTCAATAACTGGTGACAGTAAGATGTTGGCATTGAGTGTATGTGTGGAAGTAAAACTGTTTCCTTAATTTCACACCTAACTTGCCTTGATTCCTAAAGATATGTAGACAATGATGAACCTAGTGTCAAATTTAAGTTCTGACATGAGCAGCGGACATTTGCACGTTGTATTTTTATAGTCTTTCTAGTTTATAAGGCTCTTTTATGTTAATTTTGGCTGGTCCTACAACTGTCTTGTGAGCTAGGCAATATTGCCCCGTTTTGCAGATGAAGAAGTATATCCAGGGGTACCGATGACTTGCCATCATCACACGGCTGCTAGGTATTTTGCCGTGACTCAAATACAGGCTTTCACTCTAAGTCAGTACGTGATACTGTAAGGACCCATAATAAGTCCTTAATTATCCCAGTGCAACTCTCCTGTGAAATACAGCGCAGAACCAAACGGTACCGACTGGGGACCCCAGTGCTGGAGCCAAAGGGAGAAGAGCCACCGGAACAGTCTCGGGAGGTCAGGACGTGAGATGGGCAAGCGTTTCAGATGGGGTTGTTGCTAAAAAGAGGTTCAGCGGAAAATTTACACACGAGGGATGCTTAACTTTTTTCAGAATGTGAGGTAATGGCGTTTTAACACACTAGGTTAAAGATAAGATGCCACTTCTTTGAAGACCAAATACTTCGAGTAAGTTTCTTTTACCCAGTTACTGAAATTATTTATAATACCCTTTTCCTTTCCAAAAAGGATCGAGGTTGTGCAAACAGGACGCCATATGATATGATTCATAAACTAAGAATAACAAAGGCCTCGCCAGAGCTGGGCCAGATGAAGAAAGCAAACACATCAGCCGTGAAGGTGCTTCTTCTCAACCCACATCTCAGTGACCCAGCACCACCCCGGAGTGAGCAGAGCGCGTGTGTTCTCGCCTGCCCTCTCCCTGTCTACTAGCGGAAGACAGAAAAAAATCCTCATACGCTTAAAAGGGCTTTATTTCATAAACTGAAAATGACCTTATTAGAAAACTAGTCGTGCTAATTACTGCCAGAATGGAAGGTTATGGGTCAATAGTTTTAAGGCCAAAACTGTTTTATTCCATGTGGCTTATTAACCCTGAGGGCTTACTTCTAGCCTAGACGGCATCTTTGTGCCAAGTGGAAAAATGTCACCCCTTTGGGAAAGTGAGACCCCTAATCAAAAGCTGGGTGTCAGCCCCCGCTCACCCCCGGCAGGTGCCTTGGTGCAGAGCACAAATTGTATCGTCTCCACCCTGGGGCAGGGGAACATATTTATTTACTTAGGTTATGGTTTACTGCTCATTTAATGTGGAGACATAAGGAAGTTCTGTGGCTCAAGACTGAACATTCTGTGGATGCTTCTCTGCTGAAGGTTTCATGGCTAAAGCTGACATTTGACTGCACCTGATTTAATCATACAGGAGCAGAAATTACTGGGCCCATCTTGTGTGGTGCGGGTCTCTGGGGCCGTGAGCTCTTTGTTCCCTGAATGCTGGGTGGACCTAATATTACTTGTTCAGCTTTGGGGAAGTCGGGAAGGTGCATTTCTATCATGTCTCCTCGTCTTTGCATCCCAAAGTCAGCTGGATGCCCATCCTCTGACTTGGCGTTTAACCAGCAACACAGAACCAACTCCGGGCACCTGGGAGGCTGCGTCCCACCAAGTTCACATTGCTCGGGGTGTTTCAAAAGCCCGTGGAGAGACACAGGATCTATGAAGGAGAATCCTCTGAGGTGAGGGCAAGTCCCTCCACTTGGATGCTCTGAAGTCTGTTCCTAAATTGAGAGGGGGCTCTGTGGGTGGACTGTGCCATCTTGAATGCCTCCCCTCCGCCTCATCCCCCGTGGTCATTCACTGGCCTTAGTGGAGTGTCATCAGCCTCTTACGAAACTTGTTGCTGGGATGAGACTATTGCTGAGGACCCAGTGGTCCTCCCCTGCCTGCTGCGCCCCTGGAATTCCTGAACTATGTGACTGATCATGCGTTTGCAGTAGCTGCTGGAAAAATAAAGCCACGTGTGTGGCCGACTTGTGGTGTCTCCATGTCTGTCTATCGCTGTACTGGCCGTCTGTCCACCCCCCACCCCCAGCGTGTCCTTGGCCTGCAGTAACCTTAGTTCTGCTTTCTCTGTATTCTCTATCCTCATTTTCCTATCTGCCCCAGTTCTCTCACTCACTCATTTTGCATTGTTGTAGTGTAATGAAAACTAGTTGAAGGGTATATATTTTTGTAAGGCACCTTAAATCCTTTCTAGTATAAGACAAGATCCACATGCATTCATACATCCATAAAATCCACAAAAATAAGTGTTGTAACCAATGCTGTGGTTGATCCTGAAACCCAATTTACACTTTTAGTCACCAAAATGGAAGAACGAAAGGCCTTAAATTACCTACCTCTTATCATTTCAGCATAAAATGCAGATTTCTTGGGGGAGTGGAAGGGAAAATGATGATCTAGCAACGAGGCTCTTTGCTTCTTGGTTTAGGATTTGGTTCTGGAAGTCAGGAATTAAGCTCCTAAATAACTGTATAAAGATGAAGGCTATACTTGGGTGACTCATGGGTCAGCACCCACCCCCTGGGCTCATATCTCCTGTAAGAACAGGTCCAGGCCACTGGCCTTCCCCTGGACCAGAGGGCACCGTTCTCTCTGGGTCTTGTCTGTCGTTGGGAAGAGGTCAGTTACTGAGAGGGAGGTGTGAGATGCACGAAGCTGTGGAGTCACCAGCTTTTCTGTAGCTTGTCCTGCTTCTACGTAAAAAAGTATGAACACATGTCCATACATTTTCAGGAGTGAAGGGCTGAAAGTAGTAAAGCCATGTTTGTCATCCATTTTGTCTGTTTTCCCCACTGAGGATACTTAGGTTTGGACGTGGGCATTCTGTCCAAAGCTGCTGCTGCAGAAGGGTGGTCCAGGTGAGTCGAGGGGCAGGCAGAGGGAATGGGACGGGGATGGGGAGGGCCGAGGAATGTCTCTGGTTTTCCTGATACGTGCACAGCACTGCTTCTCCGAAGGAGCTTCAGCAACATTGTTTAAGCCCCTTCTGGCTGCCCTACAAAATATCACAGATTGAGGGGCTTAAGTGACAGACATTTGCTTCTCACAGTTCTGGAGGCTAGATGTCCACGATCAAGGTGCCAGCAGGTTGGGTTCCTGGTGAGAGCCTGTTCCTGGCTTGTAGATGCCGTCTTCTTAGTATGTGCTCATATGGAGGGGAGACAGAGAACATCTCTCTAGTGTCTCTTCTTACAAGGGCACTAATCCCATCACTAAGGCCCCACCCCCATGACCCAATCCCCTCCCAAAAGCCCCGCTTCCTAGCACCATCACGTCCAGGCGTTAGGGCTTCAACCTCTGAATTTCAGAGGGACACAGACATTTAGTCCATAGCAACCCTGCTCTAATCTGCTGCACACCTAAACCTGACCAAATATGCTGTTCTTCTTTGAAACAGTCAATTCTGCCATTTAAACTGCCAGAAGGTTGGGTGGAGTCACTGGTTTCAGATGTCTTTCCAAGTGGGAGAAATCCAGTTACAGGTGAGAGGAGCTTTCTTGTGGGGTGAGGTGGGATGAAAACGTTCAGAATTCTTTGCAGCTCCTCGTGATGAGGCCAAGTCTATCTCCCGGCGCTTGAATCTGGGCTGGCCTGTGATTCGCTTTAACCTATAGAATGATGCAGAAATAATGCCATCGTCCTACTGAACAAGGTTTCCCAATGTGGCCATTTAAAGGAGCCTGGGGTAGCCTTCTAGGGTATGAGTGACCACGGGGAGGGAGAGGCCATCGACCACCGCGTGTGTAAGTGAAGCCACCTCGCATCTCCCACCTGGGCCACTGGCCGTCCTACACAAGGGCACCCGGGCAGGACCAGCAGATGGACCACCCAACCGACCCCAGCCAGACTTCTGATCTGCAGAAGTATGAGCAAATAAATGGTTGTTATTTTAAGCTACTGAATTTTGGGCTGTTACACATCAATGGATAAGTTTTACGTGAGGAATTAGTAGTAGCCACTGCAATCCACAGTGAGGCTACCTGGATGAGTGAAGAGGCAAATCACCACTTGCTGGGTGTCCCCTGTGTACCAAACACTTGTGCTAGTGGTTCTGACATCCTTCCGAGCACCGGAACCACCAAGCCAATTCCATGTTAAGAAAAGGTATTTCCCCAGGAAACATCCCTCCTCACCTTTATTCTTTGTCCTTATTATCATCATGTGACGGCATCTACAAGGTACATGTGTTCTCTTATGAAGGAAAGTTCATCAAAATGAACAAATAAAGTTAAATGACAGTGTGACTGTATCCTGTGACATCCCTCCATGGACATGTAGATGCAGAGACAAATCCTTGGGTCCATTTTATATCTAAAGCTATGGATGAGATGGATAGCTGAAGATGAGATATTTGATGCTGCCTCTTTGGAGTCAAGGATTTAAAACTAAATGAATTTTCTCAAGTTTCTTACTTTTCCAGATCTTGAATCTCAATCTCCTCTGAATTTTGCAAATGTTGTGTGTGCACGCACGTGTGTGTGTGTGTGCACGTGCTTTACTGGAAGGTCAAAAATTTTAGATTTAAGGCTCCTACTTAAAAATGTGCTCTGTCACTTGGCTGCAGCCAGTTAAGTTCCCTTCCACTGTTGCGTGTTAGAAGTGCTTTGTGAGCTCTAGTAGAAATCGGGGTTTACAGAGTTATCAGACGACACACGCCGACGGACAGGCTTTTGTGACACCCTGTGTTCAGTTCTCGACCATTTTCTGATGGTGCCTGTTGCTGATATATGAGTCCTTGTGGAAGAGGTGAGATCCGCTTTATCACGTCTCCGAGTCCAGTTGTGTCCGTGTGGGTCTTGGATGGAGGTTTATGCGGGATTCACTGCAGCCTTTGCATTGCTGTTCTTGGAACAAAGGACTGGATGATACTGTGCTGCTAATGTCTCAATTGCTGTAGATTTGTTTTCGGGAAGACAATTACATTAACCCACACAGTTGTCTGGTTTAACTTCTTAACTAAAGAAGTATTGTTACATCCTTCTATTTTCTTTTCCTTTGTAGCTTTTTAGACATATAGGGATTTGAGTTAAGACAAACAAGTTTGAATTGAAGATAAACTGACATAATGTTTTGTATGAGTTATTGAAAATATCAAAGCATATTTAAAAAATACCTTTAAATCCATCTGTAGACTAAGCTTTAAAAGCAGTATTTTGAGAGTAAAAAGTCTTGATATCTAAAAACGCACTATTCTTTGATATTAAGATGTCAGGATTTGATAGTCATTGAAATTGGCTTACTGTACATTCAGGGAATTGTCCAACGATCCTATGTGAACTGCCCTAGTGAGGGCTACAGGAATCTTGGACATGGCTACTGACCACGGTTCCAAAATGAGGCCTGCATGTGAGGACACTTAGGCTTTTCAGTGTATTTCAGTCTTGGTTCTTCCCCTGAATGACTAGGTGCTGGCTGGAGGCGGGGAGCAGAGAAGGGGAGCTCGCCAACTCCACCCCGACGAGCAGCCAGGGAAACGCAGGCACCGGCCCATCGCAGTTGTCCATTTCCTGTCACCACGCTCCAGAACTGGACTCATCCCGAGAAAGGAGTCATTGAGAGGCTTGAGAAGCAGAGGAGACAGCCAGACAGGGCAAGAACGTGGTGGCATGTGGCTGCTGCCGTTGCTCCAGTAGGTCCTTCGTAGTTGGTTAGCTGTGCCCACGTCGTGCTGTCTCTTCTCTGCCCTACACACGAGGCCCAGGATTTGGTTACGGTGTCTGTGGTTTGCCCAGAAACCCTCCTTCCCATTCTGCTCGTCACTGACCTCTTTCCCTTTACTGAGAAGTGGTCTCAAATCAAAGTGTCTGTGACCTTGGGTGGCAGTTTTAGTAAACCCTCCATCCCCCAGTCTGTAAGTAGCCTCTGGGGTCCCCAAGACCCCTAGTTCAGTGACTCACGGGGAGGGCTCCCAGGACTCAGATGGCTAAGATGTGTTACAGTGAGGGGACACCCAGAAAAACCAGCAGAAGACAAGGCGGAGGAAGTGGTGTCTGGAGGAGACAGGCGCATCTTCCAGGAGTCTGTCCCCTGGAGTCTCACGGGACGCGCTGATTCCCCAGCAGTGAGTTGTGAGGCGCATGTGGAGTGTCGTCCACCAGGGAAGCTCATTAGAGGCCAGCCCCCGGGTTTTTATGGGGGCCTGGTCACCTCGGCTCCCCCTGCCTGGCCGAACCAAAATCCCAGGCTCCAGGGGGAAAGCAGGCACTGAACACAAACTAGATGTTTGCACCAACATTTAGGCACAAGGAGCCCCCTTATCAGTTAGGGGGTGGTCCCCAAATCCAGTGTCCGCCTGGCCCCGAGCAGGGAGCCAGCAGGCCCCTGTAAGGTCGCCGTCTGGCACCTGCTGTGTCACTCCTTCAAGCACATTAACTGTGAGTAAATCTACGATGTCTGACGGCGCCTGTCTGTTCGTAAACGCTGTCCCAAGTGACACGCAGACGGTGGACCCTGTGTCTGATGGCCACGTTCACAGCGTGCTTTACGCTGAGCACATTGATAATTGTCGTACTCGCCGTCTTGTTCTGACACCATCTCGGGGTTTTTACTGCAGGTCCAGGCGTCCCCGTATCTTCTGGGAGACACTGCAGCTTCCTCCTCCTCAGCACGGGTTTTCTTCTCTCCTGTGACTTCCGGCCTGGTGCAGATTTGGTTAAGCTTTCTCTTTTTGGGGGCGTCCAGCATGCCCCTTCTTTAACTCCCCCGCTGTTTTCGTCTCATTCTATCGCGTTTCATCCCAGGCTAATCTTTCTGTTCCTGTCCCTAAGGAAGCAGTCATCCTTTCGTGCATTTTCTCAATAAGCAATTCTCAGCGTTTCTTGCCCCGTTTCTGTAGCGCACACTTTCCCACGCTCAGAACTTGAACCTCGCTCAGAGCCACCCTTCACGTCGCAGTGTTGTGTGTGGCGTGTGGGTCTGCAGGTGTCATCCGTGGTGTAGGCGTGTGAGTATGTGTGCTGTCAGGCATGTTTTCACAGGAGCCACCTTGTTTTGTTTCTTCTCCTCACATATCCTGGAATAAGGAGAGATCTGCTTTCTCTGGTGTCTCCCAAAAGACAGAGCGTGTGGGATGGTCCTGTCCCACTGTCTGTCCACCCGGGAGAGGACCAGCCCGTTACAGGTTGGTGTCCTGTGCCCCCACTCACTTCCTGTCTGCCGTCCTCCTCGCAGGGCTCTGCCCTTCAGGGGGCAGGTCTCCTCCTGCCTGTCCTGTGAGGTTGCCCGAGTCTGAGCCCGAGGGGCTGCCACCAGGCCCCTCCCTGCCCCAGCTGTGCTTGCGGAAGCTGGCACGCTTACTGCCACCAGCTCTGCTCTCCCTGTGAGTCTGTCATCCCCAAGAGGACGGGGGAAGTTTAGGGAGGAGAACGGACAGCTGCTCTGCCGTGACGCAGGTCCAGTTTTCAGGGTGGAAGTTGACTGTAGGCTGCGTTTCTGAGCAGAGTGAACACTTGCACAGGTGCACAGGATTTCATCAAGTTCCCTTGGGCGGGGCAGAGCAGGCCGGGCGCTGCCCTTTCAAGTCCAGCGAGGGCCGTGGGCGTCAGGGTCCGTGGACGTTGCCTCCCGGCTCTTGCGAGAAGGACCCCACCTGCCCTGTCTTCAGAGGTCTTGTGCGCATCTCCTGTTTTCCTGTGTACTTTAGCGGAAGTTGGGTGAGGCTGTGTCAGAGCTGCTGAGCAGATACCTCCTGCTCTTCTCGGGCTAGTGACAGTGCTCCATCGTTGCCTGTGTTCTCAGGGCAGCCGCTGCGTCAGCAGAGGGATGCAGGCCTGACCTCCCGGGGTCAGAGGGAACCCTGAAGTTATGCAGGTCATGCCAAATTTCTTGTTTTGAGATTGAAGACAGTTTTAATTCTCCCAAAAATAATGTTTTAAAATAGTGCCAGGAAGTCATTTTATTATAAAAATTCTCTGCATGCAAGGTAAAAGATTTTAAGAAATATAAATTTATTTCATCCTTGATGAAAACAATTATTTATCAGGTTTTAAAAACAAAGAATATTTCTAAGCACTGCTGAAATATACGGTCCGGGATGATTTTTGTGTGCCTTGTGCCTGAGAAGCTGTTATCACCTGCAACCATCAACACCAGAAGTAGTTTTGGTGTGTATTTAATACCCTTGCTCTGAAGTCCAGTGAAACATCAGATAAAGACATGATGGGTTTTTCTGACAACGGCTTATTTAGCTGTGCAATTTTGTTGCTAAACAGGTGCCCAGGTGGCACATGAATAGTGCTGAAAACACTGATTTACAGCAGCCGTTCTCTCAGCTGTGGGTTGGGGTTAATATGCAGGATGTTGAAGAGTGATGCGCAAATAAGGAAAGACAAGAAGATGCTTCTTGTGGGAAGACGAAGCTGGGATTTGGGCTGTGGGAGAGACAGCCGTGTGTGGTGAGTTGGAGCCCAGCTCTGCCACAGGCCGGGAACATGTCCCTTTGTGTCACGATGACGTGGTCTGTTAAGGGAGAAATCTCGTCTTCGTCAGTGGTGGCAAATAGGTTCTCTCCTTGTGTGCCAGGCCCGACGGTAGCATCTTTCTGGAGCCTCTGATGGCAGAATTGCTGTGATGGGTTCGTGACGTCCACCAGGGGTGTGATGTGGGCACTGACACTCAAGTAGGACCCCCAGGGTCAGGATTGCAGCTTCCCGGCTGGGTGGCCCCTCTGCATGCGGCACACAGGGGCCACCGTCAGAAGAACCGTTTTTACTTGAACCGAATTGAACATGTGCTTTCATCAGAGGACTGGTGCCCTGTTCCTCGAGACAGAACATGGGAGGAAGCATAGCTTGTTAGGGGAACGTGGCTTTACTGTAATTAAATAATCAGAGATGGCCAAAGCTCTCAACTTTATTAGACGTGTGCCCAGGTAATTCAGCAGCTGTGCAGCAGGGGAGAATGGCCTGCAGGTGATTTCATGGTCCGTTCAACAAATGTTATCTTCTAAAGAGACCGACCAGTTAAGTGTTCCTGTAATAAGTGAAGGATGCTGTTAATACTGCTGTGAGTTTAATAGATACCAGTATATCTAAAACTATAGCATAAATCATGGATTGATGACTATATGAGAGAATATAAACATGAGAATGTGCACGTTTGGAAGGAGGGATTCGTAAAAACGTTCCCTAGTTTTCAGGTTATAGTAATACGTGAGAGTGTTTCCTTCGGGACTGGTGTTAGTGGATTTACTTGTGGCTGTCCGAGGAGTTTTATGTTCTGAAGGAGCAGTAACATTGATTCAGTCCTCCCATCACTGCTGGGCGCTTCACGGGGCTGTGAGCGGAGAAGACGATGAGATGCTCTCCATCCTCAAGGGGCTCCTTGTTACAGGCATGATATCAGTGCCGACCACAGGAGCAGCAGCTGATGGGTGCTCCAGGGAGATAGATGCCTGTGAGAGCCTGAGTCTGAGCACTGTGAGGGGATGGTCCGCATGGCTTCCTGGAGGAGCAGGCTTGTGGCCGGTGTTAAAGAGGGGCTGTTGCTGGCCTGGGCACCGGTGCTGACCGTGCACCTGCAGGGGCATTGCAGAGACTCAAGAAGTGGACGCTGCCTGCTTGTTCCTAGTTACTAATTAACTCCAGGCACTCTGAAGACCTCAGCTAGCTGGTGAAGTTCTTTTTTTTAATTTATTTTCCCCCCAAAGCCCCAGTAGATAGTTGTACGTCATAGCTGCACATCCTTCCAGTCGCTGTATGTGGGATGCGACCCCAGCATGGCCGGAGAAGCAGCACGTCGGTGCGCACCCGGGATCCGAACCCGGGCGCCAGCAGCGGAGCGCGTGCACCCAACCGCTAAGCCACGGGGCCGGCCCTGGTGAAGTTCTAATTATGTTGATAATGATGATTCCATAGGAGGACGATGGGCATAGCCACTTGGAGGGCTGTGGGTGTATTTGGGGTTTTATATATCTCCTTTCTCTAGACTGAGGCGTGTTAGACAGGTCGAGGGAAGGATGCTGCCCTGTGTGGATGCTGGGAGAGGTGGCTCTGCAGGGGGCCCAGGACTCAGTAACCCCGGCCGCTTCATGGATGGATATGGGGAGAGCGCTGTTGGCACTCCTAGGTCATCCATGCGGTGGACAGGGTAACTCTGTGACCTTTGTCTCTAGATGTGGTTGTCAGGGTTCTCCAGAGAAACAGAACAATAGGATGTGTGCATGTATACGTATGTCTGTGTGTGTGTGTGTGTATATATATATATATATATATATATATAGAGAGAGAGAGAGAGAGAGAGAGAGAGAGAGAGAGAGAGAGATAGAGAGAGAAAGGGATCGAGATTTGTTATAAGGAATTTGGCTCACGCGATTATGGAGGCTGACAAGTCTCAAGATCTACAGTTGGTAAGTTGGAGGTTCAGGAGAACCAATGGTGTAGTTCGGCTGAAGGCTGACAGCTTCAAGACCCAGGAAGAGCTGATGTTTCTATTCAAGTCCAAAGGCAAGAAAAAAGCCAGTGACCCAGTTTGAAGGCAGTCAGGCAGAGAAGTTCCCTGTTACTCAGCTTTTTGTTATATTCAGGCCTTCAACTGATTGGATGAGGCCCACCCACATCTGGGGAGGGCAATCTGCCTGACTCAGTCCCCTGATACTAATGTTAATCTCACCCAGAATCACGCTCACAGACACACCCAGAATAATGTTTGACCAGATATCTGGGCCCCCAGTGGCCCAGTCACATAGACACAAAAAATTCATGAGCCCCGACCTCAGGGCCGAGGTGGTCCTGAGGCAGGAGCCTGGGAGGCAGCCTTTGAATGAGAGCAACCCCAGCTTGAGCAAGAAAGGCAGAGGCTCCTGGGCAGGGCGCCAGCCAGCCCTTCCTACACACCAGCTGGTGACCACTCGTGGTCAGCTGAGGCCAAGCTTCCTGCCCTTTCCTACGCTGACAGGGTTGTGTAAACCCCACCTATGCCCAGATGCCATCTAGAGAGCGATGAGAAGAGAGGAAATCAGGAGGCCGTGCTGTCCCAAGGCACTGCTACCTACAGGGTCTGTCCAAGCGCTTGGGTCTGACCGAGCTCACTATCTTGGGCTAAATTCAGGGTTTTTCCTCCTCCACCCAACGGGGCGGGCTCACAGGTGAGTGGATGAGTTAGGAACGATAAACATGTTCCCTTTATTCACCGAGCGCCGTGTGTGTCTGCAGCCCCATGACACGTGGATCATCCTGTCGTCTCTCTATAGAATCTCTGAGAGCAGAGGGTCACTCGTCACACACGTACAGGAGAAACTGAGGTTCTGAGAGCTTCCCTGACCTGCCCCGGACTCCTGCTTCTTCCAACAGTGACCTGAGGAGAGCCCAGGGCTCCCGGGAGGAGGGGGGCACATCTGAAACACGTGTGGTCTCGCTGTAAGCCCACCTTAGCGGGAAAGAACCCGCGAGTCAAAGAAATGGGATGCTCCAGAGGAAGGAGCTGTCCTGCCCGCGTAGAATCAGGCCCACCTTGCAGAGGCCCTGGGCTCGGCTGCTCAGGGTGCGAAGGCCCGTGTATTAACCACGACTTCTGTTTTCTGTCTCTGATGCTGTGACATCCGGGGCCTTGTGGAGGCTGGAGGGACTGTGCCCCCAGGGCTAGCCAGCTCCTAGGGATGGCAAGTGACTGCTCTGAGAGGCACCTTTCAGATGCAAACCAGAAGATCCAGAGCCCACACCCCGACCTCCTCATCTGTTAGCTCTCACACTTGGGGTCCTCCCCCGCATCACCCAGGTCCCAGACAACCAGGGGCAGCCCCTGTGCCCCGGGGCTGCTGGAATCATTCACACTGGCCAGGCCTAAGCCTGCTCGCCCTGCCTCGCCTGTTCCTTCCAAGGAAACCACACTAAAGGCTCCTGCCCACATTTCTCCTCTCCCTCAGCCTCCTGACTGACCCCAGTGCTTCCTCCTGTGGACCCCCGTGGCGTGCCAGGCCTCTTGTTTCTAGGAATCCGTGGGCATAAACTTCTTCCTTCACGGCAGTCACTTCTGTGTGCACGTGTCTTGGACCTGGTTAAAGAAACCCCAGCACCCTTACAACAAGCAGAGTCTGCCCCCACGGGCTCCCAGCTCCAGGTGGGCTCTGCTCCTGCTCAAAGAGCGGGCGCTGCTGGAGGGAGCGGGCAGCTGGGTGCGGCAGCTGTGGGAGGCGAGAGCGGCCGGGCGGCAGGAGGGGCGGCGGCTCTGCCTCGTCGTCACATTAAGTCAGTCGTGGAGGAAGGATGAGAACGCTGTGCGTGGACCAGGCTGGAAGCAAGACAACGTTGGAGAAGGCTCACCCTCCTCCAGCCAGGACTCGGGCTGCGGGTCGTGTGCTAATCCCTCGCGAGGCTCCCAGACGCGGCCGAGGGAGCCCTGGACACACTGTCTGCTGTGAAGAAGTAAATGCCATTGAATTGTGGGGGTGGGATGATGTGGGGAAAGCTGTTCTATTTAAACCGAGTGAAAAAGAACCGAGGCCTAGAGGAGGCTCTGCCAAGTGAGGGAGAGAGCCTCAGGCGGGAGGCTGGAGAGGAGGTCGGCACAGGAGCGATTCCCGGCCGAGAAGCTGCTTCCCAGTGGCAGGATGGCCAATACTTCGAAACCAATGGATTGATCAATTGATTAATCGTGTTAAAGGTAAAGCCAGTGAAGATGTGTCAAGATGCCAAGTATTCAGGAGAATCCTCAAAAGAGAAAGTGCATTATTTACAGAAGAGCATCAATTAGGGGAAATTTGTCAGAAGTTAATAATGAAGGTGAGAGTTTTGTTGAAGCTTCTGCAGCGAATATGTTACTTGAATGTGTTGATCGAATGACGAAAAGTTACCGTGGCCCCAGCACTTGGTGGGGGGTGGGGTCGAGAACCATCCTGGTCCCCAAAGTTCTTCAAGTCTCCTTGATACATGAAGTGTGCACTTAGGGGATGATGTGGACAGGGCAGAGGTGGCCACATCAGGACTGTACTTGAATCGAGTGGCCGGTTTTGAGGAACTTTACGTGCCAAGTCCTCCAGGCCCAGAGAACATGCTTCACCTCGCTGAGCCTCGGCCTCCTCCTTATGACTGAAACATAACAATAACCGTCCTCTTAGGAGGAATCGTGGGACCCACATACTGAGAGGAAGGCTTGGGAAGACCACAGGCTGTCGCACAGACGTGTTGTGATGAACACCCTGGGGAGGGTGCTGACTCCCCAAATGTGGGGGAAGCAGAGGTATTGGGAGCACGAGGCTTAGGTTTGGAGGTGCTATGACTTGTGGCACTTCTTAGAAGTCCCCAGGAAATAGACAACAAGGAAAGCAAAGCAGAGTTTGGAGAGTCTGACTTCAAGAAAACACGGGAAGGACCCGAGCACAGGTACGCAAAGCCGCTGGAAGGAGGCAGGGGGCAGTCAGGCTTGTAAGACGTCTCTGTGATGTATTGGAATATATCAGCGTAACTCAGGAGAGAGTGAGTCGCTAGGAAGGGCCATGGTCAGCCATGGAATCTGGGACACAAGCCGCAGAGGCCGACAGTGGCAGCACCCGAGGCTGAGGGTCCCACGGTCCCTCAGGGGGACAAGTGTGCTTGATGCCAACCACCCAGAGCGTTCCCAGTCCTGCTGTTGGATTATCCATAACACTGCCTTATGCCAGTGCTCCTGAGTTCTCTCTCTCTCTCTCTATGTCTCATATTCATAACATTCACCAAGTAACCTTCTAACTGTGGTCTAGCTGCAGGATGTTGGGTGCTGGTGATTAGGGCTGTGGATATTCGAGTCTTTGTGAGAGTCATTTGTTGTGGTAAAGTGAGGAATGGGTGTTGGATCTGGGATCCATTGGGGAATTCTGGACATTTCCTGAGACTACACCGTGGTCTCTGGCCGGCCCGGGGGCCCATGAGCAGAGGTCAGATCTACTTGACCGTATTACTCCTCCGGATTTGTCTCTTACTCTCTCCCAAGGTTGGGGCCATTCGGAGGTTGGGTGTACATCTACTAGGGGTTGTGGACGCATCTACTAGGTCCTTGGCATGGCTCCGTTCAAGACAGGCTTCATGGGAGAGAAGTGAGGAGCAGTCCTGAGTCGGGTGTGTGGACGCTTATCTACTCTGATGGTAATAAGGCAGGGTGACCTTGGGAGTAACTGGGTCCTATTCACCTGTGACATGGGCGTCTGGAAAGTGTGGGATACATCCAGAAAACAGCATGAGATTTGCAACTTGGAGGCATTAAAAAAAACCCAAAACCAAGAGAAGTTATTGGTGATAAGGCTCGAAAAGTATTTCTTTTGTCTCTTTCTCAGCCAGCGTCTGGCTGAGTGTCTCCATGTGTATTGTGGAATAGAATGAGCTCTCCCTTTGATGGAGGTAAGATCTGAAAACCACAGAACACTAGAGTGGAAGGGGCCTTGAGCGATCTGTCTCCGAGCCTGGTTTTGTGGATGAGGAACCAGAAGCCCCGAGCCCACAGGCAGGTTTCCGGCTCACACACGGCAGCGGCTGGGGTGGGGCCAAGGCTCCAATCACGCTCTCTTTGCCTTCAACTCACCCCCTTCAGACGTGTCTGGAAGAAGGAAGACCCCTTTTCCTCTCATAAAAACCCACAGGTATCCTTCACACGTTCACCTTGCTTTACTGGGACCATGTGACGGTGGCGAGGGCTGTAGTCTAATTATAGGTGAAGGAGAATATTGATCTGGGCCTCCAGGATTTATGCTACCAGTCATTTCCACTCTCATTTGAGTTACCGGGAAAGCACATGTCAGTGTAAGCCTAATTGAAATGCACTGAGCGCTACAGAAATTACTTTTGTCTCTGTGGCTTTGTTTTCTCGTCTCAGAAACTTGTTATTGTTTTCCTTCTATCGCCATCCTGATTTTCCGTGTTATGTTCCAAGAAGGAATGCATTGGCCTGCCTTTGTGTCATGATTTTACTGTGTCTCTCTATCTGAGACAGGCCACACTGATGTATCGCGTGAGGTTGAAGGCTGAGAATTCTGAATCACACATGAAAATCCTGGTACCTTCTTTTTACAGCATTTATAGAAGTAACTAATTGCACAAATCAAAGCCACACCGCCCCTTACCTTCCTGAAAGGAGTAAAGGAGCAGAGTCCAGTCCATTCCATTGACCGTCACATATTTACTGAATTTCTGCAGTGCTCCGCGGGCTCTGCTGGTTGCCATATATATAAAGGTGAATGAGGTGTTGTCTCTGCTCTGGGGGAAATTATAACGTTAGAGAGAAGGCTACATGAGTAACTAGTTACTATACTAGCATGTGCACCAAGAACTCTGGGCACATGGAGGAAAATGTGCCGACGCTGCACCAGGAGCCGGCGAGCCAGAGGGCGCTCTGTAGACAAGGTTTGCACAGGACACTTTGAAGCCGAGTCTTATACAAGAAGGAGATGGCCAGGCAAACATGGATATTCTAGGTCCTGGAGGAGCATGTGCAAAGGCATGGAGATATAAAAACAGAGCAGTGCATTTAGGGCTTACTGTCTGGTAGGGTGTACGGGGGATACAGAAGCCCATGGATGTGAAGGAGGAGATGCCCAGAGCAGGCGCCACTGTGTTTGTGTAGGAACAGAAGCCTGATGAGGATCTGGAGCTGTCAAGAGACTTGCACACTTGACGCTGTCTCTGAGAGCCATTCGGTGAAATAGAGATGAATCTGAGCATAGATTAAACCCATAGGGTATGGCAGAGAGACTGTCCTATTCATTGTAAAAACAAGAAAACTCAGATGTAGATCCAGTGGGTTATGTAACAGAAGGGAGAGGATCTTACTCATGGGAATTGCATATTAACTGGGAGGATTTTGCGGGTTGTTCTCGAGAGGGAGATGAGAGGGGAGTGGAAGGGAGCGTGGGCTGAATTGGTGGGAGGGCGGAAGCCTTCCCAGTCTCCTTAAATCCCAGCACAGACTCCAACATCACAGAATTCTCTTGTGAAGGGATTTCAGGGGGAGGCGCAGTAATGGAGGGGAATTTTTGCAGCAGAACAAAAACGTGTGTGTGTGTGAGATACACACGAGAAGTAAGCCCCTGCAGTGCATGGGATTGGGGGTGTGGCCGTGGACTTCCTGGACTGGATCGTCGGGACAAGCTGGACCGATCTCTGAGGGTGGAGGGCTGTGTGTGCAGCTGACACTTCCGCAAGGTGATACCTGGTTATGTCAACAGCCTGGGGTCCGTGGGGACTCAGCCGTGACAAGGGACAGAAGAAAGCAGGGGGCTCCACACAAGCTTGAGAGGGGTCCCCCGCTGCTCTCTGGCTGCTGGGAAAAGAATCAAGAACATCTTGTGATTTCTTGTCCAATCCCCAGGCTCCCCCGAGGTGCTGGGGTTCCTGACGCTTCTGGTAAGGGCCCAGGTGTTTCTGCTGCTCCTGAAGATGCTCTCCCTGCAGTTAGAACTCAGACCTTTGCTCCCCTGTCACCCAGGGTCCTTGCTTCCATTTGCTTTCGTTCCTTCTCTGGCACCTCTTACCTGCCCCTTTATTGAATTTCTGATTGAATGCCGTACCTGTTGTCACCACGATCTGGCCCCTCTGCTGACACACTATGGCCTGTGGCTACAGGAGAAATGACCACACTTGGCGTTTTTTTCTTTAATAATCTTTGTAATCCTGCTATACTTTCATTTCCATTTTTTAGGGATCTTGATTAAATGAGATAATGTATATAAAAACCTAGAATGTTGCTTCTCTACTCCAACTACCCAGAGTTTTAAGGCAGTGAGTCCATTCACTAGAATCCTTTTGGACTATCTTCTCAAAGAGAAAAATTGAGGACTTCTGTTTGGTCCCTATGGGTGGAAATTGGGGGACTATGTACGTGGCACATATTTTATCTTGTAATCTTTCTTTTATTCTCTTATCAGAAGTGCCTTCCAGGAAATATTTTAGCAAAAGCATACATTCCAAGACCTCCATGTCCTCAGTCACATGGACATGTGACACGGGAAGGGGAGCAAGTCTTCCTGATTTTTCTTTGTTGACAGACCCGCCCCACCTGTAGCTTCTCAGACACTTTATTGACCAAATTAGATAAACACAGCCTCTAATCCAGACCACCATATGCATTCTGGAATGGAAAGGCTGAGGGGAATTCTCCTAAATTCATAATCTTGGATTTTCATACACTTTGCAGGAGGGTCTTTCACACATGATTCCTTCTTATGTTTTTTTTTTTTTTTGCTTGAAGAAGATTGGCCCTGAGCTAACATCTGTGCCCATCTTCCTCTATTTTGTTTATGGGATGCTACCACAGCATGGCTCGATGAGCGGTGTGTATGTCCGTGCCTGGGATCTGAACCTGTGAACCCCAGGCCACTGAAGTGGAGCATGCAAATTTAACCACTACAACACTGGGCCGGCCCCTCTTCTTATGATTTTTAAAGGGGTAATTCCTCTGTGTAGAGAAAGAAAAACTGAGAAACAGTTCCAGGTTAAAGAAAACCTGAGATATGACAAATAAATGCACCCTATGATCTTGTACTAGAAATTTATTTTATTATAAAACACAGGAGTGGAACAATGGACAAAATTTGAATAAGGTGTGTGAATGAAACAATAGTATTGCATTGGTTTTATTTACTGATTTTGACAATTGTCCTGTGATTATAACAAAAATGCCCTTGTTTAGGAAACACACAGTAAATTACAAAGGGCTATTACGTCTGCAACATAGTCTCAAGTGGGTCAGAAAAAAAGGTTATGTGAAAGAGAAAGAATGGTCAGCATGGTAAAATGTCCATGTTCGGGAAAGCTGGGTGAAGGGTATGTGGGAATTCCAATCTGTGCTGTTTTTGCAACTTTTCTGTATGTCTGAAATTATTTAAAAATTAAAAGTTAAAAAACATTTCTTAAGATGAAGAAAATGTTAGTAACCAGTAGAGTGAAAGAAAATCAAGCAACGTTTTGAGTTCTTTGTTCAAAGCAGCCTTTTTCCTGATGTTTTTGCAGGATCTTAGTTCATTTCGGGGAAGAGTAGAGAATATTGGAAATAGTATGGCTGGGTTTTATTCCCTCCCTGCAAAGATGTCGAGGAGGGACTGATATTTTCATTGAGTTCCTGTTTTCTAGACTCTCAGCGTATCTACCAAGATTGTCCACTTTAATTCTTGCCAAAGCCCGATGCGGTGGGGACGCTATCCCCTTTCTTCAGAGGAGGGAGCTGTGGCTCACGGGACTAGTTCACACGTGATCATAAACTGAGTGGTCAATTGTGATCCAAATTCAGGTCTGTCTGATGTCGGAGCCTTTTCACCATATCCTGTTGCTTCCTTGGCCTCTGGACTACACATCCTTATAATCCTGTGGGTTAGCGAGTCCTCAGTCCTGCCTGGGTATCATCGCTGGCCAGAGCTTGGAGGTGTAGGGAAAGAGAAGCCGTACATGGCTTGTGTCCTGGTTGTTCCTTCTCCTCATCGCCTTGGCTGGAATGGTGGCCTGTTTGAATAGATCTGGTTAGAGCTCCATTGAGTGGGGCCTGCTTGAAATCAGCCACCTCGTGTTTCCCTTGGATTTCTGTCCATCTGCTGCTTGGAGTTGCTTCTGCTCAACTGTGCAGGCAACAAGGGGTGGAGAGGAAGCCAGTGCTTGGATGGTTTGAGGGGTGCGGGGCGCCCCGGCTATTTCTGGCTTAGGGCAACCGAGAATAGAGACGGCAAGCGAATGAGTGCCGGGAACAGATGTTCTGAATCAGGGGAGTCATCGTTACTTCACACTTATTCAGAATTACTCGTGGGAGCTTGGTGGTGGATAGAGCAACGATGTCAGCTCTCAGGAGACGCTGAGTGTCTGGGGAGCAAGAGCCCCCACCTTTTCCTCAGTTTGAGGCTATTTATGGATAAATAAGGGCAACCAGTCCGACACACAGGTATCTCCCTGGTACAGACGTCAAGAGTAATCTTCCGTCTCATGATGGTCCTTCCCTAGGGCCAGCTTGCCTCTTTGAAATCTAGAGTTTTCAACATTTTTAGTCACCTTTTCAAGCTTTCTCTCTCTTTAACGTGTCCAAGTTGCTTTTAGTGTAAGAATTTATAAGAATGGCTATTTACTATTGTCTTCTATGGAAACTGAGGAAGGGTTTTCTCACACGTGCTCTCGTGCTGCTCAGGTGTGACCTTCACCCCGACACTTGTGGGAGGCGGACTCTGCAGCTCCCGCAGGCGAGTGAGGAGGACACTCCAGTTCCTCCGGGGCATTTGGAAACACCTCTGTCTCTAAGCCACCCCTGCCTGGAGGTCCGGGGTCTCCCCTCTCTCTGGGTCTGGGAATCAGAGGTCTCGCGTGAGGGTTGGTTTGCATGGAGATCTTGATGACAGAATCGCCTTGTGACTGAGGCTTCGTCGAGACGTGCACTTTGCTTTGTAAAGTCTCACTTCTCGGGACGCTGGCCATGCCGTCCAGTGTGGTGGCCACCAGCCACATGTGGCTGCTGAGCCCTCGACACGGCATTAGTCCACATTGAGACGTGCTCTCAGTGTAAAACACACACCACGTTTTGAAGACTTAGTATGAAAAAATGTAAAGTATCTCAGTATTTTTTATGTTGATTGTTGAAATGACGATATTTTAGATGTATTAGATTAAGTGAATGTATTAAAATTAGTCTCACCTATTTTTTTCTTTTTAAATGTGGCTAATAAAACATTAAAATTCTGCACGTGGCTCACACGGTAATTCTGTTGGACAGAGTGGCTCTTTGGTGGCTTATAGACTGTTTCACCAAATTACACATTTTAGTACTTGCTGTGATTCTGCTGTGCTGCTCTATGGCTGATCATTTGTAAGTGTGTGTCTTCAAAAGAATTTTATATTCCGTGAGTCCAGGAACCGTGTTTTCTATTCCACTTTTATTCCTTCTCCCAAAGCAGAGTGTCCTCACTTGCTGGACACCATTCTGGGTTAGCTTTTTTTTTAAGTGAGGATCGGCTTTTGTGTGCTTTTCTATGGTAATGTGAACATGTCTATAAATCATTGTTCGTTTTAGCCTAATGAAAATAGGAGAGCTACACAAGAGTGGAGAGCATTTTAAAAAATTATTTCTAGTAAATTAGGAAGACTTTAAGGATCAGAGCTGGAAGTTTATAACAAGGACCTAGGACTCTGCCGGGTAGCACCGGTCTACAGCCCGGGGGAAACCAGCTAATGGACTCTGTTGAGGCTGGAGCAGGTGCCTGAGGAGCAGCCAGTTTATTCTGAGAGGAGTGGGGGCGCCTGTCCGTGCGCGGCCGGGATTTATGGCGGGTTACAGGAGAGGGCGCGGGGGAGAGTGAGCCCTCTCGTGCAGGACTCTATGCTCAGTGGGCAGAGAACGGAGGGTCAGATACAGCCAGAGTGACCGGCTTCTATCAGGAGACACCTCTGAGAACATTCCTGATCCTGGGAACATGTGCTTCTGTCCTAAGAACTTATTGGCTAAGAAGGGAGATGTGCCTGCCCACCTCTGTTGTTCACAAACCCAGACCTGGCTGGGGGCTGTGTGCAATGTCGTTACAGAAATATTTCTGGAGTGTTAAGCACTCAGGGAACAGCGTGGTGGTGGGAGGGGAGCTGATGTTTAAATGAATATTTTGCTGATTCTGGGGAAGAGAGTGAGAGAGAACATGGAATCAACTTTTCCACAGATTTTTCCACAAAACAGAGCCCTGACCACGAGACTGTTTCCAGCGGTGTCTGCGAGGGTTCTGATCCGTCATTCTCACTGTCTCGGGCCATTTTAACAAAGCGTTTAACATTTTCACATGATGCACTGTGCAGTCGATGCTGCTCTTTCTAAAGGCCTAGACTTGTTTTTAAATTTTCTATCGGCCCTAGAGCTGGTGGTCACGCTTCTGTGACCGCGTAGTGAAGTCATTCTCTGTGGATGTCCCCAGGTATCTGTGCACACTTGCAGACATCTGTGGCACTTCCACCGTTGTGTTCTTGTTATGGCCTTCTCTTAAGGATGTTCTTCAAGCCTTTCACAGCTAGCCTGAGGTTGGTACTATGGTTGTTTTCTTGTAAAACGTGTTATTCCTCAACAAGGTCTGGTTTATTGGAGCAGCTGTTCAAATGTAGATATGTTATACTTTTCATATCATCACTTTGAGGAATACTTCTGCTGTGTGTCCTGAACACAGGTACGTTTATTGTTGGCCAATAGACAGTTTTATAAGTTATCTCTATCACGATATGTGCATGTTCTTTATTATTGACTCAAAAAAAATACACCTATTTAACCAAAGCTGTATTGAGATGAAAGCAAAAATGATGTTTAAGTCTTTCATCATCTTTATTATTTAAAAATCTTGTCTAATTATCATTCATTTTCTCCAAAAGTACCTTTCTCCATGACTACATAAGAGATGCAAGTTAATACAATTTTTTGGAATGTCACGTGCGTCACGAAACCCCAAGGGCCATGCGGGAAGGGCGACCGGCTCCTTTGATAACAGAGATATGTATGGTGCAGAGTCGCCCTGTGGTGTTGCTGGGGTGGGGAGCCTGGGGGAGGCAGGACTCTCATCCCTGTCCACGCACTTTGGTCCTGATGGAGGCTTGGGGCACCTGGGTGGGGCGGACTTGTCTCCTCCATCCTCACGATGAAGGGAGCAGTGTTCTGTCTGGCTTTTACACTGTGTGACTTAGGGGTGTCTTTTCCTTTTCAGGGTCTCAATTTTCTCTTGTAGAAAGAGAGGGAGTTAGACCAGCCGACCTCTCAGGGCTCTTTCAGGTCTAACCCTCTGTATTTCAGTGATTCTGTGATTAGGCTGCAGGGGATTGGGGGTGTGAGGGACAATCGTGCTAATCCTCGCTTTTCTGCAGTGCTTATTCAGGGTAATAGTGAGGGCATCTTAGTATTTTCTACTCACAAATTTTGACTCCCTCTATCCTTTGCATTCCAGACAACCATTCCTTCAACAGCATCAACTGGAGGCCTACTTTGTGCCGTGAATTGGGAGGGCTCACCCCTCTCTCTCTGTGTATCAGGTGTTCGCCATGTAGCTGTTTCCAGTGTGAGCCTGGACACGCCAAGAAGCTCAGTGACATGGCCCAGTTGTATTTTAAGTTGACCAGCTTAATCTGAGTGAGAGTAGCACTCTACTTTCAGTTTGGTAGACCCAGTTATTCTCAAAGAATATCGTAAAACTGGGTGATTACCTTTGGTTGATTCTACTTTATAGGAAAGTGCAAAGTAGATCATAGTTAGGACCACCGTGAGGAACAGATAATAGAAACAGCCTTCACTTGGTTTTGGGAGCAACCAGGATGTGATGAAGGAGAAGGAACTGTATGCTTGTGTGTGAAGCTCGATTCGTGTTAATACATCTATGTTGAGTTTTAATCATGTGTCTTGTGCTGTTCCAGCAGCTGGGAATGCAGATGACAGGGCAGCTTCTACTCTCAGAGAACTTAAAGCCCATCGGGGAGACAGAACATACGCAGCTCATAAAGTGAGATGAGCTCGTGTGGTGGGAGGATGTGGAGGTGCAAGGATGGTGTGATCATTTCTGCTTGGAACAGGCAAGGAGGCTTTTCCCAAAAGGGTCCAGCAGGTTTGAGGATGAGCAAATGTTCTCTGGGGGGACAAGGTGGGAGGGGAGAAAATGAGTGTGGACAGAGGAAACTGTCCACGCAGAGGCCTGAAATCTAAAGCAAGATGTAGCCGAAGGGAAATCAGTTAGTGTGGGTCACGTGCTAGGGCCGGTTCCATCAGCTGGAACGGGCTCCGTCCCAGAGGGCCTCGGATGCCACATGCAGCAGCTCCTGCTTATTCAGCGGACTGCAAGAAAGAAGCTTGGACGGCTAGTGCACCCAGTCTAGCTCAGAAGCTGCACGCCTGGCTTTGGGGTACCCCCCAGGGCTGAGGCCGTGGGTCTGTCCTGCTTTTATCCCATTCGGCCTCAGGCCCTTGGGGCTCTGAGAGGAGAAGAGTCCTACGTGGCCTCTATGTGTGTGAGCACGAGATGCAGCAGAGGCCAGAGGAAGAGCCAGGCCCTGCTCTCCTCCCATCTCGGGAGGCCAAGGAGAGGATTTGGAAGTTGGGAAGGAAACGCAGTGGAAACTCACAGGCCTTTACCTCAGACACTAAGGAAAAGTGTGAAACGGGACAGAGGCAAAGGACGTTTGTCCTGAGAAAATAAAATACTTATAGTCAGAAACCTCCAGAGTTAACCTGTGAAGAAGCAACAAAACAGCCAGTGTCAGGCCTGCAGAAAGGAAGATCCTGACGCTGCTGATAAGCACAGTGCCAGCGACAGACGGGGACAGCTTTGCTATTGGGGTTCCAGTGTAAGGATGTCCCACCTTCACGGGCTGCTAATATGTGCACTGATTTATGAGCAGACACACTCGCCAAGCCCCTTAACGACCAATAAAAGAAACCCAGGAATGTAAGGGAATCGTGATCTTCATCTTTAAAATTAAAAGTGCCTTTGGCTGGTAGTAAAGCAATAAGAATGCTTGGAATTTAAATGAAGGCACAAGAGCCGTGGAAAGACCACGGGACTTGGAGCCTTAAGACTGGGCTTAATGTTTGAGTTTTGCTACTTACTTTATGACTCTTTTGACATTTACTTAAATTCTCTGAGTTTCCATTTCACCTTTAAAGTTGGGATAATAATAATGGCCGCATAGAAAGATGGTTGAGTGACATGAATGGGAAACGCACGTAAAACACTTTGTGCTGTATGGTGCTATTTGGGGCTCCTGTGTGGTCCAGGAGCCAGGAACAGAAACAGAGCATGATGGAACCCAGTGTTTCAGACCCAGGTGGCCTGTGCTGTTTCACTCTGGGTAAGAAGTACCCTCACTGAGGGTTGATTCCTGATGGACAACGTGGAAGGCTTGGCCAGTTGGTCTCTGAGATGCCCTGCAGGCTCTAATGTTCCATCATCTATGCAGTATATGCTGTATACATGCAGCACACATATGCACCATGAGCATGTATGCACTGTGCAGTATAGAGCACATACATGGACCATGCACATATATGCACTGTGCAGTTCACAGCACACATATGCACCATGCACATGTATGCACTATTCACATATATGTACTATGCAGTATATAGCACAAATATGCACATATATACAATATGAAGTATATAGTAATATATGCATTATGCAGTATATAACACAGATATGCACTGTGCAGTATATAGTGCATATATGCACTGTGCGTCTATATACACTATGTAGTAATAGCACAGATATGCACTATGCACATATATACCCTATGCAGTATATAGCACATATATGCACTGTGCAGTATATAGTGCATGTGCACTGTGCATCTATATACACTGTGTAGTAATAGCACAGACATGCACTATGCACATGTATACCCTATGCAGTATGTAGCACATATATGCACATACATGCACTATGCAGTGTATAGCACGTACAGCATATGGCACACAAAGTTGGTGGTGGTGTCAGTAGACGCCTAATAATGATGGAAACAAATGCTTTCATACCATCAGATAATATCAGCTTCAAATCTCCAATCAGATGGATATGCTCACAGCCTTGGGTATTTCACTGTTTAGGAACAGTATTGTGAGGCGTTGATGAAATAGGGCACACGTGACTCTTTTAAAATAATTTTCAGAAGATCATTATTGAATGTGAAATGCTAAGAGGTTGCAGTCTACATGAGCCCTGTTTTCAACCAGAGTTAGTTATGCTGTAATGGAGAGAAAATGCTAATAAAAATAATAAAGATATTAAATCTCTGTTTTGTGCTTTTCTTTTTTTTTGAGGACGATTGGCCCTAGCTAACATTGGTTGCCAATCTTCCTCCTTTTTTTTCCCCCTTTTTTCTCCTCAAAGCCCCAGTAGATAGTTGTATGCCATAGTTGTACATCCTTCTAGTTCTTCTATGTGGGATGCCACCTCAGCATGGTTTGATGAGTGGTTCATAGGTCCATGCCCAGGATCCAAAACGGGGAACCCCGGGCCGCCAAAGCGGAGCACGTGAACTTAACTGCTACGCCACTGGGCCGGCCCCTGTTTTGTGCTTTTAAAGGAACATAACTTTGGAATAAAACCTGGATTAAGATCTAACTTTTAGCCATGAGGGGTGGTTAGTTCTCTGACTCTGATTTTTTCAATTAAATAAATGGAATAATAACAACTACCACATTATGTAGCCCTTGTCACACATTAGGTGCTGTTCAGACAGCTCTCTGTGCGTGAGCTCCCCAACCTTACAACACACTGAGGAGAGAGCTGCGCATTTTCCCGTCTGATAGGTGAGGAAGTCTGTGGGGCTCGGAGATGAGGAGAGGTTAGTAACTTTCTGCACATGGCCTGCAGCCAGGAGGAGGGAGGGCTAGGCCTACGCCTCAGAGCCTAGGTGCAGGGCAGAAGCCAGTGCAGATCTGGGGTGAGCTGCCTGTCATTTTAAAGTAGCTAGTGGTCATATCAAAGGCGAAAAAAGGTGAAATTTAATTTTAATAATGCAAGTTATTTATCAGAATGTATCCAGAATATCATTTCAAACGTGTGTCGGGGTCCCCAAGACTACCCCCGGGTTTGACGATGTGCCAGGAGGACTGCCTGGACTCAGCATCTGGTCCTGCTCAGGGACATGATTTGTCACTGCGGAAGGACAGGAAGTGCTTTCAGCAAAGGGAAAGCATGCAGGGCGGAGTCTGAGGAAACCAGAGCCCCTCCCTGTGGAGTCGTTAATTAACTGTGGTGGTTAATTCCTCCCGCAGCAAGTTGTGACGACATGTGGGGACGTCATCCACCAGGAACTCACCAAGCCTGGAGTCACCATTGTTTTTTTTTTGCTGAGGAAGATTGGCTCTGAGCTAATGTCTGTGCCAGTCTTCTTCTACTTAATATATGGGTTGCGACCTCACCGTGGCTGATGAGTGGTGTAGGTCTGCACCGGGGATCCAAACCTGTGAACCTGGGCCGCCAAAGTGGAACATGCTGAACTTAACCACTACGCCATGGGGCCAGGCCCCTGGAGTCAGCATTTTTACACCCCCCGCCCCCGACGCCCCAGGACTGCAGACTCCCGGAAGGAAAGCTTGTGTTTATCATGCACCACGGTGTTGTCACAGGGTTTCGGCACAGTGAGCCGCCTTATCATTCAGAGGACATTTTATATCAGGGAAGGGAACTGTCTGCCTGTCACATTCCCAAACGCCAGCCCAGGGCAGCCTGGCAGGTAGGCCGCAGTGTTAACTCTCTTCTGCGCAGCTTGGAATTAGCCAGTTGAGGGAAATCTCATTAACCGTAAAGGTCTGTCTTAGAAATCCAAATGGCTGTATCCTTAGGTTTTTGCAGGAACCTCATTTGTTTGTTTGTTTTAACTGGCCTGAGGCACAGTGCAGGTGCAGCACAGCTCTGGCCGGTATGTTGTGTTAACCAGTGACACACACCAGCCGTCCAATCCCAGAGGGCACGCGTGGTGCCCTGGAAACCAAGTCTACAAGGTTAGGGCACCCTAAGCTGGGCGTGCATCAGCCTGACAGTCAGGCTGATGGGCCCCACGTGGCCTCCCTCCATGGGGCGTCCACCCCTTCCAATCTGAATCGTCCAGTTCAGTCCTTGGCTGCAGAGGATGGCCTGAGGCATTGGTTCCACTTTTCCTTGTCCGTGATGCCAGTCCATCCGCTGCCTGAGAGTGGACCTCTGGAGGGGTCTTCATGGGAGGGGCAGGAGCTGGGCCAGCTCCACGGTCTGCGGTCACCTGGGGTGAGGCACACTCAGCGGTCATCTTGAATTTAGGGCTCTGCGAGCAGCTGGGACTGGCAGCACGGCATTTATTTATTTACTTTTGGGGTGGGGAGGGAACTCCTTCAGGAGCAGTTTTGAAAAACAAAGTTCATTAACGGCCCCCCTTCTCCCGCAGTTGTCTCTGGGTGCCAGGGTTTTTTATTTTTTTTCCGTTATTAAAAAATCAGGGTGCCCCATTCGGTAATCAGACCTGTGCATTTTTTCCCAGTTGTTTCCTATTCTCATGCAGATCTTCCGTCAGAAAGGATTGGGTGCAAGAGGAGGGACAGAAGGATTTTGATAAAATATGTTTTTAAATCATGTAGCCAGAAAGATACATCATGTTGGTCAGTCTGGGTGAAATCCTGAATTACTACAAAGATTTAAAATAGCTTTACACAGCCCCCTACTCCTTGTTGTGCCGTTTATCCCGTGAACACCCGGAAAAGCTCCGTCCCTTCTGAGAAGAGCCGTATTTAATCGTCACCCTGCCTGAGTGAGGTGTGTGCCAGGAGGAGGTGCAGGAAGGGGGGTCGGGCTCTCGGAATGACCAGCACAGGTCAGCAGTGGTGAGGCGTCCCCCGGGGGCTCTGCAGGCCCATCTGTCAGGAACAGGAATGGGCAGAAGGACAACAGTGCCAGCCCCCAACTTTGGGGTTTGCAGGAATCACACATTAGGGATGCAGTCCCTGTCTGTGTCAGAGATGTGGGGCTGACCAGCAGTGTGATTTCCGATGGCCCCGTCAGGGAGCAAACCCTTTCCTGTGGGCATCTGTACGTGACCTAGGCCATCCAGCCAGCATCCAGGATGTTTTCATAGCTTATGGCCCACAGAACGGCATCCTGAATCTTCTAGTCCCTGAGTCTAAGGCGTGTTTACTGAGCAGAGCGATTTCGCCTGATTTTGGTTCAGTGTAGTGACAGTTGGGACTGAAACAGCTCACAGTAGACGCTATCGGGTTTTAGCTTAGAGTGAGGTCTGGACAGCTAGTATCTGCAAATCCAGGATTAAAAAAAAGCCAGTGGCTTTTCTCAGGAGGCAGCACAGCTGAGATGTGGCTGGGGAGCCATGTTAGTCCAAGAGACAAGCCAGGCTTTCCTGAGCACTTTTGTTTTATTAGTCTTAGGGTCTCAATGACCCACTCAAAAATACGCACATCTGGCTGGAAAATCATCTGCCTCTAGGGGCAGATATCTGATTTCACGAGCGCTCATTAACAAACTCAAAACTGCTTTTGAGAACTCCAGAAAATCTCCAAAAGTGTGTCCCCAACTGGAGATTGTCTCTTTTCCTGTTGTCTCCCCTTCCCACAAGCTCTGATAGGAAAAAAGTGATAGCAACTATCATCTGTTATGAGATTTGGTCTATTTCTAATAAAGTGTTTAAATTCCAACCTGCCGCCAGTGGCAAAAAGCAAGAAGTTGTTCCCACTAACAGTTTCTTGCAGCTTTCCTTTATCGGGATGATCTCTCTAGCATTTATGAAATTGTGAGCGTACAACATTTTACATCAGTTTTTATCATATATTCTGATGCAATAACCACAAAATACGTTTTTCACCCCCCCACGCCCTGGGCCTTTCTTATTGAAAATTTGCCAAATCCCCAGCATTAAATTCGGCATTTACAGGGTCAACATTACAGCTGCCTGGAGATCCTGGCTGGAGAGCCAGTGGGACTGTGGCAGCATCAGCTTGTGTGTTTTCTCTCCCTCTTTTTGTTCTGGTTTTTCTAAAGCCTTGCTCCAGCTCTGACCTGATTTAACCTTCATTCCTCCCACACAAAGGAGAGTGACACAAACTTTTAACAATTTTTGGCACATCCAAAGCTCAGCTTATGGATGTTTGGGGACTTTCTCCTCCCACCTGGAAGAGAGAACAAAAAAAAAACAAAAAACAAAAGCATCACCTGGGCCGTGCTTTTCCACTAACATTAGCCAGAACAGCCAGATGCAGTCTGAGGATCCAGGGGACCAGCTCTCCTGGGGTTGGACCTATCTTTTTTAAATTTCATAGGTGATTTTTGCCTCTCACAGACACTGATCTGCTTTCGTACCATGGATGACTCAGAAGTGAGCCAGGCATGAAAGCTTTGTCATCTCCCACCCCTTCATCCTTCTTTTTCTAGACAACCTTACACCATATTTCAGTGAGTCACCGTCTGGCTAGCAAATCCCACTTCTGACACCAACTGTGTCAGGGGTCCCCAAGACCAACCCCAGGTTGGTGGTTTTCTAGAAGGACTCACAGGGCTCGGTGTGTAGTCTTACTCACAGATAAGATTTATTACAGCAAAAGGATACAAAGTAAAATCAGCAAAGAGAAAACACTCATGGGGTGAAGTCCGGAAGAAACTGGCTGCAGTTTTCTAAGAGTCTTCTTCCTGTGAAATCACACAGGACACATTTAATTCCTCCAGCAATGAGTTGTGACAACAGATGAAATGTTGTCTATCAGAGATGCTCACCTGAGCATAGGAGTCCAGGGTTTTATGGGGGTTGGCCACATAGTGCCTGCATGACTGACCACAGTCACTAAAATTCCAGACCCCCAGAAGGAAAGCAGGTGTCCAAAACACCACACTGTTTATGCAAAGAGTTCAGACACAGTGAGCCACTCTTATCCCTTAGGAGACGTTTTACATCAGTGTAGAGAGTAGGAAACTGTTGACTAGTCAAGTTCCCAGACACCAGCAAGGGTCAACTTTGCAAGCAGGCCTTTCTCAAGATAGCAGCCTCAGGCCTTCTATGTTAACTCTTTTCTGCATGGCACGTAATCACTACAAAAGTCTTTAAGGAGATGTTTTACCTCTTTTTGTGCTAAGTCTTTGAAATCTAGTGTGCGTTTTCACTTGTGGGGTGTCTCAGGTGGCACTGGCCACGTTTCGAGTATGCAGTAGGTACATGCGGCTGGTGGCTCCTCTGTTGGACGCGGCAGCTGTAGAGTGTGTGCTTCACGGCCAGGCTGTTCTACCTCATGCACAATGAGAGCCACTTTGTATAAGATTATGTGGAAGAACTAACAACACATTTGGAATTAAGATATTACTTAGTGAAAAATTATTTCTTGATTAGATTTAAAAAGTTAAAAGTTAGTGGAAATATTTGAACTCTCGAAGTTTGCTTCAATTTCTTGTCTTGAACTTCAGGATGTCAACCTTTGTCTCTGTTTTCCTGTGTTGAATACCAATGGTGAAATCATTGAAATCTCCCTGCAAATGATTAACCTTGAGATTTCAAATATAAATACAATACTGTTTTTACAAATCTGTGATTTGCTTGGACATAGATATCATTTGGCATTTAACTCTATTACATAATTTGCCCTAATTAGGAAGATAATATGTGTGACTGATCAGAAAATCAGAAAATATTTTGTTCTGATCTGCTGGGTGGTAACTAATCCTTCCTGGGTATTCGTCTGACACATTCTATGTTCTTGGGTTTGACAAAATCAAGGACAAAGTCTTTTCTTTATCGCCCCCCGCCCCTTTTTCATTTTGTACAGTTTCTTTAGGGGGGTTTCCTTGACAGAAATCTATACTAGGAAGAAGTAGGATTTAGTGCACAAAATGCCCCCTCACAACCATGACTCCTGCTTGCTACTTTTCCGTTATCTGACTAATTTATAAAAAGTATGAACAATACTTCAAAGCCAAGCTGTCAACCACTGAGGCTCCTGCCCTTTACCCCCTGTCTTTCCTCCTCCACACGTCGCTCATTTCTGTTCCCCCTTCTCTTGTGTTTGTGTCCACTGCCTCTCTCTTCATGCCTGGAAAATGTCTGTTTATTTTTCTCCGTATCCTTCACCGGGAAACCTTCCTCAATTCTTGGTCATTGGCCTACAGAGAAAGAGTGAGTTCCTAGACCCTGCTTGAAACTGACGGCGTTTGCCCTAGAATAACACATGTAGCATTTTAGTGTTTATTGTTAGACTTTAAATTTTCCTAGTTTTCTGGTAGTGTGAAATATCCAACTCAGGAAAAAATGAGGTTTCGATTGCGCAGGGCTGTGGCTCCTCGGTTTTCCTCTGTCTCCTCCCTTCATCTTCCTTTCTTCTGACTCGGCCCTCTGGAGGAGCTACAAATGCCAGCATTTAAAGCACATTCATATCCGTGCAAGAATTTTTTTTTCCGAAAAACCTACTGGGCAGCACCTTGTGGGTTACAAATTTAAAGAATGGAGATTGGAAGACATTTTTCTAGCAACATCTTTGTTGGGAAATTTTCGATTTTCGCCTTGTTCTCGCTCTCAAGTTTCATTGCACGAGAGTCCACACTCATGATGTTTTCTTCTGTAATATAAGTAAGTTGAAATTCCCATGTTTCAGTTGAGGACATGGAAAGTGACTAGGAAGTAATGACACTAATTTGATCTTATGCCCTTTTTGGAAATCAGGTACTACGCTTTAATCGTAGATGGATGGTCTCGTCTCTTTCATCCTTCACTTGGCATAACTCAGCTCTCTTGTAAGGCCCATCACTGTCTCTTTCCCTCAGCATTCCCCTTCTGCACATGATGGGTGTAGTTGCTCTGAAAGCCTCCTGGGAACCTAGCACAGCCAAAGTAAGCATGGAAACATAAGATGTTGCCACCCGTGCACCTGCGCCCGCAGCTCACCCTGGCTGCAGCTTCTAGTGGGTGGAGGTACTCTGTTAGCATGACTGTTACTCACTTCCTTGGGGTCAGTGCCTGGCCGTGCCCTTCAGGAAAGGCCAGCAGGATGCCCTCCTCTGGCTGAACCTGTGACAAATTTATAATGTGCATGATCTCTTGAAACTTTTATGGGGCTTTGCCTGAATAATTTAATGGTTCTCTGAGAAGAATCCTATTTTTTTTTTTTTTAAATCTCTCACACAGCGTGTAAGACAATGAATGACTAGATAGGGTTTCTTTCTGTTTTCATTTTGAGGTCAGATGAAATTTTAAAATAGTAAGAGTAGAAAGACAAGTGGTTGAAAGGGTTGCAACTTCATAAGCTGTGTTATGATCAATAGAACTAAGCTTTGCACTAGTCTTTGAGAATTCTGTATTAACTCTGTGGGCTCCAGAGCCACTTTCTATTGCAGAAGAACATGCAGTCTTAGTGAGACACAGAAGTACAATCAGAATTTTAGATATTATATAGCCAATAATAACCATGATGTATTGAAAATTTGTGATGTCACATGCAATTTCCTAAATGGTCTACTCATGTTATTGGATGTAACTGTCAAAACAATAAGAATGACTGGAGATTGGTGATTCTGAAGCAGGGTTTGTGAGCCTCAGCACTGTGGATCTGTCGCGTTTGGGGCTGGCTCAGTCTCTGTCGTGGGCCGTCCGTGTCCTGGGGGTCTGGCAGCACTCCTGGCCTCCCCCGCTGGATGCCAGGACCACACGCCCTCCCGGTCACGGCCATCAGCGCTGTCCCCAGACACCGACCGCGTCCCCGTGTGGGGCAGGAGGGCTCGCCCCGACGGAGAGCCACCCCCGAGAAGAAGAAAAGGGCGGGGAAAGGAGAGGAAGACGGAGGTGGGGACGCCGGCGGAAGCAGGAGCTTCTGTGGCCGAGGGTAAGCACGTGGTGACTTCCTGAAGCTGTGACGTGGGATTTGTGAAGACTGATGACTTTCTGCGAGTGTTCCCCAGATGAGACTGGCCCATTTCCAGTCATCAGTCGGCTTTGCTCTTTCAGTAACATTTGGGAGGCTAGTAAACCGAAAACAAATGAAAGCCAAGGCGCAGCGAGCAGGTGTCTCCTCCCCGTGCGTGGTGAGCACCTCCCCAGACTTGACCCGAGTCCCTGCGCCCCAGGGAAGAAGCGCGAGTCCAGGTGCAGCAGCTCCGCAGCCGAGCGCCTCTTCCGGACGACCGTCCTTAGACGGCGATGCACTGGAGCCCTAAAGGCTCCATCCATGAGATGAAGAGGAGGCGGCAGCCCCGCTCGCCCAGGGCGCGGAGTCTCGGCAGCGCGGGGTCCCCTCCGGAGACGGGAGCAGCAGCGCCACCTGGTGGGCGCGGGCGGCCGGCTCTGCGGCAGGTGCCTGGACTTGAGGGAGCCTCCACCTCCAGTGCCCTCCTGGCCTCCTGAAGGAGACTCGGTCTCTAGAATGTCATCCTCGCCCCGAGATGAGCTCCTGCATCTGCCTAGAAGACATCTGTGTTTGCAGTGTGGCAATATTGAGGACCCGTGGCAGTGGGCAGCCCCACCTTATAATAAGAGAACCTCACCAGCCTTGGGGGAGAGCGCCCCTGAGACATTCTGCTGGGAGATGCTGTGGCTCTACCCATTGTATCAGGGACCTGCATGCCTTTTCTGTAAAGGGCCGGACACTAGTATGTTAGGCTTTGTCACAGAGGATGCAGGACCCCATGCTCAGAAGCCCCATGCAGGGCCTGAGGCTTTGCTGTCGCCATATTCAAATTCTTAATCTTTGGGGAAGGGGCCCTGCATTCTCATCTAGTCCCAGGCCCTGCCAGTGGTGAGCTGGGCCTGTCTGTCTCCACTGCCTGCTCTGCTCTTGTAGCACTAGAGGAGCCATAGGTAGCATGCAAACAGGTGAGCATGGCTGCGTTCCAATAAAACTTTATTTATAACAGCAGATGGTGGCTGCAGTTAGCCAACTTCTGATCCTAGAGATGCTGGTGTCCATGCTGATGGGGTCAACACTCACTGACAGGTCAGCACCAGGTCTTCAGGGTCCTGGAGGTGCTGGAGTCCATGCTGATGGGGTCAACACTCACTGACAGGTCAGCACCAGGTCTTCAGGGTCCTGGAGGTGCTGGAGTCCATGCTGATGGGGTCAGTACTCACTGAGTGGCCAGCACCTGGTCATCAGGGACATGGAGATGCTGGTGTCCATGCTGATGGGGTCAACACTCACTGAAGGGTCAGCACGTGGTCATCAGGTCCTGGAGATGCTGGTGTCTATGCTGATGGGATCAATACTCACTGAGTGGCCAGCACCTGGTCCTCATGGTCCTGGAGATGCTGGTGTCCATGCTGATGGAGTCAACACTCACTGAAGGGCCAGCACCTGGTCGTCAGGGTCCTGGAGGTGCTGGAGTCCATGCTGATGGGGTCAGTACTCACTGAGTGGCCAGCACCTGGTCATCAGGGACCTGGAGATGCTGGTGTCCATGCTGATGGGGTCAACACTCACTGAAGGGTCAGCACCTGGTCATCAGGTCCTGGAGATGCTGGTGTCTATGCTGATGGGATCAATACTCACTGAAGGGCCAGCACCTGGTCATCATGGTCCTGGAGATGCTGGTGTCTATGCTGATGGGGTCAACACTCACTGAAGGGCCAGCACCTGGTCGTCAGGGTCCTGGAGATGCTGGAGTCCATGCTGATGGGGTCAACACTCACTGAAGGGCCAGCACCTGGTCATCATGGTCCTGGAGATGCTGGAGTCATGCTGATGAGGTCAACACTCACTGAAGGGCCAGCACCTGGTCATCGGGTCCTGGAGATGCTGGTGTCCATGCTGATGGGGTCAACACTCACTGAAGGGCCAGCACCTGGTCGTCGGGTCCTGGAGATACCAGTGTGCAGCTTTATTGCAGTGTTCACACTCCTGGTTTTAATTATGTAGAGTATCGCCCTTGGGCAGGCTGGTCTTCTAGGAGATGACATTTAAACTGAGACTTGACCCAGGAACAAGGTGACAGCCATGTGAAGAGCTGGACAGAGTATTCTAGGCTGAGGGGCTAGCAAATGTGGAGGGTAGAGCTTGCCAGTGGCCTCAGAGTCAGGTACAGGTGAGCCTGTAAAGATCCCATGGGCCTTGTGGGGGTTTGGCTTTATATTGTGACCAGTGGTGACCACTGAAGGGTCTGTTAGGCACATGTGACTGTGTCTACACACTTCTGTGGAGAATGGAGCAGCCCAAATTCCCATTGGCAGCTCTGTGGGCGAAAGTAGCAGTGGAGGTCCATGGGGAACCTGTGGGGGGCAGAGATGAGAGGGACCTCAACAAGGACACAGCAGTGGGAGCAAGGAGTATACCGGAGTGGGCTTGTTTTGGAGGAAGTACTTGTTGAGTGTGTGTGAGTCGGTGTGTTTGTATGAGCCAGGGTTGTATGTGTGTTAGGGGTGAATATGTGTGTTGAGGGTGAGTGTGTGAGCCAGGGTGTGTGCGTGACCTGAGGTGAGTGTGTGTGTGTTGAAATTGTGTGTGAGCTGGGGTGTGTGTGTGTGTGTTGGGGGTGAGTGTGCGTGTGCCAGGGTGAGTGTGTGTGAGCCGAGGTGAGACTGTGTGAGCGGGGATGAGTGTGTCTTAGTCAGGAGCGGGAAAGGGAGGAATCCTGTTTTCTGGGATTACCAGCAGGGACTAAAGAGTTTTACTTTGGACCTGCTAGCGTGAGATGCCCCGAGGCTCCCACGGTGCTGTGCCCTGCGGGATCTGGAGGGGAGGTGGGGGTGGGGGAGGAATGTCGTTGTCATCAGCCTGAGGTCCCAGGAGGGAGAGTGGAGAGAAGAGACGAGGACTCAACTCCCTGAGGACTGGTGACCTTAAGAGGCAAGGGCAGACATGGGTGTTGGAGCAAAGCCCCATTTCTTATCTTGTGTGATGGGCTCGCTCACCTAAGAAACCAAGGAGAGGCCGGGAGTCCCAGGGCTTACTCTACAGCACCGCCCAGCTCCTTAGACTGATGGTAAAGCCCCAGTGGTCCTCCACCCCAGCTGTCAGGCTGGGGAGCGGCCGGGAGAGAGGCTGTGGCTGGAGCTCGCTGGAGCCCATGCTCGCCGGGCAGCACTGACCAGTGGCTGGTGAGAGCAGGTGGGTCAGGGGAGGAAGTGGACCGCCACGATGCCTCAGCCTGCCCTCAGCCCAGCAGTGGGGTGACGGTCAGAATTCCCAGCATCCTGACGTGGGGACCTGTGAGGACGGCCTTGCGTGCATGCTGGGGGAATAGTTGTTGAATGTAGACAGGCACAGAGCTGGACATGGGGCCCGCGTCTCATTCAGCTTTGCAGCACCCTAGGTACTGACCACCTGGCGTGATCTCACTTCTTCGAGTTGAGTTTTCTCATTGGGTAAAAGCCTAGGGCTTCTAGTATCATTTAGTATGTGTGAAAGCACGGTATAGACTGTAAAGGGGTGTACGTGTCGGTTATAATGATGAAAACCAGAAGAAAGAAATTGCTGTTGAGACAGAGAATGCTCATCCAGGGTCATTGCAGGACAGGACAGAATCCGCTCCAGCTCTGCTCGGGCATGTGAGGGTGAAGAAGGCTGAGAGACGCTGAGAGTGTAACCTGGGAATTCTGCAGGGGTGTGGAGGCCTTGGGGTCCCCAGTGGGCCAGGAGAGCTGGGGCTGGAGGAGGGAGTCTCACGGAGCCTCCGTTCGTGGCAGATGGAGAGGTTCCTTGATTTCCCATGACCCTCACCATGAACAGGGGGATGCAGGGCGGGGTCTGAGCATCGGGGTGTGCTAGTCTTTGGGCGTGGGGTGCCCGTGGCTGGATGCTTGTGTAACCTTCTTCTTCTCATTTTATAATTGAAGTAGGACATACACACAGAAGAGGGTGAATTTTTAGAGATAAACGTATGTGAGTCACCACCACCAGATAAAGACTCAGGAGTCGCAGGATGAGGGGCACTGGCTGGGAACCCGGCCTGCGGACTTTGCCCTCCGCCAGTAGAGGTGGTCCTGTGGGTAGGTGTGTGTGCGAGAGTGCTGTCTTCTCTGGACCCTTGTGTAAATGAGGAAGTTGAGACATCTCAGCTCTGGGACTGCAGGAGGTGGGTGGACAAGCCCTAAGCGCACAGGACGTGGTAAAGCCGAGGGGTGGCATGGGAGCCCAGGATGCCTGAGACACTGTCACCTCCACAGCTGTGTGCAGCTGGACTGCTCGCTCGAGGCGTCTGTGCTCAGTGTGTGGCCAGAATACTGGTGAAGTAGGTGGCGCTACACTCCCATGAGCTGCTGCCCACCCTCCCCTGGAGAGGAGCTCAGATGATGCTCTGGATAAAATTGAGGTTATTTGGACCCAGAATGCAGATTTGGAGGGGGAAGGCTAGCAGACCCAGGATCTTGAAGATCTCTCCCAAGTGGCTGTCATGGTAGAAATTGGGAAATGTACGGCCAAGGAATCCAGTGCCTGTGGTGGCAGGAGGGCTCTGTTCACTGGGTCCTGGCTTGGGCTTGGCCATGCAGTAGCCATGAATCAGCCACGTTTCCTTCTGGACCTCAGTCTCCTCAACTGTCGAATGAAGGAATTGTGCTGTTAGCACATGAGATGTCACATTTTCCTATTTGTATTTAAAATCAGATTTATCAGAAGCCCATCCTTTGTCTTTTTCCGCCTTCTCAGGTCCTGAGCAAACTAACATAACCTGAAATAGCCCATATAGTGCCATCTTATCCCACAGTGGCCCGTGTAGCCCTGTCTTGTCCACGTGTGGCCCGTGTAGCCCTGTCTTGTCCATGTGTGGCCCGTGTAGCCCTGTCTTGTCCCACGTGTGGCCCGTGTAGCCCTGTCTTGTCCCACTTGCGGCCTGTGTAGCCCTGTCTTGTCCACGTGCGGCCCGTGTAGCCCTGTCTTGTCCCACATGTGGCCCGTGTAGCCATGTCTTGTCCACGTGTGGCCCGTGTAGCCATGTCTTGTCCCACACTTAGCCCACTCATGTTTCCACACTCCTCTCCCTGCTTTGTCTCTGCCTCAGGGGAATTTGGGTCCCCAGTTCAATTATGCATCTGAGGGAGCACAGCCCAGCCTGTCCCCCACTTTGGCCTCCCCAGGGGGAGGTATAGTCTCTTGATAAATGAAACCATCAGTCACTTTCTCTCACACCTTATTGCTTGAAAAAATGAAAAGAAAAAAGAAGAAAAGAGAGGGATAATGACAGGCAGCTGCTAACTGCACCTTCACGGCTGGAAGGTTGAACTTCTGTGCTTTCCGACTTCACCCTGCTGAGTGAGCTGTCGGAGGAGCCGCTGTCCCTGCTTCATAAGCATTTGCTTTATGATGAGCAGGAGCAGGGGCAGCAACAGGCCGGCAGTGCTGGGCCCGGCTCAGAGGCAGGAGCAGCCACAGTGGCGGATCATGCTGGCAGCAATCAGAGACCCAGTGTCTCATCTTGAGCAAAGTGATGAAATCCCCAGAGGCCGTGAGCTGGAAAAGAGACAGCGCGTTCTGGAGGCAGGAGCCTGGGACACAGCAATAGAACTGCAGCCTCTTTGAATTGAAGGCTACAGATGCATCACTCAAACGTGCTGGCTCTGTGGTTCAGGGAACCGAGAGACAGAGAAGCTTGATGATTTGCCCAACGTCCTGTAACTCCTGGGTGTGGATTCTGCACTAAATCCAAGTCTACCCACTATGACATTTACTGTAGCACACTGAAGTTGTTTTCTGGTATGCTATGTGTTCTGCCTGGTACCCCGTCCTTATCTTATGGAAGTTTGTATCTCCTGGAACTACTTACCCAGTGAATAGTTAGGGAGCACCTATGTGCCAGGGCTTGTCTGAGGTGCTGGGGAAAGAGCCTCAGCCCTGACAAGCCCCCTGGTCTTGTGGGGCTTACCTTCTGGTGGAGACCACACAAAACAAGTCACAGATGCATACGTGATACATCGGAGAGTGATCAGTGCTAAGAAGGGAATATATCAGGGTATGGAGAGGAGAATTCAAGGACAGAGGGGGTGACAGGAGAGGAGGCTCTGGGAAGGCTCCTCTGAAGAGATGATGTTTAACAGAGATTCACATGAAGTGAGGGGCAGGATCTGCAGACCCCAGGTTCTCCAGGAAGGTGTAAGGGCAGTGAGTGAGCTGGGAGGGGTTGGAGAACGGGATCCCATGGAACCACGCAGGTCATGTTGAGGACTTTGACTTTATGATGAGTGACGTGGGGAGCACCTGAGGGTTCTGAACAAAGAAGTGTCTTGACCTGAATTGCACTTGAAAACCCCTCAGGAGACAGGTGGTGGGGGGGCAGGGGAGCAGGGAGGCCTGTAGGTAGCTGCTGCAGTCATCAGGGTGAGAGGATGGTGAGTCGTTTGGGGTCGTGGCCCTGGAGACGGTGGGAAGTGCCAGGTTGGTGACACATTGGAGATAGAGCTGCTGGTGGGATCTGCTGAGGGAAAGGATGTGTGGTCCGAGGAAAAGAAAGGTGTTAGGGATGAGTCAAGTTTCAGGCCCAAGCAGTTGAAAGCAGAGAGTTGCCATTTATCAAGAAAGTAAAGAAGAACACATCTGGGGTAGGAATCAAGAATTCAATTTTGGGCAATGCTACGTTCGAGTGACCTGTTAGATGTTCAAGCACGTATGTTGGACAGGCCATTGGATATAGATCTGGAATTCAGCACAGAGGCCATGCTGGAGAGGGATACGGGAGAGTTATGGGCATATAGATGGCATTTAGAGCCAGGGGTTGGATGAGACCCCCAGGGGGTGAATGTGGATAGAGAAGAGAAGGGAGGAGAAGAGAGAGGTCTGAAAAAATTAGCCCTGGGGATAAAATTCAGGATGATGGAGAGAATGCAGCAAGAGAGACTGAGAGGGAGCCAACACCAAACCCGGTGCCTGCTCCAGGCAGGAGAAAATACATATGTGTGTGCAAGTGTGTATGTGTGCATGCATGCATGTGTGTGCGTGCATGTCTGTGTTTCCATGTGTGTGCAGGCATGCATGTGTGTGTTTGTGTGTGTGCCTGCACAGATACACCGTCGGCACACACATACACATGTGTACGCATGTGCATGCACACAAGATGTCTTCTGATTCTGCATTCTCTGTCATCTGAGCTCACCCTTCTCTTAGTTTAATTCTTTCTGGCAAGTTCTCTCTCTTCTCCAATGGCTTTCCTCTCGGACTCCTCGCCCCCATCCCCAAGGAAAATACTTCAATGTCTGGAACTGTCTTCAGGTCACTTTGGGGACATGGACAGAGAGTCTACTGTAAATCGTGGGGCACAGGATTGAACTAAAGGGGGGGAGCTGGAAGCCCTGTTCTCTGAGGCACTAGGCTTTCCAGAGAGCACATGTCACTCTGAGTAAGTGGTGTTGTCTCCTTGGAATCCGGAGCCCGCAGACCACTTGGCTTTCCACATGGGTGCAGATGAGTAAAAACAGTGTTGATTTTCTGCTAACAGGAAAATAGAAGCCACGGAAGAGATTTATCTGGGCATAGCAGCGTTTAATAATATTTTTTAATAAGGCACCAAAAATAAGACAGATGGAGCAGTCTCTGCAGCATATTCCCTCCTGACCTCTCCGCAGGACCACTTCATGATGTATCGTGTGCCCTCCGGCATCTGCTCTGAGTGCCTCGGACCTGACATTCAGTGACTCCGGCGAGGAAAATCGTTCGGCAAGAGAGGTGGTCCAAAATGGTGATTCGGCACTGGGTTTCCAATCTCATGCCTGGCTGAAGTTAATTTTGTGATCTGAAGATGCGGCTTCTTGATACCGTGTTACCAAAATGAAGAAATACAATATGACCAATTTTGTTGTGTTTGTCTAATGTGATAGAATTTGATAGGGACACAGATTTACAAAGGAGCACTTTCCAGAGGAAAATAGTCAAAGCATTTTTTCCTCAACCTTTTAATTATATGAGTAATACATAAAAATACTACTATTTATTGAGCACTTCATTTGGATTATCTCGTGTAATTTTCACAACACCCTTTTAAGATAGGAGCATTTTCTCTGGTATAGAGGTGAGAAAACATGTTTAAAGGGAAATATAACACAGTTGGTAAATTGCAGACTGAGAGTAAATCTAACCTTGCTCTGTGCATTTGAGCATTACTGTATACATTCCTGGTAGAAAAATTAAGAGGTTAAATTAAGCCAAAGGAAAAACTTATCTACATCTTTTGCCCAGAGAGAATCACTGTTATTATTTGGATTCTTATTTTATTCATGTTTTCTATACCTAGATTATGTAAATAGGAGAAGACTATGCATAGTGTTTTGTAATTTTTTTACTTAACATTGTATTGTAAATACCTTTCCATGTTTCTTTTTTCTAATGCATTATTTATAATATTCCATTGTGCGCCTATACCATAATTCAACTAATTTGTAGGATTTCTACCTCGTTTCTGATAATTTGCTGCTTAAAAAAGATACTGCAAGGAACATCTTTGTACATGTCTTTTCATACACTATCTGTGTCCTTAGGATAAATTTGTAGCAGTGTATTTTCTGTCCCAAAGGATAAGCACACTTTTATTACTTTTGATATTTATTGCATTCATGAACTTTGTCCCAAGTTATATTCATTATTTTCAATAATCCGACAGATGTTTACTGAGTGACAAGGCTGTGCCGGGAGCTGTCCAGGGTGCTACCTGCTGTCATGCGCACCGGTGTTCGGTGTTCAGACTCTCCTCACTTTGGGCATTGTACGCTTCTTAGTAAGATGAGTCTTTTTTTTTTTTCTTTTTGTGAGGAAGATCAGCCCTGAGCTAACATCCATGCCAAACCTCCTCTTTTTGCTGAGGAAGACTGGCCCTGAGCTAACATCCGTGCCGATCTTCCTCCACTTTATATGGGGCACCGCCATAGCATGGCCTGACAAGTGGTGCATTGGTGCGTGCTTGGGATCTGAGCCTGGGCTGCCAGCAGCGGAGCGCATGCACTTAACCACTGCACCACGGGGCCGGCCCCGGTAAGATGAGTCTTAAAGGAAGAGAGTGACTAATGACTTTAATGGCTAGAAATCATCTCAAATAAATGTTTTTCTCAGCCCCTCTTTCCACAACTTCTGTCTTTTTCTCACGAGGAAACAGTCCTTCAAGGTCCTAGTAAAATCACTGAAATGACTTGGAAGCAAGGTAACTTTCAGGAGTCAAGGAATTATTCTCAGGTGTCTAGTTCTACACTGGTTACTAGCTCTGGTGTGGTCATCTGCCCTTGTCTCTGCTCTCGCAGCTCTCTTCTGACCCATTGTCTTTTGTCTATCTTGCTCATCCTTCTTTCTCCCCAAGTGTGGAGAAACGCAAACACCCACGCGCTGCTCATGGAGTGTACAGTGATGCAACCATCGATGTAAAACCATTCAACACCATTCAATACAGCTGAAGATGCACCTACCCTGTAACCCAACATTTCCACTCCAGAGCCTAGCTCTTGAACTTTTTGAGCTCAACACCTCTTTACATTATTACCAATGATTGAGAGTTTCCCAGAGCTTTTGTTTGTTTTACTGACTGGAAATTAAAACTGAGAACACTTAAAATTATTTAGTACTTCATTTGAAAAATAATAAGCACATTTCATGTCAGCAAGAGCAGCATATATTATACAAAAGAACTATTTTTAAAGAGTGGCATTATTTTATGTTTCTTTCTCAAATCTCTAATTTTTTGACTTAATAGAAGCATCTGGTGTCACGTGTCTGCTTCCTCTTTGATCTGTTGTGATGTGTTGTTTTGGTTCAAGTATATGAAGAAAATGAGGTTTCAGCCATATTAATAAATATTTTGTCCTTTCTTACATAGTAGACCAAATCTGTTGGTCTGCTTTGCACTTTGAAGGATCTTTTACATAAATAACTTGGCAGCATCATGCATTGGTCATTTGGAAATTATTGGCTCACTGAGTTATGCAGTCTTCAAAATGTTGACACATCTTATTACACAATATCTAAAAATCTCATTCTTAATATCACCACCAGTGTCACTAGAAAAGTCTTTACATTTTGGAAAGCTGTCAAGCTCACAATGGTAGATACACATTTTTCCAAGTTCTCATTTTTGCTTGAAAGCTCAAATCTGACCATTGGCAGCAAATACTGTAAATTATTTTCCTGAAAGTTGTAGGGTTTATTTTTATTCATTGTTTTGAGAAAATGTCTTCCATATAATCAAATCTGAATAACTGTAGTTTGTCTGTCAGTCCTCTTTTCGAGCAGAAATGGAGCTCCATGAACACCAGGGGCTCAGTCATGTAGAAGTCAAGTGCATTTGTTTGATATGCAATGCAAGTGCTCCATGGGTGCTCTCTGTTAGGTCAGTCACCCAGAATATTAGAGACATGTACCCAAGAGTTAAAATTTCATAAAATTAACAATTGTTAATGCTTTATCAAGGAAGTTCTTGGTGAAATGAACTTTTTTTAACTGCCAGTGTTTGCTGGGGAGGGCACGTGAGCACTTGAACCTGTCGGTGCTGCTGTAACTCAGACTGAGACTCCAACACCTCACCCGCCAGTGCTCCTGCTCTCTCAGCAGGTGCCAGTGGAGCGAACAAGGCAAGTCTCATCTTACCGTGATTATGACAAGACTTTTAACCTCCTGCACCCCTCACAGGTGTCAGCGGTTCCCCAGGGTCAGTGGCCTGCATGTTGAGAATCGCTGCCCTAGAGAAATTCTTGTCCAAGTGAATGACCAAGAAATATGTTCAGAAACGCTCATGGAAACAATATCTATAATAACAAGAACCACAATAAAATTTGAAAACAAACACAAATGTTTGTTGATAGGAGAATGGATACATTGTGGTATATTTGTATAATTGAATATTGTACAATGGTAAAAAATGAAGTATAGCCACACACATCAACAAAGATGAATCTCAGAAACATCCATCGAGAATGAAAAGCAAATCACAAGAGAAGACATTCAATAGCATTAATTTAGAGAAAGTTTAAAAACTTGGAAAATAAGCAATGCACCGATCATGGTTCGGTGATTATCACATGGTGTTATCACATGGTGATAACAATGTAATGGAAAGCAAGGACAATTATGCAGAATGCAGTTGCGGGTGCTGGGGTGGGAGGCAGGGGCTGGGGGTCATGGACTTCAGGGTAGTGTCCTGTCCAGTCTCCATCTTATTACTCACACTTTGAACGTAAAGGTGTTACTTTGTCAGGTCTAATATTTAACTAAAGAAATCAGAAAAATGTCATTGTTCTTCTGCCCAGTAAGGTGTCATTAGTTGTTCTCTTGCTTCCTTTAGAAGGATGAGGATTGTTTAGAAGATGAGCAAACAGAAGCAAGCGTTACACAGAACAGTTTCATTTTCGACAGAAAAACTTCCAGTGCGGGTGGTACTCATCAGCTTGTGTTTCGTCCATACTGATTTCTGTGCAAGGTCATAAGAATCCGAGAGGTTCGACGTTGACACTGAATCACCTCCTGGAAGGTCTTCATGCCTGTGAGGGCTCCCCGCATCTGTCATCTGAGAAGTTTCATCTTCATGTAGTTAAATCTGTGAGGACTTCTCTATTCTCTCTTTCAGGGCCACCGCAGTGCTCAGAGAGCCCTCCGTGTGTCAAGAGTAGGGAGTTACCTTTCAACCCACTTAGAACTCATTTTGGTCAATTTACGCCGTCTCTCCCCCATAGCCACTCATTGTCCCAGCAAAATGTTTTTAAAATAAATCTTTCTTTCTTCCTTCGTTGTTTCATATTAGGGTCTGTAACATACCAGGTCTGTCTTGGAGAGCTCCTAATTAGTTGGACTTTTTTGTTTGTCTGTTAGGGGCTGGTATACACTGATTATTATACATTAATTACATGGGTTACTGTCTGGAATGGCAAGTGTCTCTTTATTTCTTTTCCCTCAAAACCTATACAGCTTTTTTCCACCTATTTATTCTTCCAGATAAACTTTTGAATTATTTTCCAACTAACTTAAACATCTCGTTTGGATGTTAAATGGGGTGGCATTGCAGTTATGCACTGATTTGGAGAGAATGGACACATTACAGCATCTCATCTTGTCATCAACATCATGGCTTTGCCATTTCCGTCTCTCTGTTCTCATTTTTGCTTTTCCTGGAAAATCACGGTCCAAAGATGTTGAGTGGTGTTTGTTGTTCAGGGGTCAGAACTCAGTCCCTGGGCCCAGACCACCCAGATCTGAATCTTGGCCTTTTGCAGCTGTGTGACCTTGGGCAGCTCACTTAACCATTCTGTTCCTTCTCTCCCTCACCAGTAGAATCAGAGCCCCCATCAGGCTATTTTGAGGCCAGCTGTTTCCATCACTTAGAGCACATTGTGTGAAGTAGGTTGTGGACTCTGATTAATTTGAATATAGGTCCAGCACGTTTCTCGTTGCTTTTATTTATTCCTAGCCGGCTCCACTACCTGTGCTGTGGCAAACGTGATGTTTGACTCTTCTCTGGTCTCAGCACACAGGCTGTGCTCCCCAGGAGCTCAGAGCTGCTTGAGGAACCCAGGCCGCCGTTCTGGAAAGCACATCTGGTGTGCCCGAGACAATCACGATTAATTGGTAGATGAGTGGTATTGACGGCGATCACAATGACGGTTTCTAGGAGGGACGCAGATGCTCGCAGGCTGGCGTGGTCAGGGGCACTACATGACACTGTCTTCTCTCCCTGAGAGGCAGTTTGTCCTCTGCGCATTCCTGACGCTGTGGGGCTGCAGCGCTCACTTCACTGGGGGCGGGAGGGGCCACGGGGAAGGCGGGAGCCTCAGAGCCGTGGTCGTAGCATCAAAAGCAGACACTTTTCCTTAAAGCTGATATTTTAGACTCTTGTGTAGTTTATTTTTACACACACACACACACACACACACGCCACTTATAAACCTAACAAATGTGCTTACAGAAAGGCAAACATTGCAGAAATTATAATGATGTAGAGAAGGCGAGTCCTTCCTAGTCTCTCCTCTGAGGTATGACCATAACTAATAGTTTACTTTCTTTTTCTGATGCTTTAGTGTGCATCCATCACTATTTCAGTGTTACTTAATTAGGATGGGACTGTCTTCTGCGTGTGGTTCTGCAGCTTGTTTCTGTCACTTCTGTGGTTTTCAGTGCTTCTTTTAGGGGACGGGAGCTTGCAGCTGCTTACTCTGCCATTTTTCTGGATTTTTTAAAAAAATGGATCATATTATATAGACATTCCAGTGATTACATGTCATTAATTGTTGGAAATTAACATAGAGATTAAGAAAACTTCTTCAGAGATGTTAATGATGGGGAAGATCTAAAAAAATTAAGCCATGTACATGGAAGCATTTCCTACTTGTGTGTAATATTTAGGATATTTCTGTGTCTAACATACCAAATCCTAACAGAGTTTTAGCAGTTTAGTTGAACCAAGCGTTAAGCTATTGATCCAGGTTGTCAGAACTGAAGGAGGGTGTTGCTGGACATGGATAGGACCGTATTAGTAGGAGAGGCAAATAGGACACTGGACAGGAGCAGTCGGATGCAGGGTTGCAGATGTGCAGGGCTTGGGGCCTGACAGAATCGGCACCGTCCTGTGAGAGATGCTACCCTAGAGGCAGTATTTCTCTATGGTATTAGACTTGGGAATGCCTTGGGGGACGTGTGCTGACTTATAAAATGACTCTGAGGAACTTGAAGATCATACTGTGCTTCTGTGCAAAGGAGCAGATGGGGGGCCAGAGGGAGCTGCACCTGCTGGCGTGAGGTGGGCTTCCCCATGGGGACTTAAATCCATTGGGCAGATCTCTCATTTCATTGAACTTGAGTGTCATCTCCTGGGAAACTGTCATGTGGTGGAGATTATGAGTTACATGAGAGTGTGAGGGGTCTTTGTAAGGTCTGGCTGGCTTAGAGCAAGTAACTTGTCCGTGTATAGTTCACTTTTATTTTGAACTCAAGAAGTGATATGTGAATATATTCTCATTTGTAAAAGTATAATCCTCAAATTGTGAAAACAATAGTTTCCATATTCATAAATATATATATAGGCATGTGTCATGGTTTCATTTTAATGAGGCAAACAGCAGAGTGAAGAGCTGGCTCCAAAAGAGTTTAACTAGTTAGTGGGGAACAGAATACTGGAATAGGATTGCTCTGTTAAGTGTAAAGCTGGTTAAAGTCCTATAGAGCACTGCGGTTAACATGTGAGATTGTCCTCTCTACCGGACAGAAAAATATCATCAACCTGTAGGAGTTTTCTACAGTTGGTCTCTAAAAAGTTGTAAATGTCTGGGCCCTAATAGTTCATTAGTCAAACAAAGTTACATTTCCAGAGATGGTCCAGTGCCTGTCATACAGGCTCACCAGGAAATGTTCTCTCTGGCATTAAAATCCGACATCTTCTTGACTGATTTTAAGTTTTGGGTAATTATTCCTGAGAAGTCTCTCCTGTGATCATAAATCTCTCTAATAGCTGTTCTTGATCATAAAGGGCTATCTCATTGTGTTTTTATAACAAGATCGTTTACTGACTTTTGTTGTTTAGTCAACTGGTATTTACATATCTGATGGGTATTAGAAATTGGATGTAGGCTTAATTTATAGCATTTGCACATCATGATTTCCAAAAGCAATTGTACAGCCATCAATCTTATTCCACTTACCCAGTTTTCTATGTTGGGGAAGAGATTCTGAACAAAATCCCATGATGGCACCGATTCAGTGGTGGCTATTTTGTGTCAGGTATGAACCTGTGCCTTAATTTTGGATGTTCTATTAGGTTTCACCTGATCTGTTTACAAAGTGCACCAAAAAGTGTCGATTAGTGTACATCTGCCTCCCTATGTGGTCAGCAGAGCCACCGCCATATAAGATTAGGGCTAAAGACTTCTGTGGTGTGGCTTCCTAAAGTTCCCAAAGTCATATTTGACCATCTGAGTCATACCAGAAATATATGGTCAGAAAAATGAGTTCTGTGAGCTCGTTTATTCCCAGACTTGGAGCCAAGAACCATCCTATCTGACTCCACCAAAGGTGCCTGCCTTTTGCAGAGGGTTTTACCTCCTTCTCCCTGTTCACCAGTGTTCTGGTCTGAGGAAGTGACGTGCTCACCGATCTGAAAGTGTTGAACTTAAACCAAAACATAGGTACCAGTTCAGTTTCTTAGAGGGAGTTCTAGGTGTCATTTCTGTGTATGAAAGGCAGGCCTTGAGTCTACAATTGGGGCCTGCCATTTTATTAAATGGGATTCACGTTTACTTGTTTATATACAAGTATTTCTGTTTATATACAAGTATTTCTGTTTATTAATTAAGATATTAGAATGAATATACTTCAAAAGTAACATGATAATCATTTTCTTAGGTTCTTTTAAAACTATCTTTTAAGACTTGTTTTAAACTCTCAAAACTATGGAATATTTGAAAGAGTAAATTAATTTTGATATTCTGGCATTAAGGGCAGATTCTTATTGAAATTATAAAAATAACTAAACCGTCATGAAAGCTGATGGGACTTGGTAAAGACGCTTTGTATGCTATTTGATCACTGTGATGAATGGCTGTGCTGATGAGGGCAATGTGTGTGATATTTTCTCCACCATCATCATTTATGCCACAAGGGCTGCCATCTCCCTAGAGATTTGACTGTTTAGAGTTACATGGTAGTTAGAAGGACTAAAATTTAAATGTGAACATTAACGAGATTTGAAAAGTTAGTATTTGTGAAAGCATTCCTTCAAGTTCTAATTATTATCTTCATCATCATCCCTGTGTTAGTATTTGTGAAAGCATTCCTTCAAGTTCTAATTATTATCTTCACCATCATCCCTGTGTTAGTATTTGTGAAAGCATTCCTTCAAGTTCTAATTATTATCTTCACCATCATCCCTGTGTTAGTATTTGTGAAAGCATTCCTTCAAGTTCTAATTATTATCTTCACCATCATCCCTGTGTTAGTATTTGTGAAAGCATTCCTTCAAGTTCTAATTATTATCTTCACCATCATCCCTGTGTTAATATTTGTGAAAGCATTCCTTCAAGTTCTAATTATTATCTTCACCATCATCCCTATGTTAGTATTTGTGAAAGCATTCCTTCAAGTTCTAATTATTATCTTCACCATCATCCCTGTGTTAGTATTTGTGAAAGCATTCCTTCCAGTTCTAATTATTATCTTCACCATCATCCCTGTGTTAGTATTTGTGAAAGCATTCCTTCAAGTTCTAATTATTATCTTCACCATCATCCCTGTGTTAATATTTGTGAAAGCATTCCTTCAAGTTCTAATTATTATCTTCACCATCATCCCTGTGTTAGTATTTGTGAAAGCATTCCTTCAAGTTCTAATTATTATCTTCACCATCATCCCTGTGTTAGTATTTGTGAAAGCGTTCCTTCAAGTTCTAATTATTATCTTCACCATCATCCCTGTGTTAGTATTTGTGAAAGCGTTCCTTCAAGTTCTAATTATTATCTTCACCATCATCCCTGTGTTAGTATTTGTGAAAGCGTTCCTTCAAGTTCTAATTATTATCTTCACCATCATCCCTGTGTTAGTATTTGTGAAAGCGTTCCTTCAAGTTCTAATTATTATCTTCACCATCATCCCTGTGTTAGTATTTGTGAAAGCGTTCCTTCAAGTTCTAATTATTATCTTCACCATCATCCCTGTGTTAATATTTGTGAAAGCATTCCTTGAAGTTCTAATTATTATCTTCACCATCATCCCTGTGTTAGTATTTGTGAAAGCATTCCTTGAAGTTCTAATTATTATCTTCACCATCATCCCTGTGTTAGTATTTGTGAAAGCATTCCTTGAAGTTCTAATTATTATCTTCACCATCATCCCTGTGTTAGTATTTGTGAAAGCATTCCTTGAAGTTCTAATTATTATCTTCACCATCATCCCTGTGTTAGTATTTGTGAAAGCATTCCTTGAAGTTCTAATTATTATCTTCACCATCATCCCTGTGTTAGTATTTGTGAAAGCATTCCTTGAAGTTCTAATTATTATCTTCACCATCATCCCTGTGTTAGTATTTGTGAAAGCATTCCTTCAAGTTCTAATTATTATCTTCACCATCATCCCTGTGTTAGTATTTGTGAAAGCGTTCCTTCAAGTTCTAATTATTATCTTCACCATCATCCCTGTGTTAGTATTTGTGAAAGCGTTCCTTCAAGTTCTAATTATTATCTTCACCATCATCCCTGTGTTAGTATTTGTGAAAGCGTTCCTTCAAGTTCTAATTATTATCTTCACCATCATCCCTGTGTTAGTATTTGTGAAAGCATTCCTTCAAGTTCTAATTATTATCTTCACCATCATCCCTGTGTTAGTATTTGTGAAAGCATTCCTTCAAGTTCTAATTATTATCTTCACCATCATCCCTGTGTTAGTATTTGTGAAAGCATTCCTTCCAGTTCTAATTATTATCTTCACCATCATCCCTGTGTTAGTATTTGTGAAAGCATTCCTTCCAGTTCTAATTATTATCTTCACCATCATCCCTGTGTTAGTATTTGTGAAAGCATTCCTTCCAGTTCTAATTATTATCTTCACCATCATCCCTGTGTTAGTATTTGTGAAAGCATTCCTTCCAGTTCTAATTATTATCTTCACCATCATCCCTGTGTTAGTATTTGTGAAAGCATTCCTTCAAGTTCTAATTATTATCTTCACCATCATCCCTGTGTTAGTATTTGTGAAAGCATTCCTTCAAGTTCTAATTATTATCTTCACCATCATCCCTGTGTTAGTATTTGTGAAAGCATTCCTTGAAGTTCTAATTATTATCTTCACCATCATCCCTGTGTTAGTATTTGTGAAAGCATTCCTTCAAGTTCTAATTATTATCTTCACCATCATCCCTGTGTTAGTATTTGTGAAAGCATTCCTTCAAGTTCTAATTATTATCTTCACCATCATCCCTGTGTTAGTATTTGTGAAAGCATTCCTTCAAGTTCTAATTATTTTCTTCACCATCATCCCTATGTTTCCCCAATGGCTCATTATTTTAAACTTTGTTTTAAGATTTTTCACAGGATACTTTTACTGAATGGTGAGAGACTAGATGGAACACCTAGATACCAGTGGAGGAGTGTTTCATTCCAGCGTGCAGAATTGTGATAAACAGAAGGTGAGGAATGGATGGAGGAGTGAGGAGAAGGGCTTCCTCGTACGACCGTCAGAAAGAAGGAGGTTACGATGAGTGAAATAAGGCAGACACGGAGAGACAAGGGCTGCATGATTGCAAGTAGGTGAGGAATCTCAAATATTCTGACTCCTAGAAGCAGAGAGTAGAAAGGTGGTGCCGGGGGGTGGAGGCGGGTGGGAGGGGACAGTCACAGGGTACAGTTTCAGTTGTACAAGATGAGTAAGTTCTGGGGACTCCTGTAGAGAGCGCGTAGTGCCTCTGGCTGACAGCACTGTCCTGTGTACTTACAATCTTCTCAGAAGGAGATCTTATGTTAAGTATTCCTAGCACACACATAATAATAATAATAACAATAATAATAATAATAAGGGGGCAGGAGAACACTCTGGGAGGAGATGGCTGTCTAGGCCTCCGTGGTAGGGATGGTTTCACGGTGTGTACTCTCCTCCAGCTCATCAAGCTGTAGACATTGAATATGTGCAGCTTCCCACATCTCAGGGGCTTTGATCCTGCTCTTCCCTCTCAGCGGAGCCTGACCCTTCCACAGGAGAGACCGTGCTTCCCTCCTGGAGGAAGTCTTCTCAGCTCAGCGGAGACAAGGTGCAATAGAAAGGGGTGGAGGCCTGAGAGCTCTCCCGTCCGCTGACTCCTTTTGTGGCTGTCTCCATCTCAGCTGAGTCCTGAGGGCAGAGCCCTGACGTGGCGTCTTCCAGATCTCATCCCCAGCCTGGTATCCCTGTGCTTCATCAAGGACGTGGGGGAGAGAACCCCTCAAACGCGTCGTGAGAGACAAGAGGACAGTCAACATTAATTTATAACAATCACAAAGGTCTTCTTGGGAAAGGATGTGAGCTGTGGGATTGGACAGGACTATACACCATCCCTCTGTGATATACACTGTCCCTCTGTGATATACATGGTCCCTCTGTGATATACACTGTCCTTCTGTGATATACACTGTCCCTCTGTGATATACACTGTCCTTCTGTGATATACATGGTCCCTCTGTGATATACATTGTCCCTCTGTGATATACACTGTCCTTCTGTGATGTACATCTTCCTTCTGTGATATACACTGTCCCTCTGTGATATACATGGTCCCTCTGTGATATATGCCATCCCTCTGTGATATACACCATCCCTCTGGATATACATCTGCCTCCTGTGATATACGCCATCCCTCGGTGAGATATGCCGTCCCTCTGTGAGATACGCCATCCCTCTGTGAGATACACCATCCCTCTGTGATGTATGCCATCCCTCTGTGATATACACCGTCCCTCTGTGATATACACTGTCCCTCTGTGAGATACGCCATCCCTCTGTGAGATACACTGTCCTTCTGTGATATATGCCATCCCTCTGTGATATACGCTGTCCCTCTGTGAGACACGCTGTCCTTCTGTGAGATACGCCCTCCCTCTGTGAGATACGCCATCCCTCTGTGATATACACCATCCCTCTGTGAGATACACTGTCCCTCTGTGATATATGCCATCCCGCTGTGATATACGCTGTCCCTCTCTGAGATACACCGTCCTTCTGTGAGATACGCCCTCCCTCTGTGAGATACACCATCCCTCTGTGATGTACACCATCCCTCTGTGAGATACACTGTCCCTCTGTGAGATACGCCATCCCTCTGTGAGATACACCGTCCCTCTGTGATATACATCTTCCTTCTGTGTTATACACTGTTCCTCTGTGACATACACTGTCCCTCTGTGATATACGCCATCCCTCTGTGAGACACACTGTCTCCCTGTAAGGTACATTGTCCCCATGTGATATACATCATCCCTCTGTGATACATGTTGTAGGCAAATTTCCCAATTGTGCATCTATCTCATGCGTTTCAGGGGCTGCATGATATTGCGAGAATGTTGCCCCCAGTATATTTTATTAGACATTGAGATTATTCCCCTTTTCAATGCGTGCTGGAATCCACTCCTTTGTATACGTATTCAGCTTTCTCAGTCACACAGGTGCTTTAATGGGACAGGCTCCTAGGAGAGGTTCCTCGGTCAGTTTTCATTACTGTTCTTACGGCCGTCCTGAGTTCTCATGTGCTTCACCAGTTTATGGAACCACCCCCATATTAGTGGGCAGCTGCGTTCTTTGCACCGTTAGTTTTTCTCAAAGTGCATTCTACCCTTAAGCAAACAGGAATGCTCCTCGCTCAAGGTCTATTCCGTTTTCAAAGTGAAGGTTCAGTTAATGCATAGGCTTGAGAAATTTGTGCCAATTGTTTGAGTCTTTGCGATTTTGAGAATAAGCAGATTTTTCTTACTCGTTTGAATCCAAGAAAGAGTAACTGTTGCTAAAGCTTAGTGACTGTCCTTAATTGGATACCTTCATGAATTTCAGGCTTATGCGTATTAAATAGCTGTATGTAAAGATGAGGATAGGATTGCCGATAATTCAGTTTGAAATAGGAGGAGAGATTCAAAATTTGGCCATGCAAAGCTACTTTAACATTTAAATGCACAATTGTTTCAGGTAAATTGTGGATTTTTTTTCTTGGATGGGTTATGGCTGTGGATTTACTTCACCGGTATCACTGAGACAACTTTGTTTTACTGCTTTATAAAATCTTGAGGATCTAAAAGTGTATATTCAACATAGAGGTGACTTTTCATGATGATTCTGATGGTATATTTCCTTTGCCTGGGCCTCCTTCGTCGGAGTTAGTCTGATCTCTCTGCAGACACACCTGTGTTTGCACACACACACACACACACTTACACACCCATACACTTACACTCACACACCTACACATACCTACATACCTATACACACATACACACCGACACACACATACCCCCCCACACACACCCATACACTTACACTCACACACCTACACATACCTGCATACCTAGACACACATACACACCGACACACACACACCCACACACACACACTCTCTCTGATATTCATTTGTTCTACTTTCTTTTTCTTTTGATATTCCCCGAGTGTCTAATTTTAATTTGATCACTTCAGGCAGAGTCCGAATTGTGACTTTCATTTGTGTTGTAACTTAGAAAAATCTGGCATTTTCTTGAATGCAATCCCTATATAAGCTGTAAAAACAAGAAGAAGGGTGGTGTCAGCTGCAGTTCCTGAGTGCTCACCGCCTGCCAGGCACGGTTCTGATGGCTGTACTGTGTGGACTGACTTAATTCCATGGGAAGCTCCTGCGGTCGGTAGAATCCTTATTCCTCTGTGACGGCACAGGAGCGGAGCACAGGGAGGGGGGCGGCCTGAGTCACTCAGTTAGAGACTGGGGACCTTGCAGTCCACCTACGCGGAGGAGCTCCAGAGCCGAGTCTGCCCCATTGCACCTCTGCTTGTTCCTTTTAGGGTCTCTGATGCTCGCTAGTGCACTTGACAAGGTGATGGGGCTCCGCTGGCTCTTGCTGTACCCGAGAGCTTCTCCGATTGACACCTGAGGCCGGACCCCGTGCCGGAGAGCGTGTCAGGACGGCCAGGTGGCGGGCTCGAGCAGCAGAACACTTTCCACCTTTCTTTTCTACCCTGTTTTACGTTTCCGTAGAAGACGGGGCAGAGGAAAGAACATCCTTTTTAACTACACCAGAGAATATACACATAAACTAGCAACAGAGTTACGGTAGTGCACCCAGGCAGGGTCGTAGAGGGCCAGGCCCACTGGTGTGCTGGGTGGGCTCAGCCTGGCCTGTGGGAGCCCATCGTTCAATCTTCGGGAATTCTCTGTGCCAGGTTAAAATAGTACAGGGGTGAGAGCAGGTGGAGGGTGAATAGGTGAAGCACAGAGGATTTTTACAGCAGTGGAAGTACTCTGTATGATTCTATAATGGTGGATGCATGTCATTATCCATTTGTCCAAACCCATAGAATGCACAACACACAGAGTGAACCCTAATGTAAACTGTGGACTCTGGGTGATGATGACGTGTCAGTGTAGGTTCATCAGTTGTGACAAATGCACCATCTGGTGGGGATGTTGATAATGGGGGAGGCTGTGCATGAGCGGGGGCAGGGGGCATATGGAAAAGCTCTGTACCTTCTGCTCAATTTTGCCGTGAACCTAAAATTGCTCTAAAAAATGAAGACTAAATGAGAAAACTTAGAATTAAGTGAATTATATTACAATGATAATAAATATTCAAAACACATCACATCCTGATTATGTCACTGCATTTTACTATCATCTGTGCTCATGGGGGTCTCTGCTCCTGTTGTCTCTGCGGGGACACTGTGTAATGGTGTGTTTCTGCACGTCTCTCCTTGGTTCCCTGTTCAGTGACGTCACCCTGGAAGTTTGAGATCAACTGCGATAGGGGCTTCACGCCACAGAAGTGGGCACATTTCATATCGGGGCCTGATCTCCTGTTTCGTTGATGTGTGTAGACTTAAAATGCTGACGGCTGTGCTATTAGTGCAGATTAAGGTCAAAAGCGTGTTGAGTCTACAGCTGTCATATTGTGAACAGGACAAAAATGGAGAAATGTTCTTTGAATACTCAGAGACCGTTGTCTGGCTCAGCAAAGAAATGGCTCAGGTCGTTGACAGACGAGTGAGATGCTGGCATGTGTCTCCATTTTCTTCACTTGCATCTCGCTCGTTAACCTAAACGTAAATGTCTGCCAGCATTCATGTTGGACCCACATCCATTTGTCAGTGACACCAGAGGCTTCTCTGCTGCATCAGATTGTAATCGAGCATTTCTTCGCAGTCTCGTTTGGTGACACTATTGTTGATGATAGATGTGTGAACATTGATAGCGGTGGGTTTGCAGGGAATAGCAAGTCGCACTGAAGTTTTAGGTGTATTGAATTTACAATGAAAAGTATTGTATATTTTACTTTTTAAAAATTGTGTGCTATGCATTCTTTACATAGTAAATCTACAAAGATGCACACACGTTTTTTTCTCTCTAAGGACAGTTGCTAAACGTTTACCAGCTCACCACTGCTTAAGGACATGTGACATAATTCCTATTGTGAGTGTCACTGTCTCTTTGACCTAGGGTGAACTTCTTCTGTGATAGAAGGAGAACATGACTATTTTATGGATTGAAGTAAACATGTGTGATTGGATTAGATTTTGTAAGGATATTTGTGAGGAAAGCTTTGCAAGGAAAAGTATATTGGTTTTCCAAACAAAGAAGAGCTTTCTCCTTTAACTACCTAAGAAATGAAGTGCGTGAATTTTATGTCCTTAGAAATGTGGATTACTTTAATAAAATGCTCCGAAAATTTAGTGTATGGCAAATGCTTTAATTATTCAATTAAATTGATGATATTAAAAACTTGAGCTGTGCAAAGTTTCTCATATGTTATAGGGCCTTGATTTCAGGCTTAATAACACAGCCGAGAATTTCAGTGCACTTTCCATGCACATATCAGACCCTAGAGCCCCTTGACTTTGTTAACGTAATTAAAATCTTATAAGCAAGTATAAAATTTTAATGCTTAAACAATTTGCAATATTCTTTTAAGCTAGAATGCAAGTTAAATTTTTTAACCTCCTTTAAGTATGTTTAACGGTAAACTTGAGAGCAGACCCATCAGTAGTGTGGTCTTTCCTTGTACATCATGGTCTTGTTGTGGTCTTAAACGATGATTTGAGAACCTGAGAATGTGAATCGAGACTCAGGACTTATATAGATCATTGGACATTATCAAAGTTAAAAAACGTTTGTGCTTCCAAGATGGTGCACCATTGTGGACGGAAGAGACAACCCAAAGAGTGAAAGAAAACATTTGCAGACCAAATATTTGATAAGAGACATGTCTCCAGAACTCAGTTCAGTGGTGTTAAGTACATGCACAGTGTGGTACAGCCATCACCTCTGTCGTTTCCAGAACTTGCTCATCAGCCCAAACGGAAACTGCCCACTCAAGAGTGACACCTCATCCTCCTCCCCCAGCCTCTGGTAACCTCTATTCTATTTCCTGTCTCTATAAATTTGCCTATTCTAGGTATTTAATGTAAGTGAATCATACAATATTCGTCCTTTTGTGACTGGCTTATTTCACCAAGCATAATGTCCTCAAGGTTCTTCCACGGTGTGGCATGTGTCAGAACTTCATTCCTTTTTATGGCTGAATAATAGTTCATTGTCTGTGTGCACTGTATTTTGTTTATCCATTCATCTATTGGTGGACACTTGAATTATTTCCACCTTTTGACTTCTCTGAATGGTGGTGCAGTGCGCATGGGCAATATCTGAATCAATATCTGAATCCCTGCTTTCAGTTCCTTTGGCTATATACCTAAGAGTGGAAATGCTGGATCATATGGTCATTCTCTGTTTAGCTTTTTAAGGAACAGCCAAATTGTTTTTCCACAGCAGCCGGAGCATTTTATATTCCTGCCAGCAGTGTATGAGGGTTCCAGTTTCTCCATGTCACTTGTTACTTTATGTTTTTGGTAATAGCCATCCTAACGGATGTGAAGTGATATCATGGTGACTTTGATTTGCATTTCCCTGATGGCTGGTGATGCTGGGCATCTTTTCACGTACTGACTGGCCATTTATGTATCTTCTCTGGAGAAATGTCTATTCAAGTCCATGGCCAATTTTTGAATTGCTTTGTTTGTTTTTGTTGACTTGTAGGAATTCTTTGTATATTACAGATATTAATCTCTCCTCAGATGTATAAGTTGAGAATATTTTCTCCCATTCTGGGGGTTGTCTTTTTATGAGGAGTTTGAATTTTAATGTTGAATAGAACTATAGTAAGTCTTGGGGCCGGCCCGGTGGCGCAAGCAGTTAAGTCGCGCACTCCGCTGCGGCGGCCTGGGGTTCGCCGGTTTGGATCCCGGGTGCACACCGACGCACCGCTTGTCAAGCTGTGCTGTGGCGGCGTCCCATATACAATGGAGGAATATGGGCACGGATGTTAGCCCAGGGCCAGTCTTCCTCAGCAAAAAAAGAGGAGGATTTGCAGATGTTAGCACAGGGCTGATCTTCCTCGCAAAAAAAAAAAAAGAACTATAGTAAGTCTTGATAGCTGAAGTTTCTTCTCTATTTCCTGCTGTATGCAGATAGATTAGACACGTGTTCCTGCTTCAGAAAGTTGTCTCGAGGCAACGCTTGTCATTCTGTGCTTGGAAGTCAAGCCGCCCTCCTCTCCAACGTCCCCTGTCTTATCTGACCACTTGTGTTCAGCATGGTGTGAGGAATGAGTGGTCAAGAATGGACTCCACTGCCTGAGCCAGGTCCCTGTGCTGGTGCCCTCTAGTCATTTAACCCCACCACGCCTCAGTTTTCTGTCTACAGAGTAGACGTGATAATGGTACTTCCCTCACAGGGCGAGTGCTCAGATTAAATTAATGGTTGAATGCGTGCAGAACCCTTGGAGCCCTGCTCGGCATGCAGGGAGCACTCCACATGTGTCGCTCTTTTTACTGTATTTTTTATATCCAACTGGCCTGAGGGAGGACTGATGTTCTTACTACCTTGCTCTTCTCTAGTTCTCTTTCCTTGGGTAGGAGAGAGAGTCACAGTCAGCCAGCGGTTTGAATGACTGCTCTGTGCCTGGTTCCATGGGAGCTTTTTTCAGGAAAGAGTTTATAAAGAATTTTTATGAAGTGATAGAAACTGTTTCTTTGTGGGAAGAGATATATAGCCCTATAAAGAAAACCAGCTGTACTATTGTGGAAGGAAGGTGAGGAGGTTTAAGAAAAGGAGGATTCTTTGCTGTAAAGAGAAATTCTCTCAAGATAAGTAAATGCCATAGGAGTATTTGCAAATCTGAGGATTTCTGAGTCTCAAGACCTATGTCGTATGAATGTAGTGACCCACTGGCTATTTCTAACCGACTCAGCCATGCACACAGGACCCTGGGGTCATCCACAGCTTTATTCTGTCTGTGATCTTCCAGCTCACAGTGGGTCCCCTTTACATACTGTCTGGTGGTTGAGATTTGCATCCACTTGTGATCTGCCCTAGCACGCTGTAGGAGGAGGGAACTGTCTTCCCCATCTCTGATTTCCTCATGGGCTTTGCACAGGGTACCTCCTTAAGAAAGATTTATTGAATGAATATATGTGCTTTAATTTCATATTTCTATCTATGTCCTCTCTTTAAGATAGTAAGTTCTTTGGAAAACAAAAGCCGTTGTTCACTTTTAATATGGCCCAGGGCTGGGGCACGGTAGACCTAAGTGTTTGACTGACTAGTCTGGGCACACACAGCATAAGAGGGCGTTTAGATGTGGTCGCCTCAAAACCCAGAGCTTAGTGGACCGTAAATGTGCCCTTAGACCTGGAGCACAGGTGGGAAAGCACAGGTGTTGGGGCCAGACGGTCTTGGGTTCCAGTTCCCCTTCATCACCCATGCCCTGGACCTGTCTCTTCACTTCTCTGAGACTCAGTTTCCTCCTTGTTAATCGGGTGACTATGAGGTGAGAAAAGGTAACTTTTAAAACGCGCAGCCCGACGCCTGGCACATGGGGGTGTTTTGGTTTTGGTGTCTCGCTGTCCCAGAGTTCCCACAGATGATGGTGCTAAATGTGAGGCTGTCAGAGCAACGGTCCATTTGGTGCTTTGAGCAGTTGCTTTGCACAGTGTCCAAAATATAGCTTTTGAGCATCTGTTCCTACGTTTAGTAGGAAATAACTTATAGGCATTCTCAAAAGCATGTGCTTTAACAATCCCAGTGGAGAGAGCCCTGGACTGAGACTTACTCGTCTTGGGTTCTAGTCCAGTTACCACCGTGGGGCCTCAGGCGAATCACGGCCTGGTCTAACTACATCTCCTCAGACATAAAGACAGGTGGATGGACGAGAGGCTCGACGCCTTCCACATGCTAACATCCACTGTCTCTGTGAAATCGGAAGGTGCCCCTGATTTCGTTTTCACTATCAACAACGAAGAATGCCCTATCTTGTAAATGCTTTCATTCCTGCAGCCCGAGAGCACTTGAAGACCCTGCCCTGGATTCGGGGCTGGTTTGTTGTCAGAAGTCTTTTTTCTGGGGGCTCGGGCGTAGGTTAATCTGAACATGGCTCTAGTCCGTGGCCACAGACCAAGCTGCTGACCTTGGCCTGGCAGCTTGCCTACAGAGACTGGTCATAAGAAGGACCCAGAAGACTCGTGAGAACAGCACTTCACAATCTGTCACTGCGGCGGGAACAGGAGCGTGAAGTGCACGTCACCCCAGTCACTGTGCTGGCTTCACTCAGGAAGGAGAGATGGGATTAGGTACATGTGTTTAGATACAAGGCTACCGTTATTGCATCAGATTCTATGTCTTTAATTATTTAGCGTTTGGCTTACCAAGTATCATGTAAGTGATTGATAAAAAAAGTAAATGAAAGCAGCATAAACAAGTGTTCCCTGGTCATTAAATGACCTCTGCCTCTGTCAGTGTTGACCATCTTAGTAGGAAAGATCACCAAGATGCTGGGCCTTACCTCAAAATAATTGCTGCCTGTGTGTATTCATCATGTTAAGCTTAAACAGGACAGATGCTAAATGTCTCAGACATACTTCCAAATAAATCTTACAGGGAAAGTAAAAGCAAGTATTTATAAAGTGCCGTATAGTCTACATAATGTTTTCACATATTTCTGCCATGATGGTGGCTACTGAAGCTGATTCACTGTTCATCCATCTTTGGCTGAAGGTGGCATTGTGAGGTCTCCTTCTGATCAGCGGGAGGAGACGTCTCTGGAAATGGTTCAAGAGATAAGGTCGGAGGCCTGGGTTGACTGTCTACTCCCGTCTTAGTAACCGTGTGCCCTTAATAGTGTAGAGTGCTCATTATTGGTGTGGTCGGTACATGAGCTTCAGCATAAGACAGGGTTCTTGTCTCACATCGAACACTGTGGAGTCAAGTTACAAAATTCCTCAGAACCTTAATTTTTATACTTCACAAACAGAGGCAATAGCAACCACCTCACAACGTTGTCAGGATTAAATAAAATAATGCACATGGTTAGCACATGGTGGTCTCAGAAATGTTAACTTTGCTGTCTGTTCACCAGTTGTTGAGCGTGTCAGGGCGATTAATGCAGAGAGAAGTCATGTTTTGAAGGAGAGCAGACCAATCAAATTTATATAGGATTTTTTAATGATGGTTCATAAAATGAAATTCTAATAAAGTTCAATGTATATCGGAGAACCAAACATCCTGCAATGGCAGAATTTGGTTAATTTCCCAGAAAATTGGCAATTTGTCAAGGGAAAGTGTTTTAAGATAAGTCTGTTTGGCTTTTTGATTCGTGCCTCTCAACGTGTGAACAAGGGGAGCGTGGTCATTATTGGCAGGAATCACATGGGTCAGTCACTGTGTTTACCCCACTGACCCCCTGACCAAGTGCCGGAGGGTTTGAGCAAACCCTCTTCACATCCTTTCCTCTCTGACTGTGGGAGATCAAGATTTGGCCACCCTGAAATCTCTCTCTTTACCTTGGTTGTTTTCTCTAGGGACTTTTGACCTCCCCCACTAACTGCCTAAAGAATTTGACATGGTGGCTCCTTCCTGGAACAGATCTATCATGATGGCTGTAAAGATAATGTAGGGTAAATGTTACAATAGGAAAGGCACCAACAAGCCCCTCTTATCAGAAGTTCTGTCTCTCTGGCCACATTCTCTGGATGACCCTGCGAAGAGTTGCCAGACAATCATTTACATTTATAAGGAAAATCTCCATTTGTAAAGATATCTCCCTCTCTGTTTGGAGAAGAGAGGGAGATGAGCTCATTTCTAGTGACTTATCAATGTGGAAGGTGAGGCCTTGAGCTACATAATAAACCTTACTCTTGTTTACTGTGCTTTAGTGGTAATCTCCTGTAACTGACTCCCCCCACCCCCAAAATCCTCCTTTGTCATTGGCTGAAAATGATATTTAAGACGAGAATTTCTGCTATTGTGTTGAGAAACGCAGTGTTCCTGCTTTCTGCCATGTATACATGTTATTAAACTTGGTATTATTTTCTCCTGCTAACCTGTCTTGTTGATTATTTGGCCAGCCAGAAGAACCTTAAGGGAAAGGGCAGAGGGAGAGTCTCTCTCTTCCCCCTACACGGATGATGCTCCTGGTGCAATAAAAAATATGCCAAGAAAATGCTTGCTGGAGGCCGTGTGGCTGGCTGGGAGGGGTCTGCTGGAAGGTCTTATTGTCCAGAAGAGGGTCAGTGTCGAGCACAGGGAGCCAGATGAGACCTGTCGGCCCCTTAAATGGAAAGTCTTCTGTGGTGCATTTCCTTTAGGCTGACGGTTATGTGAAAACATTTAGATATTTTAGTACCTTAGTTTATGTGGCTTCCCAATTGTCCTGTAGTGTAAAATGCTGCATCAATTATAATTTCTTACTTAAAGGGAAAACTACAAGTCAGACTCTCTCCCAGATGCCGAGGACAGAGAAAGGGGCTCTATTCCTGCAGGATCGTGTATCCACCGGGCACCCACGTCTGTCAAACACTGTGTCAGGTAGTTTGCAAATGTGGCTCAATTTAATCTATGCCCCAAAGGAGGAAGTTTAAAATCGTGCGCAAATACCTGGTGGAATCAGGTTCAAATTCCGACTTTTTTTTCTACCTCAACCAACCCTGTCTTTTTACTGCGCGCCCTTGGGCATTCCCTGCTGTTCCAGATCCTCTCTGCGTCCCCCCTGCTGGTGTGCGGGAGGTTGCTTGGTGGGCAGCATGCTCCCCTGGCAGTTGACTTCCATGGCATTGCGGGTCCTCGGGCAGCGGAAGGCGTGTGCACTCCCAATGCGTTTTCTGAAGGACTGGGGGGCGAGGAGACGTGCCCTCGGGGTCTAGCTCTGCAGGGCAACAGGGATCTTGTTGGAGGAGCGTCTCCACCTCCCTCCCCCTTATGCCTGTAAGGTCCCAATCATCAGTGACCACACGAGGAAGACGCACAGTTGCTGCCTGAAACCCGCCGAAGCCCTGACAGCCTCTCCGTCCTGTGCTTTCCAGCCTCTCTTGTGGAACTATCAGCTTTTGTGGTTGCCCTGGAAACTCAGCCAGCAAACAACCAGCACAAGCCCTCTATTTGTCAGGACATTTAGCTCCCTGGTCTTATTGTGGCTCGTGGGAATCTTGCTCTCTTCCCCTTAATGCTACCCCAGCTTTCCTGCTAGGAGTTGGAAATTAGTCCAACTGGACCAGGAACCCCGTTTCCCTTGGCAAACATGGTTGCCCTTTAAATGGATCTCAGTTTTACTTCAAAGTGACTCCTGTTGGCTGGCTTCTAATATACGATAAGGAAATGATAAGCAGATCCACTTAATGTTTTAGCTACTAATTTCCAACTCACCTGTGATTCTATGTTTCATGTATATAGTCAACAGTATGCTTAGTATTGAAGGACTTTTTGCTGGTCTGTGGCTTCGGCGATCCATTGGAAGATCTTCTGGTCCAGATACAGCTTCTAGAGCCGTGGAATTTTCACACGTAAGCTGGTGCAGAGCTATTGTATTGGAAAGGAGACCTTTCCAATACAGAAGCTTCTGGAACTGTTTGGCTCTCACAGACTCTGACACGAGCTGCACTTTCTCCTGTGGTCTTCACAATGCCATATATCGGAACTTAATCGTGTGGTTTTTTATTTTATTTTTTTTGGGGGAGGAAGAGTAGCCCTGAGCTAACATCCGAGGCCAATCCTTCTCTTTTTGCTGAGGAAGACTGGCCCTGGGCTAACATCCGTGCCCATCTTCCTCCACTTTATATGGGACGCCGCAACAGCATGGCTTGATGAGTGGTGTGTCAGTGCGCGCCCAGGATCCAAACCTGCGAACCCTGGGCCGCTGAAGCAGAGTGTGCGAACTTAACCACTGCACCACCGGGCCAGCCCCTAAATCATGTGGTTTTTACAAGGAATATATTTTCTCTCTCTAAATATTCTTATCTACTTAGTGCCCTTTAGTACTCAGACCAAAGAAGGTACTGAATCACCCTCCACTGGAATTTTATAAATACGTGTATTTAAAAAGAAGATAGATTTTAGCTCCATGGTCACTGCAAAATGCAGAAATATGATATCTCCCAACTGCGGCCCTGTAAGTCTCTTGGCGAAGTGCATTGTTCATTCTTTTCTCCGAGGCTTCGGCTGATGCTCAGCCTGAAATTCTTTTATTATTCGCCTAACTTAATTTCCTCAGCTATTCATTTCACATGAAGGGCAAGAAATGTGATTTCTTCTTCTTAATTTAAAATTTCTTTGGCAACGCAATAGATCGTCAAGAAATTTCTCACAAATCTCTCTTTTTTCAGCCCTGGTCTGGCTTGACCCTCTGTAGCATTTGACACCACAGCTGCCTCTGTCCCCGGGGCACCTCCCGCCTCCCCTCCTCCTGACCTTCAGATATGGAAGTGCCCAGGGCTCTGGCCCTTGACCCTTTGTGCTTTGCTGTGTGTGTCCACCCCTGAGGCCTCGAGGGTCATGGTCAGCCCCTCCCTCCTGGGTCCTGGCTAGACAGCCGGGCTTGTTTCTCGGGGCCGGATGGGTGTCTGCCTCCTTCTCCCCCATCCAGCTTCCCCGCTTCCTTTCCTGCCTGGGTTGATGGCATCCCTGTCCCCCAGTCTCCCAGCTCCAGCCTGGGGGTGTCCCTGATGCTTTTCTGTCTTCTGCCGTCCCCGTGCCTCCCCAGCACTGTGGCTGTGTGCCTCTGCGATGATGACTGTTGCTCTCCTGTCCATGCTGCTCTCCTGCTCAGCTCAGGTCTCGGTGGACCTAGTCTCTTGTTGCAAAGGCTGTCTATGTTGGCCACGGGGCTCCTTCTACCCCCACCCCCCACCAATTCACTGCGATGGCTGCCACCAGAATAGACTTATCTTAAAACACAGATCCTGTCTTGTCATTCTTCAGTTTAAAACCTTTTGGTGCCTCCACGTTGACAGAGCCCCACAGCCTGGCAGGTTGGCATCGCCAACCCTGCTTCCTCTCCCCCGACACATACACAGCCTGGACCGGGTCCTCAGAGACTGCCCAGCCTTGTCCTTGCTCACACCGGCTCACACCGCATCAGGGATGGCCAAGCAGACCAGGACTTCCCGTGAGTCCTCTCCGGGCTCTCGAGAAGGGAAGGGTTAATCTCTCCCTCCCCTCTCCTCCCTCCCAGTCCAACCCCCTTGCTTCCTCCCCATCCCCTCCCTCTTTGCCTTTTTCCCCATCCCCTCTCTCCCTCCCTGCGCATCCCTCCACCCCCTCCCTCCCCATTTTCCCCCTCCCTCCCCCAGCCCTTTCTCTTTCCCTCCCTCTCTGTTTCCCTCACCTCTATTCCACCTGCCTGTGGTTTGCTCTCCCAGAGCCTCAGAGTGGGGACTGTGTTGCTCACCTTGTTATCCCGACATCTCGTCCAATGTAGACGTCAGAGTAATGTTTGTGCAGCTGACCTGGCTGCACCTGTTTTTCCTGCTCCCTCCTAGGTCCCTTGATGGCTTCCTTTGTCCTCGACTCCTGATTCCACCTGCAGTTGATGTGAGTATCAGAATTTTATGTGTCTGATGCCAACTTTCTTGAATGATCTGATGTGACATGATACAGCGAGACCCTCCTGCTTCAGAACCAGGCTCACAGCTGCGTCAAAATGCACACAATCCTAGGAAGCATAACAGCGGACACGGTCTCCTCTGCCTAGAACATCGCAGAAGTGAATGAGTTAAACAATTGCTAATATTTTAAACTGCTCTTAGTTTAAAATTTCAAAATTAATCATATGAAATAGATTTCAGATTTAGCTTAATCATGTAAAATAGATAATATTGTTACTGTATTTTAGGATTCAGAAATTGAGGCCCGCCCACGGTGCCCCTGCCAATCCTCGGCAGAGTGGCTTTCCAGGAAATCTTTTACTGACACCAAGAGGCTCTTTTCATTTTAAAAACTGATTTTTTTTACCAATTATTCTTCTAATGCTTTTAAAAATAACTGAATTATAATTTACGTGTAATAAAACATAGCTTTAACGGTACAGTTTGGTGAATTTTGAGGAGTGTATTTACCATTTCTTCAGGAAGTTCCTTGTGTCCCCTTCCAGTAACTCTCCCCCCACCCCCCATCGCAGGCAAGCGTTGTTCTAATTCGATTGTCATCGATTAGTTGTTCTTGTTGTGAATTTAATGTAAGTGGATCATCCACATGTAGAGTTGAGTGTTTGCCTTCTCTCAGTCATCTTAGTGACTTGAGACTCATCCTTATTGTTCCTGGTACCAGTGGTCCATTCCTTGTTTGTGTTGAGGGGTATTCTTGGGTTTCGCCTGTTGTGTTTGCATCTCGATGTTGGCTCCCTGAGTGCCCAGGTTCTCCAGCAGTGGGAACTGATCTGAAGTGTTCATGAGGAATTGTCTTGAAGCCACCCCATCCCACATCCTGGGAGTCCCTGTTCGTCACCTCGTGTTTCTCCTGGTCGTCTCTTGCTCAGATTTTTTTCTCCCATTGCTAATACGTGATATATATCCTTTCGTCTTATATTTTCTTTTATTTTAATTTTTTCCAGCTTTATTGAAATATAATTGACCTATAACATTGTGTCAATTTAGGGTGTATAATGTGATAATTTGATACATGTATTTATTGCAAAGTGACTATCACAGTAAGGTTAGTTAACACATCCTTCACCTCACAGAATTACCTTTTGTGTGTATGTGGTGAGAACATGTAGGATCTACTCTCTCGGCAACTTTCAAGTATATAATGCAGTATTGTTGACTCTAGTCACCATGCTGTACATTCCATCCCAGAACTCACTCGTCCGACGGCTGGAGGTTTGTGCCCTCTAACCAGTATCTCTCTGTCTCCCCTCCCCCAGCCCGTGGCAGCCTTTTTCCTTTATTAAGGGCCTTCATGGAAGTTTCTGAAACTTGCCCATAGAGGCTATAAGTACACACTCGAAACCCACTCAGGAGTGTTTGTATTTTAACGTAGCCAAAGGAACAATTCTCTACATGTGGAATTTCCAACACCAGCCCACTTTGATTGGCCATTTTCTCTCTTTGCTTTTGGCGCGAGGGCCTTTCTCGTGCCTTAGGTGGCAGGGCACAACGTTTAGTCGTGTCATTCCAACTCCCTAGAGGCCAGCTCTGAACAGCGGATGCTGGCTGGTGATTTTCCCCTTGGGTATGTAATTTTGGAGTGTACTTGGTGTTGGGAATGAAAGCGTTGTTTCTTAGCACCTTTACTTCATACTGTGTCACACACTGGAACTCGGGAGGTGTTTTGTAGGTGGTTTTAGGATGAAACTGGTACCACTGAGCCACAGTGTCATTAACAATTATTACTGGAGACTTCTGGGAAGTCAACAGAAATTATTGTGAACTCACCTCCCTATAGTGATTTTTAATAATAGTGTGTGTCGGGAAGTTTTCTAAAAGACTCTGAGTTCTCAGTGACACGACCTTATCTAACTTGTCCAATTCTGGCCCCTGTGTGACTTCCCAGTACAGAGCAGCTATGTACAAATTTCAGGTGGATATACCTCACCTTTTAAGATCAGTTCACACACCTGGGCTGACACTGTCTGTAAGAGACCACATACCCCGTCATCAGTGGTGGCTGGGGCGTTGGAGAGAGCCAGACTCGTCACAGCTGGGACGAGTTCACTCTGTGGTGGTGCAGCGAGTCCCCAAAGTGTAACCAAGTTACAGGTAACCACAGATGAAAGAAGCCATCCTATTCCAGTTTATAGACGCCAGTCTGTTCTGCATCTGAGTACATTTTGCTTTAGTGACAGGGAATAGAACATCTAAAGCAAATCAGATGATGGTCTAGTGGGTTTCACACAGATTGTGTCATATATCTAGTACCTGAAATAAATACTTGTTAACTTGTCTATCAACATACTGAAATAGATTCTAATGCTGTTTTGTTCAATGCAATAATCTCAAAGTCCACAAACATGTCTGCAAATTATTGAATAAATGAAGAGGAATACATAAAATTAAAATAAAGTATTTTATTGCCTTAGACTCACTTTTATTTGGTTAATATGAAAAACCAGCTTTAACTGTATGAGACGACTGTTACGTGGGAGTAAGTAGATGGTACTGGAGGGTGAATTGCACTCGTGTGAAGAACTGTTGTTTTTCTGACACGTTAGTTTTTTGATTTTAAGAAGTTAAGATCCGTCTGCAGTTGTTTGATGGAAATATTTCTTGTTGAGTATCAAATACATTTTATAGTAATTCTGTAATTAAATATTTTTATCTCTTAAAAGACTTTTCAACTAATAATGATTTATGTTCTACAATGGGAAACCAGGTCTTCTTACAGTTTAATTAATAGTTTCTCTTTTATAGTTTGCATTGGTAGATTTTAGTATTTCTACTACGTTTACCTATAGTTCTTGCAAATAGAACTTATAATACAAATGCGAGCTAACCATGCTCTGCTTAAATGATAGACATAATCCCCATTTTTCCCCCAAAGGAAATGGCTCACACTTGTTTCTATTTAAGGTCTAAGATAGCTGATACGACAAGAACCAATACTGGAAATGACTCAGCAGTAGCTATTTATAAACAGTAACTGTTTCCGTTAGAAAAATACTAAAATAACTTGAATCACTTTTATAGAAAGTCTGAGTAATTTATTGTAAACCAGGCTCACCCTGGTCTGATGAGGTAACGAGAACTCTTCAAGCCCTTGATTTTTCAGGGTAGTAACAACACAGATAGAAATGCTTTGGGAAGCGGTGAACAATACGTGTGTCTCCCTGGAGAGTCAAAGTTATTCCTCTAAGTGTGGGCTGAGGAGACAGAAGGCATCGGGAAGACGGACTTTTGTTCTCTCCTGCTGTCGTCCAGACAGGCACCAGCTAGGCTCTTAGCACCAACCGTCTCCTCCCTTTTCTAGGTCGTTATAAGTAGGCAGAGACAAGCCTATTGGTGGTTAAATCTCTGAAACCAGACTCAGAGAACAGGAGCTACATAGGCGGCCATCTGAGAAAGTCCCCCGCACCTGTCCCCAAGCTCTCAGGACTCCGTGAACCACTCGTCCTGCTCCTCTGCTCCCATGCTGACGGGGCACTGGTGGGAAGGAGGTGGATCTCAGGGTGACTGGTCTTCTTTGTGAGAGTAACTTCCTTCCCTTTGGCTTTGAGATGGAGGGCCGTAGGAAGTGACGCCTGTCAGTTCCTCCCCCAGAGCACCCCAAGCTGCCTCTAGGGGATCATCCATGCTGTTTGGAGAGGACAGAGCTCTTCTCAGGTGGCCCTGTCATCACCACGGTAACAGAGAAGAAATAGACTCTGACTGAGGTTTGAAATGCTGCTTCCTCAGTGTGAGTTTGTGAACAACAGCGTGCAGGGATTTGGATCATCTGCAATGTGCTGGCTCTGGTGCTGATGGAACATTCTGCAGGGATCTGAGTGTCAGGAACTACAGCTCTGTCCCTGAGAATTGGCTGTGTCCACGTTGATGAAATGCCTTCTGCCAGTGAATCCGTTTGTTCTCAGAAAGTTCCCTAATGATAGAAAGACAAGTTTTGTTATCAACCTTTAAGTAGAGATGGATCTTTGCGGAAGGTTTAGTGCAGTCAATAGTGTTCTGAGAACACTTCCCGTGCATGACAAAATGACACCGTTTTACATCATTTCCAGAATTTCTCTTTGGAGCTCTTCATAGACCAGGTATCTATCCAAAGGTGATGGTATTTGAAGTGGACAAGAATTTGTGCTCAGAGTTGTTAATTGCTGTGTTCTTCAGCAGTGGAGAATGCTTACATCAGCTGTAACATACATGTGATGGACTGTTTTATTCATTGTATGAAAGTTCACTGAAAAAAAACAGGACTCAGAATAGGATCCCAATTTTGTAAAAATATCTCACAACTTTTCTACTGGTTCAGCTCAGTTTCTGAGTAAAGTTGACTTAGAAGCATCATGCTTTGAGGGCTTTATTTTTCAAATTGAAAGATCAGTCCCCATCGGTTCATGTGAAAAATGAATCCAAATATGGAAATTAGTTCACGAAAATTACAAAACAAATTTAAAAATATTGTTTAAGTATCTGGATATTTTCACTTGGTATTTTTTCCTTTTTAGTTTATTTTTTTTAATGAACAGTAATAATGTTATAAGACATTGAGCCAATATAGAAAACTAAAAAAAGATAGCGGATGTTCATCAGAACTCCTGACACTCAGGAATAACTGTCATTAAACACCAAATCCATCAGTGCAAATTTTAGAAATACTTTTAATAAATTGGATCATATCTATGTGGTATTTTTTCATAAAAATATAAAACCTATTTGATTTTAATAGAAGTAATAAATCGATGTGAAACTGAAGTCATGGCTGTGCTTCACATAAATGTTTTTCATCCCAATAGACATAATTCCTTAAAAGGCCTTCTGAGTATACAAAAAGAAAAAATTGAAAAAAATATTAAGAAGCTTTAAAAAATGAGAGTAGTGTTTTTACATTTTCTCTTGCATTCTCTCCTCTACCACAAGAATTTCAAAATATATGTGTGTGTGTGTGTATAGATACACACACACATCCATGTAGGCAGGTCTGCCGGTCTCGGTCTACATCACCTGCACCAGGTGACCCGTCCTCCGCAGAGACTTCCTTTCAGCCGGTTGACATGGCTTCCCCTCTCACCACCACTCCTTTGGTTGTGGCTTATCCTAGAGCTCTTTTACTTGTCACTGCATTTGAAAAAAGACAGTGCTGCACAAATGTGATTTTCTAGCTGGTTTTCAAAGCACATTTCCAATCCTTCCTCATGATCCTATGACCTCATGCTCTAATTAAGGGGAAAGGGATCTTATTGAGATAGTCACAGTTAACATGTTTAACTAAACCCTTGCTGAGAAAATTATGTACAAGAAATGAATGATTTGCTATTAACTACAGAGTCAAGCTTTAAAAGACCAGATTTTGTAGGGCACATGTTCAGTAAAAGATTATTCAACGATTGCTCTGGAATGGCTGCTGTACACGTAGCATTGAGGTAGGTGCCTGGAGTATCAGCAAGATTGGATTGATGGCAGCTGAGCATGTCTGATTTCCCTTCCTGGACACAGAGGTGTGGAAGGCTGTGGTCAGCTGTGTTGTCTGGGCTGTGAGCCCCATGGATGTGGCTGTGACTTGGGATGTGAAGCCTGAGTCCAATTACTAGTGGCAGCGTCCTCTTGATTCCTAAGTCAATTACCATTTCTAAAGGGACAAGAAAGAAGGACAAATCAAAATAAAGATGAGAAGTCGTGAGTGATGCAGGGAGGTTCAGTGTGGTTGACAGGAGGGAACAGCCTAGAGAGGCTCACCACACGTGAAGAGGGTGGTGAGTTTGCTATGGCTCCTGGTGGGAGAGGTCCCACCCCCACACATGCCCGGGACAAAGGCATACACGTACTGTACGTCTGCATGGCTGGAATGACAAATCAAGTTAACACGCCGTCGGATGAAGTGTGTTCTGTGCTCCCACAGTGGCACATGTACTCTTGTGGTAACCTGGAATACCAGCCTGAAATTAATGTTCTCTTACTCTCCAGAGGGAGGTACTAGCTCAGAACGTGGCAACATGGGTGAGCAGACCCAGTGCCTGAGCCCGCCCTCTACCCACTGCTTCATCCCACATTGCAAGGGGCCTCATGAATACTCATGTGGACACCTGAAACCACACTCCCAAGCTGGACCCGTCCCTCCCAAACAGCCGCACCTTCCAGGCAGAGGTGGTGTGGGATCAGGCCACAGCTGTGGGGAAGCACTTTCCAAAGGGTGGGTCTCAGGGCGTCTTTGTTCACCCTAAATGTGATAATGGCTGTGGGTTGGTCATTAGAGCAAACAGTAGTTGTATACATGTATGAGCCAGGTGCATAAGATACGCACTGCCCTCACTTAATCTGCTCCTCCATCTTAGTTGCCACTGGACCTCACTTTTGGTGGGCATTTGTGGCTGCTAGTTTTGATAGCTGCCTGGAAAAGTCTGCAAAAAATTCATTTGTCACATCACTGATCAGCCCTAGGCTCAGTAAATCCTGTTACAGATGTCATAGTTTATAGGCTGCTAGACGGAGGACTCTAATATATCTGTAACCACTGGATAGAATGTTTCTTTGGCCAAATAATTTTCTAACAAATCCATCCCTTCTGGTTATCTATTGCTGCATAACAAACCACCTCAAAACTTAGTCACTGGAAACAACAACTGCCATTTATTATTCCTAGTGATCGAGGGTGAACTGGCTCAGCTGGTTCTTCTGCTCTTTTTGGTGTGACGGGGGTTGTCGCCTTCTGGAGCTTTGAGGATGGAAGGATCCAGACGCTCACTCACATAACTGGCCGTGGAGCTGGCCATCAGCCAGCAGCTCATCGAGGGCTGTTGACTGGAGCACTCGGTTCCCTTCCGTGTGACCGCCAGCACCGCTTGGCTTTGCCAGCATGGCGGTTGGGTTCTAAGTGGGAATCGTTGAGTAATGATGACATGACATTCTGCCAAGAGATGATACCACAGACCATTGAAACTTTCCTCAGTTGTGCTTTTATAGCATGTTTTCATGGTACCACATGCCATGAAAACTTTTGTCATCATGTTTTATTGAAATTATCATTTTATTTTGGTGTGCTCCCCCCAGTATTATAAATTTTTCCAGTACCAGCAATATATTTATTTCAAATCTTTTATACCCATTTTTTGTTCCTGCGGTGGTGGTCCCTCGCATGAAGTAAGTGCATGATACACGTTAGAACAAAATTGACATTTAGGTTGTTTCCAATATTATGGCTTTTATAATATTAAAACAAAAACATAATTTCTAATTTTCCTGTATCCAATAAAAATTTCCGTAGAATTGTTCCTGGAAATGGAAATACTGGCTCAAAGTGTATGCGTGTTCTAGACTCTTGAATCATATCCAAACTGCTTTCCCTAAGGGTCATACAAATTTATGTCACCACTGGCACAACAAGAGAACCCTTCATAGCAGTTTAACCAGCATTTGGTCATTTTAGTTTTCTCTTTTGTCTTCATAAATTTGATAAGCAAAAACAACATTTCATTATTGGCTTAATTTGCATTTGGGATTATTGTTACTTGCAACATAAAGTAGGTTATCAAACAGAGGTGCCATTTTGGTTTTTACTTGAAGAGTTATGTTCAATATAGAGGTAACTAAATTTAGAACTAGAAGAGATCTAAGCAGATTCTAGAATCTAGAAGGGTACTTTTCAGCCTGCCTCATGGCACTTTTGAATTTTAGCCTGGCTGATAGCACCTATGGAGGGATCAGATTGTATCCACAGCTGTCCCACTGAACCTCTGGGTCTGTCATGGAGTAGAACTAATTACCAACCTGATTTCACTTTCTTATGGATGTATGAGCATGTGCCAGTAAATGCAGAATCTTTGGTGCCAGGTTGGCATTATACCAGCAAGTTGAACCCCATTCTACAATTGTACTGTACCTGACTTTGTAAGATCCCCTGGGTACAATATTGTATCTGAATTGTCATACTGTCAAAACATTGCTGTAATATTTTATATCCTCCAGTTGGATCAAAACATAAATATTACATAGTGATCAACATTCACTGGCACAGTGCAGAGGGGTGAGGGGTGACTGTAAAGGGACACACCAGGAAATGGGTCTGCATCTTGATTGGGGTGGTGGTTGCATAAATCTATGTGTGATAAATTAAAAAGAACTATCTACACACAGGGTGCCAAAGTCAGTTTCTGGGGTCTGGTGTTGCACCAAGGTTAAATAAGGTGTAAGTACTGGGGTCCCGTGTAAGCATACACGGGTCTGTTCTGTATTTCCTTGTATCTTCCTGTGCATGTGTAACTGTTGCGGTTTAAAACAGTGTTGTTGGCACATGTGTGCAGAGTTCACAGGACACTGGTTGGAAAGGGCTGATGTCATGCCCAGGTAGGAATCCTTTCTACTGGTTCCCTGATGGGCTGTTTGCTTGAACTCATGAGGGGACAGTTGTTGACTTGCATTGTGTGGGGTGAATCTGCCTTCCTATGACTTCCACTCAGGACTTATGTCTTCACAGAATGTCATAGAAAAATCAGCCACCTCCTGTGTATGGCAACCCTTCAAATATTTGACACCTGTGTCATCTCCTGTCTGGGCAAAGCATCCCTAAGTTTTAAACTCTGCCCTGTGGGGTAGGGATTGCAGACCCCACAGTTTTCATAATCGCTCTCGTCATACTTCTATCAAGTTTCTCTCTGGAAATTCAGTGTCCCAAATGATATTTTCTGGGAATGTGCTCCACGTGTCCTGCAACTGGCATCATTAGAACTTAGTTTTTGATGGAGAGTAGAGATCAAAGAAAAGCTGGGCCAAAAATTGATACTTGTTGTGCTGTGTTTCTAAAGAGACTCGTGCCTTCGTAATATCTGTTTTCCATCAGCCTCACGAGTCTGTGAGTCTCAGGACTTGTCAGTCACGTTTCCTGTTTTATTGTCTCCGTTGCTGTTGTAATGTTGGTGCTTTTGTAGGAGGACCCTGTAGTTAGCTGTCCTGAGCACCCCTGTCTCACTCAGTACCTTTTGCTATGTGGTAACTGAGATGGGGTGAAGAGAAAGTACTGGCATTTTCCTGCTGCATTTTAATGTTGATAGATCACGATCAATTCTACTAGACACTTTACTCATGGGCAGGGTCAGGTGACCTATTTACATCTCAGAAGGGAAAATGTTTCCTTAATTAAATCCTGTGTCTAAGGACACAAAGCTAGCTGATCTACTTGGAAGCCATGTGGTCAGTGTGGCTGTCACTTGTCTTGGGTGTTCCCATTAAGGTGAAGATGCTAGTGGTGTTCTTCCTCCGTGGGTATTTTGGGGTGGGGGAAGAAAACATTCTATGAGCTGCTGGCTCTGTCATCCATCTGTTTGGGTATCAGCAGTAGAAACATCTGGCGGTGGTTACAGAGACCCTCCATATGGTAAGGCAGCTGATCTGGTCATGGAGTGAAATGTATTTTGTGTCTCAACTAAAATTGTGATTTTGGGAGCGGGGTTTTTGGTTAATTTTGAGCCCAGAAACACAAGAATTTATATTTCCCAGATTTTATAGAAGGGCATTTTAAAAGAGAAAATGTGCCATAATCAGGGAGGGGACGTACCCCTCCTTCGGTGCTCGGTCTTTGAAGAAGCGTCTCTCTGGTGAGTAAACGCCCTCCATCTGGGAGTTGACGTGATCTTTCACTGGGACGGATTGGAGAGGTGGGAGGACATGCTTTCAGGTTGTTAGTTGAAAATAACATGTATTCTCCAGGCTAGAATGCGTTTTTAAGTATTTCCTACTCTTCATCCAAGTTGATTAGTGAAGCAGGATCCTGATCTGTCTTGCTATTGTATGTATTTATTTTTGAAATTAGGAAATGATTTAAAAAATTCAGGGCCAAGATTTTGATAAAGAAGTAAATGTCAACAGTTATCACTTAGAACAAAAACCGTCACTTAAACTAAAAAAAGATCATTTGACAATTTGGTTGCAATTAATTTTTATGAAGAATTTAAACTATTTCAGCTTTCTTTGACACTCATTTCTGTTACAAGTAGTATCTATTAATGATACAAGCCATGAAATGGTGACAAGTATACTGATTGCATTGTATGATTTTAACATAATGATGATCTTATTCTAGTAATATGTAATTCAACTTTTAAAGGAATTAATTGTTCTTGAAAAGTGAATATTTGTGTGTAAAATCATATTTTCTTATTGATTCATTATAATTTCACATGGCTGTTCCCACATGAGAAAAACTTTAGCACAGAAAAACATGATTTTAAGTCCTACCAAATGCTTAAAGCAGCGTGCCCGTTGGTGGAAATGGCTTTCCTTGTGTCGTCCTCGTGGCGCCTTGAGTTAGTCTGTGAAGAGTCGTCCATGCTGACAGGAGGACTGTTTATTCATCATGAGCCGCCTGCCCGGCCCCCCTCAGTGAGCTGAGGGGAGAAACCCGCCCATCCATCAGCGCACAGTTGTTCTGCTACCAGGCTCATTAGTGGGAGCCCAGTGAGGGGACTTGGCCTCCCCCATCCACTGCATTCCTCCCATGCAAGGATGCTGGTGACTAAGATGGGCGACACACTAGCCACGCACCAGCCCATTCCCACTCCAGGGCCCGAGAGGAGCAGGAGGTGGGTGGAGACAGAGGCCCCTAGAGTGCCCGAGGTCGGGGTCCCACAGCTCACGTTCTGTCCCTGCCGCCTGCTCACAGCCCTCTTCCGACCAACCAGCAGAGGCTCAGAGGTGCCGACTGCAACACAGACGGGTCTGCCCGTAACCACACGCTCATTCCTTATGGGAGATTTTGCTGTTACATGTCGTCGGCACGGTTGGGGCCTGGTGCAGGGCAGCCAGGAGTGACCTGCCTGGCCCGGCGTCCGTGGACCCTCTTCTGTCCTCTGTGCCTCCCTGTTTGGCGGTCTCCTCATAAGGACTTGGTCCCCCAAATTCACCAACTGCGCGGTTCTCTTTCTCCCTTCTTCCTCCCCTCCTTCAATAGGATAGACACACTCTCTGTTAATTAAGCCCACTCAAAATGTATATCCAGAATATTCCCAGGTCCCATTTTACTAGAAAACTTCATAGACTGTGTTAGGGAACTGTTCAATCAACAGCACTGGTTTTTTTTACAGTGGTTTATTTGACCTCAAGAACAAACAGTAGACCTTTTGTAGGAAGTTCCAATGACCGCGCATTCGATCGTCGTTCAGGGTTCTTATCTAGAACAGACCTCTCTTGACATTCGCACTGACATTTTTTATGAGGGTGAATGATGAAGCAGAATTTCTAAATTCAAGTGAGGATATTAGCTGTACGCGTTGGCTTTTTCTCCAGCTTAAGTAGCCTGTAGAGGAGGTGGTTGGAGGGGGTAATTGTCCCCATGTCAGCAGAGAGCAGAGTCCGTCATCAAGGCTTAGCCTAGATATTCCTTTGATTCTGTGAAGAATGTGTGTGACAGAGAACCAGAGCTTTAACCCTTCATTTCAACCCTCCCGGTGTGCAAAGTGGGCCATGTTCATTTGTGCTGAAGAGTCTGTCCTTGCTTACATAACCCTGGCTCTTTGCAAACGAAAGAGGTAGTCATTTTGGTGATTATTATCTAAACTAGAGAAATAATCAATAGCGAAGGTCCATTTGTCTTTTCAAAATAGCTTCATAGGAGACCGTACTTGACTGCGGCTTTTCACTGACAAGCCGCTAAGGTACTTGCAGTCTTGCATACCTGATTACGTGCAATTGAAGGATGATAGCATATTTCATCTTTCAAGAACAGTTTCTGAGAACTGCCTTAAGTTAAAAAGAATGCTATTTATTTATTTTTTTACCAATTCCCTAGCACATTTATTGTGGTTATTATTTACTGTGTTCTGTGATCTAACACATACCCAGCATTGTACGAAGTAGTCAAAGACATAATCCTGGCTCTAAATTACATAGCCCCATCCACAGAGATTTAGGAAAAAGAGTGGTATTCATTGCACTTGCTATTATGGTCGGTATCAGTGAGCTAATTATTCATGTTCAACAAACTATTATTTTAAAAATATCTTTTAATTGGTTAGTCACCAGCTATTTGAGTATATAAACAAGCACACACACACACACACACACACACGTACACACACGCTATCTGAAAAGTCGATAGTGGAGCTGTTTTACTGGTTGACAGCTCCTGCTCCGCTGAGGACGTCAGATGGAGCTCAATGAGATAAAATCTCTGAGTGAGGGCGTGTGGCTTTGCTAGCAGGTGGCCACCTCAGGGGTATGATTTGAGGGACCTCAGAAAAATTTCTCCCAAATTTCCTGCCATACGCTTGTTTTTTCTCCTTTAGACATTAATTCCAGAGGGAAGAGTCCCCAGTGAAACTTGAACCTCAGAAGTCTAAAATCTAGAGCATTGTGGGTTGTTTTCCCTTGAGGTCTAAGCACAGGCAGGACCCTCTAGAATGAGCCCCAGACAAGTGACCCCCAGGGTCTGAGGCACTGACAGAGGGATCAGGAGATGGGACCAGACGATTTTGCTCAGGCCTTTGTGTCCTTTGTCAGGGGAGTTCTTGTTCTCTCCTTTCACTCTGTGTGTGTAGATGGACAGTAAACACAGTCTCAATTCAAGACTGGTTCCTGGAGTGGCTCAAATCGAGAAGGACGGCTTGAAGAGAAGAAACGAGCTTTGGGCTATTTCATAGGCTCTGCCAACAGCTGCCAGGTCCTTAGCGAGTCACTTCGCTCCCTCTACCAGATTTCTCCAGACCCAGGGCCAGGCAGCTCCCCTGGGTGTGTGGTTGCCCCTCGAGGCTGTGCCCCAATCTCCGTCCTCACAGCCTGCACCCTGGACGGCTCCCTTCCATCTCACAGGCCTGCATCTCCTTCCCCACTTTCTTCTACAGTTCCCTCTCTTTCAGGAATTAAGAAAGAAATGCAGAGAGCACTCTTGGAAACCTGTTTGAAAAACTGATGCTATCTTTTGCCAGAAAGTGCCGAAAACAGATGCTTCCTGGCTTAGAAGGCTGGTGCTTCCAGGAGGCTCTGTCTTGGTCTCCGTGGTTCTAGCTGTGCAGGGGCTTCCATTGCAGTGAATGAGCACTCTCAAACCAGCTGCCTCCCCTCGTCACAGCAGGCTTGTCAGGGTCTACAGTAAGAACCATATCACACTCAGGGCTTATTATGTGCCTGACGATTTAAAATGCGTGTTCTTTTTTTTTTTTTTGTGAGGAAGATCAGTTCCTTGCTAACATCTGCCAATCCTCCTCTTTTTTTGCTGAAGAAGACTGGCCCTGGGCTAACATCCGTGCCCATCTTCCTCCACTTTATATGGGACGCTGCCACAGCATGGCTTGCCAAGCGGTGCATTGGTGCACGCCCAGGATCTGAACCGGCAAACCCCAGCCGCCGCAATGGAGCGCGCGCACTTAACCGCTTGCGCCACCAGGCCGGCCCCTAAAACACATGTTCTTATTTAACCTCTCTACAACGTGGGAGGTCCCTGCCAGTGTTATTCCAATTTCACATGTGAAGAAGTGGAGACTCTGGGCTAGTAAGGTATTTTCCCATCTTCCTGCAGCTAATAAATGCTGCAGTCACAATGACCCCCAGGTCCTTCTGGCTCCCGGACGCCTGTGTTCTCTCTGGTGCAACAGAATGATTGCTCCCTGTCCCAGTTTTTTGTCATATTGTTGAAAGACCCATGCTGCTAATTCTTTTCAGGAATATGAATAGTCAGGAGCTATCTGTATATATTTTGAACTTTTGAGCTAAATTATTGGTGTGAGAAGGTTGAGAAGCATGTGTTAAACTCCTCCTGTGTACTGGCCCCCATGTAGAATACAATAGAGCCTTTAGCGTCTCGTAAACTGATCAGAAAAAACATATGAACAGGTTAAAGAACAGGAAAAGACAGTAGAGACTCACGGGCTGGTTAGTGTAGCTGAGAACATGATTCTGCAGGGTTCACGCAGAGCGAACTCACTGGAGGTGCTGCTGGCCCTGGGTCTTGAAGGAAATTTGGAATTAACGCAAGAGAGGAGGAACAGGGCTTTCCAAGAAGACAGAGCGTCTGAAGGGGTCTCATCGGGTGGGTGTGTGGTGTCACTGCACTGGAGGTCTCTGGCAGGGCTCCAGCCCACCCATCACAGAGCATGGGTGTCAGAGTGGCTGTGAGATGGACAGTGTTAGCATCTTCTTGCCTAGAAAATGGACAGATTCTGCTGTCACTTTGTGTGGTGACCAGGGGCCAGCAGGGACGTGTCTCACTGTGTTCTGTAGGGTTTCCATACACCAGGCCTGCTGAGGAACTTTCCCAGAGACCCTGGAAGCAAGCAGCAGGACCTGACCCGACTCTGCGAGGGGTCTGCTGTGTGCTGGTGGATATTTCTCCTCAGTCTTCTCCCTGCCACCAGCTTCATCCCTGTCACAGGCCTCAGATAGCTTTTCAGGACCAGCGAGCCACTGCCTCCCACTGGCTTTTTTTCTCAAGAAAGTTTTATTGGAACACAGCCACACCCATTGTCCTGTGGCCGCTTCCCTGCTGCAATGATAGTTGTGACAGAGAACGTGTTATCCTCGAAGCCTAAACTGTTTACTGTCTGGCCCTTTATGGAAAATGTTCACTGACCTCTGTCCAATGGTCCCTCTGTCCTTGTCATACTTTGCTCTGATCAGGTGGAGACATTCGCTCAAACTTTCACACAATTAGGACTTTGTTCTTTCAACACTGATTTAGGTTGATGTTTGGTACATAAGTCAACTGGTCTATAGAGGAAGAATCGTGAGTAATTAATTTGACCACAGGGTATCTTCCTGTGAGTCTATTCTGCATTAAGTCAGGAAGTCTTCCTGCAAACCAAGAGCATTTAATATCTTATTAGTTGGCTCAGCAGCTCTGGGATGCCCTGTAAGCTGCATCCGCTGCCAGGTTCAGCCAGGCTCACCCTGCCGAGGTTGACCAACAGTCCCAACAGCAAAGAGCCTGGAGATGGCAGTGACGCACATCTTTTCTTGCTCTGCGCATACTGGGCTGTAAGCATACATTCCTCCTGGCAGAAATTAAAGTTAATTCCTCCTCGTAAAATCAAGTTGAACACGCCTAAATTAAGTAACTTGTGATATTTAAGCAAAGTTCATAATTTTTACATTAATTTGCTATTTTATTGTACATCTTGTTCTTCCTCAACGGGAAATATTTTGTTAATTCAAAGGAAACACATTTCAACTGTTACGTCAACTGAAAAGTCATCGCTATGTGAGATTTCATCTTCCTGTCTGTTAAAGAACTGTTTGGCGCCTTATTTGTGTGATTTACTTTTCAAACCTTCCAATCCGATACGTACAATGACAAGCTGATGCAGCCGAGATAGCTGTTAATGAAGAACAGTTAGAAGAGCAGTCACGGGCTTCTGGAGCTGAGATGGACACGTTTCCAGAGAGTGATGGCCACTTGTCCACTCATCTGATATCCTCAAGTCATGGGAGGAAGCACCTGAGAAGGTCAGTCCCGTAAAAATGTTCTTCAGCTCTTCTCTTGGGAAGAATCATTTAAGTGCATGCAACATGCCATCATTATTGTCATAACTGCTTGTTATCATATAAGCATTATCCTTTCATAGTGAATATGAACAGCTTTTTCCTTCCTGGGAAATACGCCCTATCACATGTTGCCTTTTTATGTGTATGTACAGGTGGCTTGTACACAGCTGTAACACATCTCACTGTTCAGAGCTCATGAACCTCTCTCCATCATGGTTTTTCGTCTTGAGGTCGTTTTACCAAGCTGAGAAGTATCAGGACGAGAGTATCACCAGCCGGTGATAACTCCACAAAGTAAGATTTTCACCAAGAATCTTATGTAAAAGAGACTTCTCTCTCTCTGTGTCTTGAGTATAACATTTTCCCCTCTATGGATAGGGGTCTCGAAGAGCTTGCTGTCCTCATCTGGTGCTGGAGACCATTTCTGGGTTTGAAGGTGAGTTATTCCTGCCAGAATTTAGTAATCCCTGTGTCTGTGGGACTGTGGCTTATTTTGCTTTGGATTTTATGAATATTTTACAGAGTTTGCTTTGGTGTGATTATATTTATAGATGTGAGTTGCATTTTTGTTTTTGTCATCTTCTTTCACTTTCACTGCTGCTTCTGCCCAGCTGGGGACAGGCGTAGGGTTGGTGATTCAGCCTTTGGCTGAAACAAACGGGGACACTGTGGGCTTGAGGCACAGCCACGGATCTCTTATAAGAGACAAATTCAGGGAGAAAGCCACTGAAGCATCCGCCTTTCAGGACAGCCCGTATGCATGAGCGTAGGCAGGGAGGGGAGGCAAAAGTCATTTCCCAGCAGTGCAATATAATTATTTGGTGAACTTCGTTTCGATATTTTAATTGTTAACAAATAAGAGACACACCAGGAAGCAGACACAAATATTAATATTTGAGGGCTATAAAACTATTTCTATAGAGCAAAGCATCATTTTCAAGTAAAAGATAAATTATACAATTATTCAAGTATTTGTATAGTGGAGCAACTTCTGGTGATTGTCTTGCAAGTAAAGTTAACTTATTTATTTGTTTGCTGTCCTGTTACTATGAAATTTTCGAGCTCCAGAGTAACCAATTTTGACATGAGACAGAGAGGTCTGTTAGAAAGTGACCATTAATTGTTAGCAACCTGAAAGAACGTGTGTGCTCTAGTCCTTGTGTTTCTCAGTCTATGCTAAAGCCCATGCTGGCTTGAAGACAGACTACGTTCATTCAACAAATGTTTGTTGATTTCTTCCTCTGAGTGAAGCCCTCTGTACTTACTCTAAATAGTAAGAGCTTGCACGTTACAGTCTGATGGTTTTCAGAAAGCTTTCACACATGTTATCTCACTTGATTTTATGCTGAATCAAAGAAGGGATGAGGTCCTAGGAATCATGACCGTCTAATTTATTAACTGAATCAGAGCGTGTTTGAGAGTTATTGACAATGTTATCAGGTCAGTAGGCATTAACTGGGATTGTACTGACCACACCAAGACATCTGATCACGCTGATTTTAGGAATCATTGAGTTTAAAGGAACCAAAACCCACTCCAATAATTAGGGAACAAAAATGAGAGGTGGATTATCTGACTGTTGGGAGAGAACTTGCAGAACCCACTGGCGTTCCAGCTCTAGATCTGTGTGACCTAAGGGTCCATACTCCAAGACTGAACAGGATCTGTTTGCAGATTCAAGATTCCTAAGAGTGAATCTGTTTGGCTCAGCATCGGCCATGGTCCACCCTCTTTCCTCCCTCATTCACATGGCTGCTCATCAAGGTTCTTGGGAGCAGGCACAGTGATTCATTAATATCCCACTGCCGTGGGGCAAAGGATTATTATACACATTTCATAGATGAAGAAACGGGAGGGAAGAGATGGAAAATGATTTACCACAAGTCACCTTATAAGTAAGTAAGTGTCAGATCTAGAATGGAAAACCATATTGGTTTATCCTAGAATTTTGCTCCTGTGATTGTCATATGTGTTTACAGAATAATCAATATTAATTTCAATATATTCCTGGGAATAAATAGTACCAGTGAAGGTGAAAAATCTTAAATATTAAGAAGATGTGGTTGCCCTTGACATTAGAAGCATAAGAGGGATCCTGAGGCATGCATTTGCTGATTTTTCCCAGATGTAAAGATCATAAGCTGCCAGCCATAAAATACAATATATTTTGTATCTTCTGCATGTTCATGGAAGAATAATTGATATGACCCATTTCATTTCCTGGTGACGAGAAGGCTCTAGGAGATACACAGAGAAGATTAGGGTGGTGTGTGGCATTTTTATTGTTTGATTTTCAGCAGACATTCATTATCTGCAGGGGTGGATGGCCACGCTGAGCTCAGCTAACGTCTCTGGCCCAGTGGTTGGAGTGGTTTCGCCTAATTATAGATCAACAAATTGTGGGCAGGCAGAGACATGTCTTTGCTGTCTTGATCTCAAGCAGTCAGAGGCCTGGAAAAACTATCTATTGCTATGATATTGAGTTAAGAAGCCAAAATAATTTGCTAAATTAATAAGAACTCAGCTAAAGACTCCCTAAGACTTAAGTTCAAATAATCTTACTGGGCCTTTATTTCCCTGGCGAGAAGGTCGGGGGTCCAGTGTCTTCTTACCCATGCTTCTCTTGTCCATCTGTCTGTAGTATGTCCAGCCACCGCGAGGTCAGGGTTATGCGCAGCTTTTCTCTTTGTGATGAGGTCAGTATGGACGTGTCGCTCTCTCTGTGCTTCTCGTCTCATCACACTGTCTCCTCCACACTCAGCCTCTTGGGAACATCTCCTTCCTTGACATCAGTGCCATTTAGGGAGGGGCCCTGAGACCGCTGTAGCCAAGTTGGACACGTGGAGGGTCGTGGACACGTGGAGGGATGAGTGATACAAAGTCCTAGTGAGAGTGAATTGGTTGCCACTGACCAAGAGGTACAGGGAAGACTCCAAAACAATGCACAAAGGCTGCCTGAGCACCGTCCCCCCAACTGTCCTCCTCCACCCTCCACGGGAGTGGAGAATCGATTCAAAGTAGACGCTCCTTCCCTGTTGGTGTTAAAGGTGGCCAAGAAATGTCGCCTGTTCCCGCTGAAATTGGCAAACTTGAGACAGTGGCAGATTTAAACAACCTTGATCAGGATTTTAGAGGCTGTCGTTGTCAACATGCTTGCACCAACTACGTGGAGAATGTTCAGAGTGCACACATTTCTACATAGAGAGAGAACATGGCAGCTCCGCAGAGTCCCAGCCACATGCAGGATGTTGATGCTGACACCGTGGCTGAGACAGTGGACTTCCTTCCCAGACATCGGCATGACACTGATTTTCAAATTTTCAAAGGACACAGTCTTGCTAATAGAAATGTTCTGTTTTGTCTGAATGCCCAGGGACAAAGGGATGGAGGGTCTCTGATCAGAGTATCTGAGATGGGACAGTTCAGAAGTGGAACTGTCACATCCAGATATTAACTTTTATAAGATATCAGATAAAGAGTTCTTTTAAATTCTGGTTAATTTTTTCCAAAAAATTTCTTCTGATTCACTTCCAGACAGATCAGTATATTTTAAGATACAAAGCGGAATCTCGTTTGTTAAGAAGGTTTGGTAAAAGATGTTACTCCCTCACCTGTCCTGGGCTCTGTGGTTGCAACTGTCATGGGGTTGCTTCAGGCTGAGTACACTTTCCTCTCTGTAGTAATGTAGAGAAGAGGTCTTATTTAGACCCAACAAAATGATTTATTGAAAATGACTGAACCCACTCTAAAATGAGCAGTATTTTCTTGTGTGTCACTGTAAGTGTGCACGTCTGTTAGTGCAATGGTATTGGCGGGTTCAACTTCTTCCTACTTCAGGACCTGGTGAGGAGCATTGGAAGTGTGGCTGAAATATTGTTCACAGCCCTGGCTCCAAATCTGCAACTTTTCTCCTCCTCTTAACCCAGCTCTGCTGTCTTTAGGTGTGTTCCCCGTAAGGCCTGTCTCGCATGATTTTGCAGTGGGATAGAACAGTCCCACTTCAGTTGTCTGTCTTTACTGCTATTTTTGGATAGTCCTTAGTCTTTCCGTCTGCAAGTACTCAAGCTTTAAATATAGTTTTTGTGACGAGTTTGCTGTCCAAATGCTCTGTAAATTCCTGGCTGCCTGCTTTTTAGTCAATGGGAATGGCTGCAGGCTGTCACCTCTCTTTCTCGTCTGACACCTCTTGTGACTGTGGGCCACCTGTGTTCTTTATGCCTCCACAAGTGCCACACGGAATGGCAGTGATGGTTCCTTCTGACTTGAGTTCTAAGTTGAAAATGAGCCCCCCACAGGAGATATTCGAACTCCTCCTGCTTCACCGAGTCCCCCTGGGTGACGGAAGCTTTGAGGCACAGCCGGTCCTCTCTGACTCTCTGAGCACTCATGTGGTGTGGGCGCCTCACAGAATCCTCGTTCCCTCTGAATCGCATCGCTTTCTCTTGTGGAGTGGTGGGGGCCGAGACAGAACTCGTTAGAGGAAATGACCTGTCCTTTTCTACCTTGATGGGAGAGGAGTGGTGGGATGGGTTTGTTCTATTTGCTTATAAAATTTGTGGAAGCTTTGTTCAGGATGGGTAAAGATACTGTGCAGTTTTTCAGAAGCAGAACTTGCCTGTGCAAGAAGATGAGTCTTATAAAGAGTTCCACATTTCAAGGGATTCAACTAGATAATCCCTCAAGTTCCCCGTTGTTGAGGTTAAAGACCGACCCTGTTTCCTGCCTGAGGCCTTGGTCCTGGTGGGAAGGGGGAAGCTGGGGGCAGAATCCTGGAATGATAGTCTGAGACGACTGGACAGGTTATTTGAATTAACTGTGTGTGTGATGTAGGTCTTTACATTTCACGAGGTTTTGCTGCTTTCCAGGTACATGGTGATTGCTTCTCTCTCTCTCTGTCTCTCTCTCTCTCTATCTATATACGCACCTCACACACACACACACACACACACACACACACATCTACAGATAGAAGGAATCACTATATATGTATATTATGTATACTTATGCATATGTGTAGGTGTGTGTATACATATCTATCTACATATGTGTGTGTGTGGGGTGCATACCTACATACATACAATCACCTAAAACTGTAAGAAGACCTGGGGTGATATCTTGATTTATGTGGGTTCTGTCTTCCTGGGAGAATCTCACCTCTGTCGAAATGTTTGCCCTAACCAACTGCATTGCTTAGGTTCTCCTAGAACATTTTCAAATTATAGCCTGAGCCACTTGTAAACCAGTAACCCTTGTGCTCTCCCTCTGTGTCAGTTTCCGTGGCTCTCATTTCCACATCTAAACTTTACGTTAACGGTACAATTATAATGGCCTAGGACCCCGTGTCTGCATGTTCTTTTTGATGCTCTCATCTCAGTTTCGTGTCTGTTTAGCAGATCTTCAGTCTAAACTTCCTATGAGCCCGGCAGCGGGATGGCAGAGATTCATAGCATATGGTCCTTTCCAGAGGAGCTCATTTTCTAGTTGGAAAAGGAACATCTAGAAAATAATCCTAATGTGATATAAACAAGGACATTAATAGAGACAGAGGCTGTCACAGTAGTTAGGAAATCTTTTTTGATTTAAGTGATTGGTAAGTCAGGAAATGTCAGAGAGCAAATGTGTGGGGTTCAGCCCTCGGGGCAATCTGCGATGGATGGAGAACCTCACCTCCCTTTGAGTCCTTGCTGCTTGCTTTGTGTTGTTAGGGAGGAGAAAGGGAAACACAGGGGAAGCGGGAGGCCAGGCTGGTGTGTGTGGCTGTCCTGAAAACGAGGGCCTTCTGAATTGGCAGTGGGAACACCACTTGGCCTTGAGGTTCTCTCAGCGTCTGTCAACCCCAGTAGTGTCTCTAGCTTTGAGCATCATGGCCCTGGCTGAGTGTCCATAGAGAAAAGATGATAAAAGAGGAAGAAACTGAATAGAACGGTTCTGTAGAATTGGGACATAGCAGTAAGTGCCCAAGGGCACAGCCAGCTCTCCTTCTGGACTAGACATCAAGTCCTGGGGGCGCGGAGACTCATCAGCTGGGGTGCTGTGCCGTTGAGGGGTCCAAGGTCCCCTGGGCCTCAGCCTCCCGCTTCATACCCGCCAGACGAGGAGAAGCATGTTGGCTGCCAGCGCTAGGACGTACTGTCAACGGAGCTGGTCCTGATTGCTCCAGAAACCGTGGTCAGCGTTTTGTCATCAGAGGAAGAGCACAAAGATCGCAGCTGTCTTGTTTGTGGAAACATTTGGTGGCTGTCAGTTCTTAGCACCAGCACTTCTGAAATGACGAGCACGCTGTCTTATCATCTGGCAGCTGTGTCATTCACATTTCTCCTCTGACAGCCCGTGGTGACTTCAGATGCTGTTAACATCAAAGCGTTGATTGACGGTTAATATTTCACTGTTTGGTTTTGCAGATAACAGCGCCTGTTTCTGTGGATGCGTCCACGGGATGTGTTACAGCGGACTCTGCCCGTAAGTGCGTGCTCGCATCAGCTCATCTTAGAATCTAAACCACTGGCCGCGCTGGGATCTCTTCTAATGCTTTTTTTCCTTTTCTTTGCAGGTCACTTATATTAGGACAATTTTCTTAATTTGTCACTGCATGCATCTCCACATCTGGAAACTGAAAAAATTCACAACGATAGCAGAAGAACACAAGAAGTTCTATTACTATTTAGATATGTATTTTGTCAGTTTGAATAAAAAATATTGAAAACTGAAAGTAAACATATATAAAATATTTGGTATGACTCAGATTTCTTTTTTTTTAGCATTAGGTTTATTAAGGTATAATTGACATACATATAAAATTGTAAGATATGTAAGTGTACATCATGATTATTTAATATGCACATACGTTGAGAAAGGATCCCTACCATCTAGTTAATGAACCTCACATATTTATCTTTTTTTGTTGTTGGTGGTGAGAACACTGAAGTTCTTACTCTCTTAGAAATTTCAATTATACAAAACAATGTTATCAACTGTAATCACTGTGGTATACATTAGATCCTCAGACCTTATTCATCTTCTGGCTGAAAGTCTGTACTCTTTTACCAACATCTCATATTTCCCCCACCCCCAGCCCCTGGCAACCACTTTTATACTCTCAGTTTTTATGAGTTTGACTTTTTTTTTTTTTTTAGGTTCCACATATAAGTGAGATCATGCAGTATTTGTCTTTCTCTGTCTGACTTACCTCACTGAGCATAATGCCCTCAAGGTCCATCCATGTTGTTGCAAATGGCAGGATTTCCTTCTCTCTCATGGCTGAGTAGTATTCCATTGTGTATATATACCACATCTTCTTTATCCATTCATCCATCGATGGACACTTAAGTTATTCCTGTAATGACTCAGATTTCTTATTTAAGGAAAACATAACATTTATATATAAATCTTTGTTTATATATTTTTATATGAATTAACAATGTTAATCTAATCACTTTTATTTGTTCTAATTATTTTATTTAGGTAAAATATTTATTAAAATACCCACAAGATTAATGACAAGTTTCAAAATGATATTGTAACTGCCCCCCAAGAAATATATTCTCATTTCTCCCTATTTTTGGAATTCTAAAGATTATCACTGAACATTGGGAATGACTTCTCTCTTTTAGGTAGGTCCATTGTATAAATTATTAAAAATAATTCACATTATGTGCTTAAAAGTTAACCAAATAAGGATCATATTTGAGAGGTTGGACATGATTATCCACACTGTTTGGTGGCAGGTGAAATACACATCTACGATGGCCATGCCTCTTTATTTTCAGAATTTAGTTACGATTTCTTAAGTGAACTACTTCACAGGAAAGATACAAACACGGAGTAGGAACTGGAAGAATTCCCCATATTTCACAGTTACCTAATAACTTGTTATAAAACAGGATTATAACAAACTGCATATTTGTGAGTTATGCATTAATTAATTCAGCACGTATTCATCGAGGCCTGTTAGGTTCCAGGCAGGGCACGAGGCGTAGCTGTTTTAGGCAGCAAATGCAGTGTGGACAGCAGAATGTGTTTCAGAAACCATAGAAGTTCTCGTGGCTGGGGAGAAAAGAATTGGGGCGCCCGAGGTTAAGGTGGGTTGGGTCACAACACGCCTTGTCGACTACAGTAGGGAATCTGAGGATTTGAAAGGCCAGGAGAAGTCCCTGATGGGTTTTTAAGCTCGGAGACTTTTGCTGAGATTTGCGTTTTGGGAAGCTCCCTAAGTCTGCAATACGGAGTATGGATCAGGGGTGTGGATGGGGGACAAAGAACGAGAGAGACCCCCTGACGACTCTCCCGGTGATCCTAGGGGAACGTGGTGGCTTGGAGTGAGTAGGGAGCAGAGAGTAGGAGAGCAGCAGACAGTCGTGTGAGGGTGGGTGTTGCCAGTGGAATCAATAGTGTTGACAATTAACTGGACTTGGATGTGAAAGAAGGAGGGATCCAGGATGACTCCCTGGGTCTTGCTGGGCAGGCGGGAGGGTTGATGACCTTCAAGAGCAGATCAGCACACGGGGCCGTGGGGTGGGCCCAGGTGTGATCTCCCAGTTCTTGTCCTGAGGTTGTGCTGACGGACCAGGAGGCAGTTGCGTCCCGGAGGCGGTTAGATGGAGTCAACAGTCTGGGCTGCAGCTGCTTGGGAAGACCCATCAGCATCTGGGTGCCAGCTGGAGCTGGGAGAGCGGCTGAGTTGTCCGTGGAAAGGACTTAGGGTGAGGAAAGAGGAAGGCCTAGAACAAGACTCCAAGGAATGCCAGCACTTAAGGGTGGGCGGAGAGGAAGTGGGGGAAGTTGAGGAAGCATGGCGGAGGACGTAGAGGAAGCCAGGAGAGGGTACCACGTCAAGGAAGTCCGTGGAAGGAATTGGGGTGTGGGGTCGACGGTGTCCCCCTGCTGAGAGGTACATGCATGCTTGGTTGCTGGTAATGGGGTGGGGGCGAGGACGTGGGTTGAGAGTGAGTCAGAGTGAGTAGGAGGGGAGGGTGGAGCTGGTGAGTGTGGACACTGTCTTCACTGCAGGCCATTGTCTTTGACGATGAGGATGCTCTTAGAGCCATAGGTGGGACGGATGGAGCTGGGGGAGAGGGCCACATTTGCTCCTGAGCTGGAAATGCAAGAACGTGCTTGAGTCCTTATAGAGAGCCGCCAGCAGAAAGGAGGAGACCGATGGACGGAAAAGAGGGGGATTGATGGAGGGAGATCCAGGGGGCAGGGTGAAGACTCATCGTCCATTGTAACCGAGGGGAATGAGCACATTCGATGCTCTGATTACAGACTTCATTTTTACTTCAACTTCAGAATTTTAAAAAATCCATTAAGATTTTCTTCTTAAAAGGGGTACTTTGACCGGGTGAAATCATCGTTTGTGTTATAGTTGCTCCTCCTCCTTCATGTGGTCAGTCCGTTAAATCCCCCATTGCTGACGGACTCACAGCCATAAGGACCCGAGAGCCAGCTGCCACTCCACCCTACCCTCCAAGTCCACGCCCCTGCGCTGCGGTCTGTTCACGCACAGTTTCCTAGCCGGTTTCAGCCCCTTTAAAAATAAAGAGTGACCAGCTATGTTTTGCCACAGTTTGTTCTCCAGAACTCTTCGTTTCTGCTGTGTTTTCTTCTTAAGGTGTCATGAAACGATTTATAGATGTATTTTCAAATGTGAGTCCGTTCAAAAGTACATTTGTTGATCAAAACATGCCAAGGCTTTTGAAACTTCAGTGCTGGCTGCAGGAAATAGGGTTCTAAGGTGAGGGTGGCTGGAACATGAGTTCACTTGTTGGGTTCCAAGATTTTCGTAGTCTTGCTTATAACATATTATGTGTTTTATTATTCCTTAAAATATTGAAAGAAGAGCTATTTTTCAAGCATTCAACATAAATACTCTCCCCAGCACATTTTTAATCTTCAGCACTCTGCACTTCTAGTGAATTAACTTATTGAGTCTGTCTGTAGAATAATGCAGAATGCATATTCTGAGTTTTGTTTTGGTTGCTTTGCAATTTTAGTTTATGTAAGCAACTGTACTGTTGACATCATCCAAGTGATAGAGAGTAAGATGCTATCTAGAGAGGTTACGTTATTGAGGCTTAGTTCAATGACCTAAGTTAACCCAGAGGCACCAAAACAGCCAGTGCGCCCGAATGCATCTTCCGTCTCCTGGAGGAGAAAAAAGTCCAAGAGAACAGAGTCAGACCTCAGTGGTCCAGGGCCTGAAGACAGATCCCAGAGAGGGCCCGAGGTCTGAGCGTCACCCCTCCTCAGCTCCACATGACCTCCCAGAAAATGGTAAGTTGCTTTTGTTGTTTAAAAATAATAATAATAATTCTTAGAAAAAGTGATTTTCCCACACGCTGCTCTTCTGCCTACTCGGTTTTTTCAGAGTCCTCTCGGCACCTGCCGGAGAGTCGTGCGTTGTTTTCTTAGAGATGCCGTTGTCACATTGAACAAGTTCTGTTTTCCAAGTTTTATTTATGTGTTGTGGTGCAGTCTCTGCCTCGATTAATGAATAGTATATTCAGTTTCCTTCGCAGAAGTCTGAGGAAATCAAGACAGCAAGGGCTTTTGTTTTCTGAAGCCGGGATCAGGAGGCCTGGTGACGGCTGGTGGGGACCGGGGAGGTGGATGTGCCGGGCTCTGGGGTCGCCCCTCGCTAAGGGCGTGTTAGTCACAGTCGTGGCCTCTGTCTGGTGAGCCCCACTGACCCACTGAGCACCCTCAAGTCAGGCATTGGGACCTCCTGCACTCTATAAGTGGTGGAACTAAATTAGATGTCCCTCTGAGATCATTTTCAGTGCAAAAATTCTACAGTCCCTTTCAAAAAGAGCATTATCACAGAAAGAGGGAAATGTTTTAATTAGCGTGTTTTTTATTAAGAATAATTTTACCAAAGAAAAAATCGTTATGATTCTTAGAAGATTTCTCCATTATGTTTAAAAACAATTGTTTTAAAATAGTCCGTTACAGTTAGAAATGAATTCACTGATGGCCATGATGCCTCAGACTGTGAGGGTGTTTTCCAAATCTGAGTCTTTAACCCAAAGCGAGCAAGTTGGCCTGTCAACTTGGAGTCTGTGCTTACTCTGTGAGCCCCTAGGGATTTTCGGGGCTTCTTGCACATGAGCAGCACGGTCCGCTTGTGCTGATAAGTGATGATTTAAAGTCTCTCGGTCCAGTGTGTGATTCGAGTGACATTTGTAAAAACGCCTGCATTTCTGAAAAGACCTCTTGGGGTATTTGGCTGCTTCAAAGGTCTGCGCCCTGAGTCGGCACAGACCAGGCATTTTATTTATCTCGTTATTGAAAATGATGACAGTTGTGGCTTCCGTGAGCCCGTGGTGGGAGGGAAAACACCCGTGCATGTCTCCTCCTGCTCTGCAGTGGAGAAGCAGGTCCCCGGTCACAGAGGCCCCTGTCCCTTGGGACGCAGGCTGTTTGCCTGTTAGTGAATCCACTGGACTCATGTGCTCCGCATTTTCCTAACAGGGAGACATGTCTCCATCTTGAGCAAAGGCAAAATGAAGACACATTTGGGCACCTGTGAATGATTCCAGCCCGGCAGGTAAAAATGACCTTGGCATACTGACATGTTGGAAGATGAGGAGTGTGAACTCGAGTGCTGTTTCCTTTTGTTGATTTAACCGTCTTCTGATCTGTATTTCCTTTCAGGTCCGCTGTGTGCTGAAGGATTTGCTGTGCCCTAAAAGTGAGACTTTGGAAGTGGCCAAGAACGAATGATTTCTGAGTATATGAGGCGGTTCCTCTTCATGTCAAAGTGTTCTGGCTTCTCTTGTGCCCACAAATCACCACTGAAAGTGGAAGGAGCCTGTCTTTGTAGAATTGAGACATTTCTGTGTGCTTGTCACCAAAGTGTTGTAGTTCCGAGAGCAGTGCAGAGTCACGGCATGGGCATCCAAAGTAGAGAAAAGTGTTGTTCATGATGCTGTATTTCAAGATGGCGATTTCTGAGACAATTAAAATCCTCCTCTGCCTTCCTCTGCCGTCGTGTGTTCTTCCCGGCAGCTGTGTGCTGGTGTCCTTGTGACTCTGGAATGAGTTTGGGGGGATGACGTTGGGTGACAAGCACTTGGTGGATTTAGAAGGTGAGACGATGATGCTGTGGGTGGTGGCAGTTCTGTGGCCTTTGCACAGTGGGAATTCAGAGACCTGGCTGATAGAAGATGCAGAGACCCTGTCTCAGAGAAGGGCCCCGGCTGTGTGCCCCCTTCTTGCACTCACACGGTGTGGCCGATCACGGCCTGCCAGCTCCGGTCTCCGCTCCCAGCGGAGCAGCTGTAACAGGAGTGACCACTGGGCCCATGGCCATGGTCTAGAAAGTCTCTCGGACAGTTTGCTTCTCAGAGCAAACACGTGACTGGGGCTGCGGAGCCACATGAGGGAAGGAGGAGGACGAGGTGGATGAAGACTAAAGACTTAGCTGAGGCCACACAACTGTCAACCCTGAAGTGGGGAATCAGAACTGAGCCTGTGCTCCTTCAGTACCAACCCACACTCACGTGTTTGTCAAGTAGGTTCCTAGACACTGTGCCGGACATGAGGAGAGTGGAGACGCCAGGACACAGCCCCCTCCACCAGAGGCTGACCAGCAGACGGAGAGTGCGGTGCAGTGTGGAGCCGCCGTGCCCCCTGCTCCGGAACTCCACACCTGCTGGGGCCTCCAGGCTGGACAGGCTTGTGCAGGGGTGACCTTAGACGTGGTGTTGAGGGGTGACCATAAGTGAATCAGGTGGGAGTGGTGTGCGGGTTGGGAACTTTTCCTTGTTTTGTGGGGGGAAGATGACATCAGGGAATGCAAATGAGAGTGAGCGTCCTCTGTTTGGGGACCGACAGGTGGTTCTGGAAGGCTCTTTGTGGGGTGCCTGAGGAAGGGCCTGGCAGGTTAGTGGAGACCTGGGCGGTTGGTGTCACGGGAACCGTTCACATGCTTGTTTTATTCAGGGTGGGAAGAGGTCAGGCTTGTGTTTTAGAAACATCACTCCGCCTAAGAGGGAGAGAGCAGACTGAAGGGGGACGTTCTGGAAGCTGGGACATTAGCCAGCAGGTCATTAAGGAAGATGGAAATAGGATGACATAAATAAAATATGCAATAAAGTAAAATAAGGCAATAATTTGTTCAAAACTTTAAGCACCATCAAAAATAATAGAAGGTGATTATTTACTCTTAATTACCTCTTGAAAAATAGGTAATTCCTTTTATTGGACGTCAGAATGTGTGCTTACTTTCTCCTGGGGCCACTTATGTGAGCATTCGTATCCTCATTTTCCTGATGAAGAAAGGGAGTCACAGGAGTTTCCTGAAAATGGAATGGAGGGGTCTAAAGATTTTTATTATGTGCTAGCTAGCCAGACATTAAAATGATGAAGAATTCTCTCATTGGAGTGTTCTTTTGGCTCCAGATAGCTGGACAGTGTAGGCTCATTGTGTCTACCCTGGATTGTGACAGTAGAGAGCAGAGCCCACTGCCCACTCAGAGTCCCTGCCTCCTGTAGGTGAGGGACCTGGAGCTGCCTATGCTGTGCACTGAGCAGACCATCTTCCTCTGTGTCCTCTCCACCCATCATGCTGTTCCACTTGCCCTCATGCTGTTCCCTGTTTTTTTATTGCCCTTTCACAACCCTACCTTCAAGCTTTCATCCAACCCAAACTACACCTTGTATTTCAAACCCTTTAGTAGAATGAACGTCCCATCGTTGGGGTCCAGCGTTCCCCCCACTCCTATCTGATTGTCAGGCTGTAGGGGGGCTCTCCCTCCGTGACCCCTGCACCCCCAGCGCCAAGCAGAGGCCTGGCTCGTGTGGACTGAAGAAGAGGCGATATTCTCCTCAATGTCATGGAGAGAGAATGCCGGTGGCTCCACTGTCTGCTGTTGGTCCTGGGGATCAAGTGCACATTATTCTCAAAGGGTTCACTGTTTGGAGCACTTCTGCACACCACAAAAAAGCCGTGTTTTTAAATGCCTGCAGTTATGGGAAGCTGCATGTGTTCCTTAGTGAGGAGCGGCTCTTCCCTGGGAGAGCTGTTATCCTGGAAGTGTAACCAAAGAGGAACATGCAAACCTGGCTCCTTTGTAGCCATCGAGGCCATTAGAACACCAAGGAGGCTGATGCCCTCCTGCCGGGCTGACCAACACTGATGTTGTCAGCATCACGACAGCTTCTCATAACCCAGATCCCAGTGCTTCTGACTCAGTAGGTCTGGGGTGGGCCCAGGAGACTGCATTTCTGACGCGTTCCCAGGCGATGCCACGTTGCTGGTCCAGTGACCGCAGGCGAGAACCACTCGTCTAAACTGAGGGTTCACAGAGAGAAAGTGGTCGGCTTCCAAAGTGCATAAGCAAGTGGGTTGATTCAGAGGCGAGAAAACCCGGTGTGGAGGCTGAACAGGCAACGTGACTCTGTGTTATTCATGTACTTACAAGTTGTAAGTATATCGTGTGAAGTATGCCATCTGTATGCGTTCACATGCACAGATTAGATACCCCCAGAGCAGCTACTCCCATGTTCCTTTTGAAGATGCAAAGGCAGAAAGCCTGTGCACCTGGGGGCCTTCACCAGACACTTGAGTCTCTTGTTGAAGGTCTTATAGCTCTTTGGATGACTATGCCAGGTAATTTTGTCCTCTGAGTACCGTTGGGGCTCAATTCTGGGCCGTTCTATTCAAGAGTGACCATGGGTCCCTGGGTGCGATTTTCCATGCCAGGGAGCATCAAGTATCACTCGTGACCGCTCCCTAAGGTTCAGGAAGAGAAACGAGAAAAAGCCTGCAGCCTCCGATGAAATTGTGATGTTTGCGTCCCCCAGAGCCTCTGTTAGACACCAAATTGGAAATCAAGTGGCAGAACGTGATAATTCTTAAATAACATTTTATGGGCAATAAATAAACATTAAAAGGTAGCAGTAATTCTCAAGAACTAACCCTGTTATATGTCTGCTAATTTGGATGAATTAAAAGCCCTCTCTGGTTAGTGGTTCAGTTTTACCACTTAATTCCCTGTGGTTTCTATTTCTGTAAGAGTATGAAATTTGGGCCTTGGAAGGAATAATAGAATTTCAACAAAGTCTGAAAATGGGTGAGGGTCAGAATTAACGTGTAGGTGGGAAGGACTGTGCAAGGAAATGTCATCTTACATTTGTTCATTGAAACCTCAGTGTTTCTCAGTCAGAAAATCAATCTGTTTGCAAGAACTTGGCCAGATCCCTTATCGTATAGTGTCAAAGATTTGCAGGTCTCCTGGGGCATCAGTCCATTTGAATGGGGCATGTTTGTTTCTCTCCAAGTTCTATCCAGTTCTTATGCCTTTAAGAGACTCAGCCTGGCAGAAAGATCTCAGGAGGCGGTCATCTTCCGTGACTTTTCAGAAATTCTGCTTCGGCCCCAGTGTCCTCATTTGTAAGTGGAAGCAGTAACACCGCATTAGCGGACTCAACGGCAGTGCTTGCGTTGGATGAGACCGTGTGAGGTAATCCACGTGGACGCACTTGATGAGCTCAGCTTGGAAGCCTCGTGTATCAGGGACGTGACCCTCGGACCGTGCTATGGAAATGCAGCAGGACACGCTGAGTCGCGGGCCCTTCCTGACCAGAGGAAAGTCTTCAGCGCTGACTCCAAGACAAGCCTTTTCTTCCCAGGGTGTATTCTCCTTCCCGTAACGGCCCCTCATGATCCAGGCTGTGATTCAGGATCAGTGCACTTCTGACCTGCGAGGTGCAGGGTGTTTCCATAACTAAAATATGTGGACATGCCAGCACCTCTCCTTCGGGTACTTTACATCAGTGACCTGGGAGGTGTCTTGGATGTTCGCGGAGTCTGGGGACGTGCAGAACGACTCTCCTCTCCTCTTTAGGGCAGATCCCGATCCCTGTTCCTGATATGGTTAATTTTAAATAAAATCTAAATGCAAAATGTAACTGTAGGATCAATGTTAGCACCTCATTTACCTGATCATTCTAAAGAATGAAAGCCGCCTTTCATCAAATCATCAAGCTCATCATATCAAAACCCATCTTGTTATTTTTTGTTCTGGAATTCAGGAGGGCCAGGGTCATCGTCTCAATAATCTCTGGGTCCGCAGCGTGTGGCTCAGTGCCAGGCATTTGGGCTCTCAGCAACGCTGTGTGTGGGAATTTGTGAGAACCTTCCTCATGTGCCCCTGCCCCTCCCATCCACCAGGCTCTCCCAGACCGCTCAGCAGAGCTGGCGGCCAGCCTCAGACGTAGAACTTGGAGTCGACGTCTGGCCTATCCTGCAAGTATCTTTTCCTTTAATACGGTGAAGCCATTCTTTCTTCCTCATTGGAAGAAGGACGCTGAGTCTCAGCGAGTTGAAACAACACCCCTCTGGCTGCAGAAGTGCTGGGGTGGCTGGCGTGGGGCCCCGCTGCCCTCTCTGGCTGCTACTCTTGGTGGCTTTCTGTCCGTTTTAGCTTCTGGCTGCCCCTCTCGCATTTCCATGTCGTACCTTGTTGCTGTCAGGATGCTGAGAGGTTCTCGCCTTTTAAAAAATTTGCTGCATTTTGTCTGCAGGGAACTAGGAAACCAGAGAGTGATGGTGATGTTAATGTTAACATAGGAATAAGTCATAACTAAACTAGTTCAACTGTGGATACATGGAGATCGACCTTTCTACCCACTTTCTGTTGTTTCTTTTGGGTTGGGAGCTATGGCATCTGCATGTCCAAAGGCTGACTGGTCCTGTTGTTGGGCCGTGTCCGGCAAGGGGAAGAGCCTGCTCAGAGAAGGCTGGAAGCTCGTGGGGAGAGGTGGCTCTGCCTCCCTCCCTGGAGGACTGTGGTATTTTCTGATGTCATTTGGGTCCTCCAATGCGAAGGGTCCTCCCAGGTCTTGCTGTAGGGGCAGCAGATGAGGAAGAATCTCAGATGACATCAACGCCTGATCCCGGAGTGACCACTCTCCCTCCTTGTCTAGTTAGGAACCTAAAGGTCTCCTCTGAGAGTTGACTGTTCAAGTATCGGTGGGGCCCCTAGATGGAGCCGTCCACCTGCCTGCCAGAGCACGTGGACCCAGCTGTGTCAGGCAGGTCCCTGTGGCCCCGTGTCCTCAGATGGCAGACTCTGGAGATCATGAGAATGAAGACTGACTGCCACACGTCTGCACTAACTTGCTGTGGGGAGTCCAGTGTTCCCTGAGTGTGCATCACCCCACTCAGATGAAGTCTGTCCCTGTCCACTCTCCTCGAGGAACTTGCTCACCACTCGGGTCTGAGGGCCTCGTCTGACCACTCTTCTGACCAGGGGGATGGTTATCAGCTGCCGTGTCCCCGAAGCAGGGGCGTCATGGAATGCAGTGTCAGTGTGGATCGCAACGTTCACCAGGGCCGTGACTCGTCTGATAGGAGACCAACAACTGACTCCTACAGGAGGCAGATCTCTGCTGGGGTCCTTAGAGGTTTTAGGAAAGTCTCTTATGACGCAGAGACTGCACAGGATCTAATTTCTGACCTTGACTCCCCGTCACATCGCTTATCTTGTAAAAGTGGACTCTCAGAGGAAAGCACTGGGCCTGGAGTCCTGTTTTGCACAAGGTGTGCATGGAAAATGGCAGAGAGGAAAGCCATGGAGTGCCATTCAGTAACGACCAGCCGGCATCTGTGGAGCACATTTCCAGTGAAAACCCCCAGGTTACGCCTGAGGAGACAGGCAGTGGGGTCTTCTCCCCTAGGAAGTGCACGGTAGGTGGAGGATGGACATGCAGACGAGAATTCTACATCCTGATCACAGCTGCTGACAGGGTGCATCAGAAAATGCTGCTGGGAGACAGAAAAGAGACAGAGAATTCTGCTGGCGGGGTCAGAGGAAAGCACAAGGATGGACCATTTTCCTGGCATCTTGAAAGATGCCTCCAAGTTTCCTGGACTGAGGGAGGGAACCCGGCGTCAGGAGCCCCATCTTGAGACCTGAACGTGCTGCCTGTTGGGGAAGCTGAGTTCTGATGGGAACCTGGGACTGCTGGAGGGACAGGCTGAGATGCGTGAGCAGGCCGTCAGCAGTGGAGGGGTTTGGAGATGCTCGCATGGTGCTGGAGCTCCAGCGGGGACTTGTGTTGGGAAGGGAACTCCAGCTGTGGCGTGGACAGAGGGTTCCCGGGGAGTGGCAATCAGCTGAGGTGGTTTTGGTGAGAGATGACGAAGAGCAGAGGGAAAGCAGTGCCATAGGGCATGAAAAGGTGACACAGGGCATAAGGTATCTTCTCCAAGAGGTTGGTCCAAGTGGATTTGGACCAGGTGCGAGGGGAGGAGAGAATTTAAACACGCCACGTTATCAGGTGCTGATGCGCCGCATTTCTGTGCACTGGGTAATCACTCACAGGGGTTTCAGCTGCTGAGCGGGCGAGCGGTGCCTCCTCTGCCCCACTCCTTTAGAAAGACAGATGGAGCCATGAAATATCGGAGAACAAGGCCACAGCTCACTAGGCGTGCTCTGTGACCCAGGATCTAAGAAGATGCGTCCAGAGAAGAGAAAACAGGGTCTTAGCTGGAGTAGATCAGTCTGTAATGACCTTGCCGAGCTGTTTGCTTCCCGTTTTCCTAGAAGCCCAGAGGGTAGAAAACGGACTTGTGGACATCCTGAGGAGCATGGTCCTCTTCTTATGCTGAATTACAGTTTATAGGTCGTAGGTCTCTCTCCGTCTAGATTTTTAGCTTGAGAAGGTAGACTCTGCCCATCTCTCTGTTTCTCTTTCCCACTGGCACTTTGCTCAGAGTAGAGACGCCATAAAGTTTTGTTGAGATGAATTGGTGATCATAAAACCTGAAATAGGGCAAACCGTTAAATAATTGTCATTTAGTGTCATCTCAGATAAAGAGAATATCTAAGATTGTGAAAGGACAGAAATGCCCGTGATTGCAGACTCTCCCTGGGCTGAACTGCCCATCTTTGGACTTGTCATATTCTCTTGGCAAAACCCCAGTCCTGTGAATTCGGCCTCATCTCCTCTGCACCTGCACCCATGCAGCTGTCAGGGCTGGAGGAAAACACAGCTGCGCTAATTGGTCCCACTTCATAGCGTGACCTCCAGCCTTAAATCCTTCCTGAGGGCCTGGCAGGAACTGCGTTTCTCTCGACCTTGCAACTGTTCACTCTCCACTCCAGATTCCCAAACACCAGAGTCCCAACAGTTCCTCCCTCCCGTTTATGAATCTTCAGTCTTTCCTCTTTACCGCGTCCTCCCTATCAACGTGTGGTGATGTTGGCATTTTCTCCATCTTTGGGAATCTCCCTTGACCATACATCCTCATCTGCCTCCATCCCATTCTTTTGCCCCTTCAGGGAGTTCCCACCCTCCCCCTCCCCACCTCCTCCCTTTGTTTCTTACTCCTGTCCCTCCGTCCTGCCCCACCACTCCACCGACACTGCCCTGCCAGGTCCCTGGCACGTCGTTAAATCTCAGTTCTCAGGGTCCACTCCTCTCAGTGCCATCTGACACCGGCAGTGACTCCTGCTTCCCCTAAGGTCTCCCTCTCTGACTTCTGAAACATTCTGCTGCTCCTGGTCCTTCACCAGCCACTCCTTGCTGACCACTCGCCATCTCTCTGGGCTCTGACTGCCTCAGGCTCAGCACATGGATCTCTTTTCTACCCACTTTCTCACTTGGTGAGACTGTCCAGCTGTGTGGCTTTAAGTCTGGTCATAAAACGACTATTCCACCATGTTTTTCTCAGCCTGGCTGTCCTCCCTGACTCCTGTGCTCTCCCACATCCACATCCTCTCAACATGATGGAGAGGCCTCAATCTGCTGCTCCTGCTGTCTCACCACTAACTATGGTGACTAACTAAGGTTCGCCTGGGAGTCTGACTCCTCCATCCCGTCCATCCAAATCCTGTTGGTCTGACTTCAGAATATACCCAGCGTCCAAGTGCCACTTGCCTCCTCCTGCCATCCAGCTCCAAGCTGCCGTCACCACTCATGTGTCCCTGTGGTGGCCTCCTCCCTGGCTTCCCTGCCTTCATTGGTTCACCCATTCCAAGAGTTCCCAACCCAGCAGCCCAGGGATCCTCAAAGACGTGACAAGTTAAATGCTCCTTCGAATAAAACTGCAGTGGCTTCCAGTCTCGCTCACTGGAGACACCTGAGTCCATACCAGGCCCGCGGGGCTTGTGGGGTCTGCACCGCCAGCGTCTGACCTCTTTGCCTGCTCCCTTCTCCCGCTCACTCCACCGCGCACCGTGGTCTCCATGCTGCTTCTCAGACACTTGTGCTGTGCCGGCCCCTCGCCCTGGGGGATGCTCCCGCAGGTGTTTGCCTGGCTCACCCTCAGCCCTGGCAGGTTCTCATGACCTACATGAGGCGAGTCCAGGCCAGCCCACCTGCCCCTGTTGTCTCCTTCCTGCTTCACTTTTCTGTTGTTTTTGTCGCCATTTGACACATTATATCATGTGTCAAAGGCCCAACACTTATATCTCTTTTCTCCCCACAGTAAAGTAAATGCTTTGTTTTGTTTGTTCTCCCCACTAGACCATCAGCTCTGAGGGACAGGCTTTTTGCCTGTTTTGTCCACTCTTCTCTCCAGCACCTGGAGGAATGCCTGCCACATAGCAAGCACTCAGTAAACATTTGCTGATGGAGACTGCAGTGCTCGGAGACTCTCAGGGGAAGAGAGTCTGCCCTGGTCTACTAGACGGTGAATCCTCACCCCCCACCTGCAGCTGTGGTCCAGGGTCCCAGCTCACGGCCCGGGGTCCAGGCATTCCACGTGGAGGGCTGCAAGAGGCAACCCTTCTTGGCTTTGGGTGGTGAAGGAGGGAGTCGATGAGAGAATGCAAGAAATGTGCTCTTCAATTTTACTGAAGATTTTTCTATTAAAAATAATGAAAAGCAACCTAGCAGTGTAAAAGCTGTCCAGTTTCTAGTAAATTCATGGTAAACAGAATCAAGCCAGGCAGTTATTCACAGAAACGCTATTTTGAAGCATAATGCGAGTTTAATCACCTTTATTTCCCCGCTGTTTTCACTTTTGTTCTGCCTTTGAAGCACTCCCTAACTTGGCAGAATGGAATCTGTGCATTGTGAACACGTTTGCTCTGCTATTTTCCATCAAGGGTGTCAGAATGTGTATCTCGCCAAGGTGCACATTCTCTTTTACCTCTAGGCTGGAGGTCCTTTCTTCTTTCAATTTGAATTTATGGCCTAATCTCCCACCCGGTTCCCTGGCTGCTCTGCATGTGTGACTTTGCAGGTGTGGATGTAGACATAAGTGGAGTTGGCCAATTGAAACATCTTCTGCTAAAAAAAAATAAACTAAGAGGGCCCGAGTAATAATACACTTACATGTGGGCATTTTGATGCTTTTCTTCAAGATGAGGGTGTGTTTTCTCCATCTCAATAGCCTAGAATCCCACATGAGATGTGTTTGCCCATGCTGCGTGGATGAATGAGTCGGCTCTCCACCTAACATCAGGATGTTGCCTGTGTAGCCTAAAGCACGTTTACAAATGTAGATGCAGTATAATCTTCATTCAGCTCTTGATGAACAGAAATGCTGGTAGAAGGTGGAATGTGTGGTTTGTTACATTTTCTGCTGACTTTGAAGTTCACCTGACACTCCATGAGTTTCCGCCACACCTTCCGTGTCAGTGTCTTGTCTACAGTTAGCGTTCAGTGATGGACTCGACGTTGGGAAGCCCAAGATGCATCTGCTTTTCTGCTTGATTAAAGCAATATGTAAGTTTTCTTAAAACAGCTATACTAAGATGTAATTCACCTACCATAAGATTCACTCATTTCAGATACAATTCAGAGGATTTTAGCATACCCACAGAGTTGGCAACCATCACTGCTCTCTAATTCCAGAACATTTTTGATCACCCTCGAAAGAAACCTTGTACTCGTTAGCAGTCACTGCCCATTCTCTCTTCCCCCAGACTCTGGAAACCACTTCCCTACCTTCTGTCTCTGTGAATTAGCCTATTTGGGGCATTTCATTTAGAAGGAATCATACACTATGTGGTCTTTGCTATGGCTTCTTTCACTTAGCAAGTCTTCAGGTTCATCTACATTTTAGGATGTATTAGTCGTTTTTATTGCCAAATAATATTTCACCATATGGATATACCATGTTTTACTTATCATTCATCAATTGATGGACATTTTATTGTTTCCAGTTTTTTGCTATTTTGGATAATTCTTCTATGAACAGTATCTATTTGGACATATGATTTCAGTTCTCTTGGGTATAAAACTAGGAGTGGGATTTGTGGGTCATATAGTAACTCTAACTTATTTAAAAACCCCAAACTGTTTTCCACAGTGGCTGCTCCATGTTACATTCCCACCAGCAGTGTGTGAGGTTCTGATTTCCTCACCAACACTTGTTATTATCTTTTTTATTATAGACATTCCATGAAGAGGTATCTTATTGTAGTTTGTGGTTTTAATTTGCATTTCCCTGATAACTGTCACGTTGAGTATCTTTTCATGTGCTCATTGGACATTTGTATGTCCTCTTTGCAGAAATATCTCTTCAGATCCTTTGCCTGTTTTAAAAATTGAGTTGTCTTTTTGTTATTGATTTGTAAGAATGATTGGTATAGTCTGGATATAAGTTTCTTATCAGTTCCTGATTTGCAAATATTTTCTCCCATTTTGTGGCTTGTCTTTTGACTTTCTTGATGCTGTACTTGCAGGACAAGAGTTCTAAGTTTTGATGAAGTCCTATTCACCTATTTTTGTCTTTTGTTACATGTACTTTTTGTGTCACATCTAAGAAAACATTGCCAAATCTGTGCTCACAAAGAGTTACTCCTGTGTTTTATTCCAAGAGTTTTATAGTCGTGGTTCTTACATCTAGGTCTACAATCCTTTTTGAATTAGTTTTTACATATGGTGTGAGGTAGGGATCCAACTTCATTTTTTTGCATATGGAAATCTGGTTGTCCCAGCACCATTTGTTGAAAAGACTGTTCTTTCCCCATTGAATGGTCTTGGTGCCCTTGTTGAAATTCACTTTTAATGGTTTATTTTTGGGATCTCAGTTTTATTCTGTGGATTTCTGTGGCCCACTTGCCTGGGTTAGAGTTTCAGGTAGAAACTGTTTGGCCTTGGGAAGTTGTTCAACTACCTAAGCCTCAGGTTTTTAATCTACAAAGTACAACCTGCTTGATAGAATTGGCGTGACATGTAAATGAGAAAGTATGCATAACGTACGCAAATTGCTCAGAAAATGTGCCTGGTGTGTGTTCTCATTTAATCCTCATTGTGTGAGGTTAGCATCTCCATTTTACAAAGGAGGACACGAAGGCTCACAGAAATTAAATAATTGTCCTGGATCATGCAGGAAGTAGAGAAGATGGGATTTGAACCCACTTCCATCTCCACAAAGCCATGTTCTCTCTGTTCTGCACTGGGCCTCTCCTGGTTATTGTAACTGCTGAATCTGAAACTCGCCACCTCGAGTTAACAAGGCTTGTCTGCTGAGTTACTCTCTGAAAGTGAAGAAGGACCCATGATTCTCCCTATGCAGCACCTGGTCACATGCACCAACATCCTACCTTTTCTACTTGAAATGACTTTTACCCAGCAGAGTACAATGATGCTTTGTTCATTTACTTGGGCCCCATAATTCAGATAAGTTGAGTACCAGCAGAATGCTTTGACTTGGGTGCTGGGATGCCGTCACAGCAGGAGGAGGAGATTTTGTATGGGATCCGAGATGGGACTGAGCGTCGGGGACTCTGATTCTGTCCACAGTTCTGCTGCTGAAGCCGATAGTCCTGAGATGAACTCCTTCCCCTCATGAGTCTCACCTTTTTTTCTCTATAAAATGAGTAACTTGAATAGACATCCTTCTAGTTACTCTCTGACTTTAAAATTCAATGTGCCTATAAATATGAATAAGTGATTTTCACAACTGTATTAAAACGACATGAACAGACTAAAAGGCAGAAAAATAACAGTGATTTTGCTGTTTGAGTCACAATTGGAACTCAGTGTTTCAGGAAATACAATAAATTATAGAATTTTCAGAATGAGATTGATAAGAAACTGACAAAGTTATTTGTCTGTCAGTGATAAGTTCTTCAGGAGGATAAAATATTTTGAAAGAGGAAAGATTTTGAGAAGGATGTCATCAATAATTTGTTAAAAGACTATTGAGTGTCTCTCTCAGTTTTTATACCATAAGGATTTTATATTCATTATGTCTTAAATTACTGGGAAAAAATTTGTAGTGACATTGTGAGTAGTATTAAAAATTCAAATGTTGAGTATGAAAGCCTTTTCTATCTCTATAATTTCAGTGTCTTCAAAGACATAGGCATATTCTTCCCCGTAGCTTGCTCCAAAGGGCTCCCTCGAATAATGCCATCCCAATTAGGAGTGCTCAGTCAGCAAGAAATGTTTGAATATCTCTTTCTAAACACCTTGTTTAATACCATGTGAGGGTAGAACGCACCCTTTTCTCCTTTACTTGTTAAAATGAAATTTGTTATGTTTTTCTCTCTGGTTATATAAACAGTGTTTACTTTGGGAAATGTAGGACATATAGAAAAAGAAAATATTCTGTTATTCCATATTCAACCACTCTGAAATAACCACTGTGGATACTTTGCTGCATTTATTTCCACGGCACACACACAAACATAGACGTACATCCATGGACACGGATACGTGCGTGTGCTAATGCAGACACATGCACACATTGTACAGACCTTCAGAGAACAAACTTGAGTTTGTGGTAGCCAACTTTTAAACATTAATCATAAATTGTAAACATATAAATGTAAATATTTTAAGTGTTCTTCTGCTATATGAATTTAATAGCTAGATAGTATTCCATGTAAACGTAGTGATTTTCTTCAACCCAGTCCCCTATTCTTGATATTTAAATTGCTTCCAATTTTTCGCTGTTATACAGAACAACATCTAAGAACATGAATGCGTGGAAATGCCTCACTGTTTTCCCAGGACTAGTTTAAAGTGCAGGTTCTCAGAGACCTTGAATCAGTAGGTCCACAGGGGCATGAAAAGAGCCTGCATTTCTCACATGCTTCCCGACAGATTCTAATGCAGCAGCCTGTGAGGAACATGTGAGATCTGCTGCTTTAGAGAAAAAAGAACTGATGGGATCTGCCTCGGACGGGGGTGGGCAGAATGGGGGCAGTTTCCTCCCAGGTGATGTCTAAGACTGCCTCACAGCATACCTGGGCGGGCTGCCTGGATTACAGACTCCCTCTTCTTTCCAGTGCTCTCATCCTGGGAGAGTCCAGGCTTCTCTGGGTAACGTTGAGACAGCATTTTCAAGTGACACTTATCCAAAAGGAGCACTTGACCATGCTATTGTGGGTGCAGTTGCATTTTCTCTCAGCACAAGATTCTTTCAGACTCAGCTATAAAGGGATCAAATGCCATAGGCGTACGCAGAGGTATTGGTATAATTTTTGAAGTGTAGGCACAGATTTTATTAATTTTAATACCCTTCAGTATAAGGTGGCATACTAAGGATATTTTATTTAAGAGACACAGCAGAGAATTTATGTACGCTGTTTTCACAAGTAAAAATGGATTTGCTAGTGTACAATTTATCCTAATACAACGTTTCCCGGAGTTAAGTGGACTGATATTTTGTGTAGACAATAACATCACGTCCAACCCGCCTCATAGCTTGGACTTGCCAGACTTAATCCTCTCGTGCAAATCCTACCACACTCAACGCTATGGGCTGGGCAGAGGCTCTGGGAAACCTGGGTTCTGGCCCCACCTCTGCTCAGTCACTGGCAGCACCCATCTGAGCAAGCACGGAGCCTTGCTAAGCTGTGACTTACTCATCTCTGAACGGAAAAGAGTTGATTGGAAGGACTATTACAGTTTTGTTTTTTTTAAAAATTCTACAAACTCGTTTGTAGGATAGTCTGATTATTCAGTCCAGTGTGTCTAACGGGCTCCTTTACTGTCAAGGACTCTCTCTCTTTTCCTTTTTCTTCTCTTTCCCTTCTTTCTTTCATTTCTTCGTTTCTTCCTTCTTTCCACAAATATTAAGGACTTATTGTACATAAGGTGACATGTCAAGTGCTGAGGGATAAAGTTAAATAACCTGTAGTCCCTGACCTCAAAGGTAATAGGAGAGAAGTCATTTTTACAGGTAATTTTAATGCAGGGCAATGCAATATATACTGTTAATGGGAAAAGGTTGCACTAAGATTTAGAGGAGGGAATGGAGAGAGATGGGAGAATAATATTATGGGTGATTACTGTATCCCAGTTGTCATGTGAAGGGAGTAATTCTGGCTGTTCCCAGGGCAGAAGCCTTGCAGGAGATGGCATTTAGATTTGGCCTTGCAGGAGGGTTGGGGGGTCATTAGGCAGAGCTAAGGGCAATGGAGCGTTAGTAAATATTCATGTAAGAACAACCACTTGGATATTTAATTGGCCTAATTCGGGAGGTTTGCCTTTTCTGGTTGACCTGGTAACTTGTGTAACTCACCTGGTTAGTCACAGGGGGGGATTCTTTAGGGGCTTGGTTATATATAAGGACTTATTTATAATATTTTATAATAACAGTTACAGAAAGGCTGTTAGCATTTCTGAGAGATGTCCTGTAAAAACACTGAGTGATGACAGATTCCACCGGGAGACTAGAAATGCTTAATAATTTCAATATTAAAACTCATTATATTTCCTCAAATGTCTGTCTATACAGCAAACCAAGGTATGCCCAGGTTAAGCAAATATATGAACCTATTAAGAGAAATGTAAATGTGACATAATACATTTATTGACATTTCTTCTCATTGTAGAGTTAGTATGTAGTCAGGCTTAGCTTTAATTTATGTGTGTACATATTTACAGACACAAGGAAATATACATTATGTGCATTGCTTTTTGCATTTTTGCAATGGTAAAGTGATGCTTTATGTTTTATTTTTGATTTTGGGTTATTCAAGAGGATCAAAACAGAACATGGATGATGTGGAATCACATTACATCTGATGTGGAATTCTCTCTCCTGTTGACAGCTGATCCCTTTGAGCAAGTTACTTAGTAATTTCTGACCTCAGGTTCTGACCTCAGGTTCCTATCTATAAAATGCCTTCCTGATACGACGCTTGTGAGGTTTGAGGTGACATATATAAATGCGTCGCACATACTTAATACCAGCGAGTTCATAAATCTGGAAAGGAGAAAGCTTGTGCAAGTCTGACCTCCCCAAGGGAAGAATCCAGGAGGGCAGGTGTGAGCCCTGAACGTTGTCCTGGTCCCAGCCGCCCAGTGGTCCTTAGAGCCAGTCACGAGAAAATATAGGAAGTGAAATATTTTGATGTAACTCATGTGAATGATGAGGATTGTCTCAGAAAAACAGGAAGCAAAGAGACCCAATGACCATAAGAAATTTGGTTGATATATACTGCATCAGGAAACAGGACAATTCCTGCATTGAATTGTAAAGGGCCCACAATCTTTCTGCCTAACATATTGGGAACTAGCAGGATGTCGCCATAGCAACCAAATGAGTAACCGTAGCAGGTTGGCAAGCAGCAAAAAATCATTATAATACTTGAGAACCAAAACTTTAATATTTTACTTTCCATTGTCATCACTGTAGTTTCCCTTCTTAACAGAATGGATTTCTATTCTATTTATAGAAACTTGTTCCGCAATGGTTTTAGAGCAAGTGCTATTGGGTTTATATTTTCCAAAAGATGACAAGGGTCCTTTTGAGAAATTTAACTTTTATTTGGGTCTTTCTGTGTAAAGAAATCTGTGGTTAGTGCTACAACAAATTTGCTGTTACACTTGCTTCCTTTTCCTGGTTTCTGACTTAACATTTGACTACCGGGAGCTGTCCGTCATCAAAAGTGCTGAAATAGGAGGCTAATGGTTGGCTGCAAAGTGTTTCTTGGAAAGTTCCTTTATGTATGTGTTTATTTATTTTCTTTTCCCTGTGTGTGCACACACACATACAAACAGAGAGACATACAAAATCCATGCATAAAGATCCCCAGTAGTCGTGTATGTATTCAAGCGCAGTATGTAAAAATTATGTGGTGCTATTTTAGTGTCTGTATTAAATGACCGAGCTTTGTTCTCATACAAAAATCTTAGCTTTGTAGTTAGCTATTACTGTTAGGCTTTTTGGGCTTGTTTTACCAGCATATAAACATAAGTTTTTGGATCAAAGGTATCATTAAGGTAGTCTTACTCACTATATATTAGAATACATTATATTTCTGCAAATATTTACATTTTTCCATGGAATTCCGTAACAGTATAAAAATTAAATAAAACATACACAATAATTTTTCATCCTTCTCTTGGATTGCATGCCTAGAAATTATAGGATAATGAATCACTGTTTAATTTAAATAAAACAAAACAGCAGAAATGAATTTCTCAGCAGAAACTAAAATTATTTAGAACATTTGGGTTTATGGTTTTGCATTGTGTTTTGTTTTATTATACTGGTGAAGATTTTAAAACTCTTTTGAAGACTGAGAACAAACTCTTCCCAAATAATCAAATTTTGTAAAGAAAAACCATAACTTACCTAGAAAGATTTTTCATTATCAAGTGTTTTCATTAATGCCTTTTGTTTGTTTTATAAAAAGCACTAGAACAAAATAATAACAGCCTTCTTAGCCCATGACACACAAAAATAGTTTTTTCTTCACTAAGCGTTAAATTGCATATACAAGATTAGTCTGCTCCTACAGCAGCAAATGTTGAGATATCACGTGCTCAGAAAAACAGTTACATGTGTATGAAATACACATGTATTTCAGATGTTTATAAGGATCAACTTTCCAAAACATTTTACCAAGAATCAAATCTGTGGAACAGACATTTTTCTAAAGGAGGCTATTAATAGAATTTGTCATGAGACCACTTTCTTAAGTGTCTAATTATGTGATGAAACTATGACAATCTCAAAACATAAGGTGTTTTTTGCTAGTGGTTTAGGACTGATAATATCTATTTTAGAGGAGGCAAAAGAAGATGAGTTAATTAAGGACTTTAGCTTCAACTTATTAAACTGGCAAATTGATTTCTCTTTTTCATTTTAAACCATAAGAACAGTGATTTAGAATCATCTAAAATTCTTAAATCTATTATTCCTGCTCTAAGTGTTATGTGATAAATGATCCAAGTTGTCTATCCATGGCTATGTTAGGGCTTTGTCTGGTTTAATGTTTGAGTCAGATAATATATTTTTCCGCTTAAACTGTGTACTTATTACTTAGGTTCCATAATGCATTATTTAATAGTCCTGTTGGCAAACATTTCCCATCAAAAATCTAAAGCCAAATGCCTTTCCTTTCTCAATGGCAAATATTCCTCTACGACACTAGAAACAGCCCTGGTGGTTGTTCACCCTGTGGTTGGCCGTCATCCAGCTGCAGTATGAATCTGTGCTTCGCGTGGCTCCTACATGGGAAATACATAACAGCTTGTTCCCCTGAGGAGGTTACCAGGGAGAGGAGGGCACCAGAGTCTGACAGAACTGGGGTTGAACCCTGATTCTTACTTCATGGATTTGGGCCAAATATTTAATCTCTGGGGACCTCAGCTTCTTCATAGTTAAATGTGGGGGGCAATAATACAAAAGAGTCATTGGGAAGACTGAACATGGTATAATCTTGGTGAACTATGAGAAGGTGTTGAAATGCAAGAAGTGGCATATCGTGGAGGGGAGGGCAGGGCGCTGAAGGCAAGTGAGTTCAGTATTTACCAGACAGAATTGTTTCATGACCAGGTACGCCTCTGAAGGCTAGCTCTCTATTCCATTGCTCCCTAAGGCAACTCCTAATAACATTAGAGCGTTTTAAAAAATTATAATTCATGTTTTAGGAACACCTACCCATATGTTTCTCATTCTAACTTTTGACTAAGTGGCCTCAGTGAAATGTATTATGTGGAATCACTTTACAAGAGACCTGGCCATGTGGGTCACTCCACTCATGACAGCAGAGCGTGTTTCTCTCAAGTACGTATGGCTTCTTTAAGTCTACACGCTTCAGAGTTTTGTTTCACTGCACTGTTCTGTGCATATGGTGAAGGATTGGATTCTTGTAGCTCTACATATTTCTTTGTTCTAGTTCACTTCAGCTTTCTCCCATCATTCTCTCCTCTTTTTCCTGGTGTATTTATTTTTTGGTTTTAAATTTAGGGATTTTCCATGTTTAGAATATGTAGTTCAGGGAGTTATTCTTTGTTCTCTTGTTTGCTGTAGAAACAGTAAAGAAGAATTGCATTTTTCCCCTAAACCAGCAGACCCCAATTCATGAATTCCAATGTGTGTATAATGAAATGCGACTCCAGGTGAAAGTGTTCAGGAACACTAATTGACTTGTGCCAAAAGGTGGATTTACTGATAGGAATCCTGTTAGCATTGTGCTGGGATCCACATTGACTTTGATGCCAGATAGTAGCCCCAGAAGGGACTTAATGTTGACGTATGTCAGACCAGCTGCAGTGAATATAAGCAATTATGCCCATGAAACTTCTCAAGTGCCTGATAGGAGCTCAATAAATAGTAATCCCCACTTAATCCTTTCTGCCTTCATTTTGTAGTGAATACAACCAAACTATGGAGGTAAAACGTCGTAAGGAGAAATCTCCTTGAAGAAACTAAAAACAGTGTTTCTTAAACCTGAGAACTCATGCACCAACAATTATAGTCCAGATCCTCAGTTTGATAAGCACTGTCATAAGGTATTACTTGTTGCCCTATAAAAATGACTTGAGTTGTGAAATTATTACTGCAAAGTTTCATCTTTAAAGCCTGTGCAAGTGTTCAACCAGAGAATAATTTTAACGCTGGAACACACAGAGTCCCCGTTAGATATACATACGGTATATGATAAATTGTGATAATTGAAATTAGCAGTTTGTATCAATAAAGGTTATTAGGCAACATGAGTAAATTAAAATACATTCTAATTCAGGTAAATTTGGATGGCATACAGTTCATGTTAATCCAAAGATTTGAATGCTGCATGTATTTTCAATTTTGCTAAATTATTATCCATTGTGATAGTTGTGTAAACAAGGGCATAAATCATTAATTGACTAATTATTCTTCCCTTCTATAGATATAAATGGCATTACCCTAAGAATTCTACAGTCTATTTATTGTCTCTTTAGCTTACTAGCTGGCCTGGCTCTTGATGTCTTATGTCTACCTCTGAAAGAAGATTAGGAATCTCTATTCTCAACACCAGCAGAATCCTTCTGGAGATTATTAACAGGGGCCAAGCAAACAAGAGCCTCTGGTGTAATTTTCTCTGAATGAGATTTATTTGAGAACAGCTTGTAGCCTTTTATCATTAAGAATTGTGCCTGTGTTCATTGATACCAACACTAGAGGTTAAAACGTGCTACCAAGAAAACAAAAATAAAGATAATCTTCCACTTAATGGTGCAAAACAAAGTACTTATTGAAGCTTTGATGCTTAAGACTGGAGAAATGAGAAAGGTGTTGAGATGCCAGCTCACTTATTCACCAATCCTTAAATCCTTCGTTCTGTATTAGGACTCAGACATAAAGCTGCATAAAACATGAAAACTTGTTTTCTTTTATTTATGGCTCTGCATGAATCTATGATTATGAAAAAAATCTAGCGATCATGTGCTTCAGGTAAATGTAGCAGTTTTGAGAGGATAGATGTTACGTAGGTTTAATGTGTCCTTCAGATGAGGGCTGTGTGGAGTCACTGGATTTGGCGGTGGACTTCCTTTGGACATTTGCTCTAATTTACTAACAATGGGTCTCATTTTTGCCATTTTGCTGAAATCCCTCCTTTTGGAACTGAGGTGTTGCTTCACAAGATCGTTGCTTACTTTGTGCTGTAAGAATAAGCCTGAATTCCCATATGGACCCGTGGTGGTTAATTTTTTGTGTGAGTTTGACGGGGCTGCCCAGAGAGCTGGTAACATGTTATTTCTGGCTGTGTCTGTGAGGGTGTTTCCAGAAGAGATTAGTATTTGAATCTATAGACTGAGTAAAGCAAATGGCCCTCCCCAATGTGGGCAGCATCACCCAATCCATTGAGGCCTGAACAGAACAAAAAGGTGGAGAAGGGGAAGATTCACTCTTCCTGCTTGAGCTGGGCTCCGTCTTCTCCTGCCCTCGGACATCAGCGCTCCTGGTTCCTGGGGCCTTTGGACTCAGATTGAATTACACCACCAGCTTTCCTGGGTCTCTAGCTTGCTGATGCAGATTGTGGGACTTCTTGGCCTCCATAATCTGTGAGCCAGTTCCTCATAGTAAGTCTCATCTATCTATATCTATATCTATATCTATATCTATATCTATATCTATATCTATATCTATATCTATATCTATATCTACTGATTCTGTTTCTCTGGAGAACCCTGACTAATATAGGACCGACACCTAACCACATGTCAGAGAAAGACAGCCTGGCTGCAGTTGCCCAAATTAAGTTAGGAGGCACTATCAGACATCGAGTTCTAGAATCTGCACTGACCAGTAAAGCCCATAGATAGAATTCTGAGAGTGGCTTTCAAGTCTACTCATGCAGCAGTTCTCAGATCTTGGGTGGTATTGTGAAAACCCAGACAGTTGTATGTGGTTCAACGAAGATGAGTCACGTGTTGCTGAAGAGGAGATCAGATTGGGAGATAGACTGGCTTATTAGGGTTAGTTAAAATCCAGTTTTATAGTCATCATTGGGGGGATATTTAATGTCTCATTGATGTGGTTCCTAATTTAGAGTTCCGTTAGTCGCTTCTCACAAAGATTGGTGTTAGTATAGACAGGTTAGAAGTCGTATGTAAGGACCACTCCTCATAGCACAGGGTTGGGTGCAAGAGGCGGACTCCGACACGACTTTATGTAGGTGACCTGACACCTGTGAACATCCCTTGATGAGAATACCTGCCTGTGTCTACCTCAAAAAAAAGCTAATAAAACTGGTGTTCAGAATCTTGGAAAGTATAAATTCAATTCAGTGAACCCTTATTTAGCATCTGAGGATCACATACAAAGCAGCTTCTTCTGAGAAGACACACACAGAACTCTTGTTCCGGACAAGAGTCAAGAAGACACCCCAGGGCTCCCACCATGGTCCATTAGTAAGAACTGAGAGAGGCCCCAGCTCCCAGTACCCCAGGAGGACCTTGAACCTGACTGAACCATTATCTGCCCTCTGATTCCCAGGACTGTCCCATCCCATCCTCCATCCCTGTGTACATCCATTGCTGGAGAAGATCTGTCACCGGCCATGCCCCATTCCCTACGCACTCACCCCATTGGTCCCAGCATCACCCAGTCCCAAGAGCTTCCCTGACCACCGCACCTGCTGCTGACTGCTCCCTGGCTCTCCTTGTGTTCTGCCCATGGAGGCACGGTGGTGCATCAGTGAGGAGCATGGAGTCCATTCTTGGGCCAGACCGTGAGGGCTCCTCGCTCACCTCTGGCACTTACTGTGCCTTAGTCTTCACCTGTGAGTGGGGACATGCAGAGCACCAGCCTCTCAGGTTGAGGGGGAATTGAGTGAGTGAGGCGTGTAGGATGGGCAGCACCACATGAGCTCTTATTACTTGTCTGCTTGTTGTCATCTCTCCTCTGCCAGCTTCAGGGAGGCAGGATGTGTGTAGGTGTGTTTGGTCCCGTTGTTCTCCCCTCAGCCCCCCAACTTCCCCAGCACATGATGTGTCCTTGTGACTACCTGTCCAGTGGATAGACTGCAATTCTGCGTCCTTGCACTGAGCGCCACATGCTCTCCTGTGGGAAGGCCGACATGGGGGCATGAATCCCACCTCTGGGTCCAAACACCAGAATGAGGTGACACTCCTACATGGAAGGCACTCCAGGCCATGGAACAGCATGAGAAGGCTCAGAGGACTGAGCGTGTAGCAACAACATGGATTATTATTCCTCTGCTTGGCCCTAATAGCATAAATCACATTTATTAATAGGTGGAGATTTCGAGGTGCTTGTAGGCTCCGGGGTGCCAGATAAATGCTGGAGATGTCCAGACGGCAGACACACACTGTTAGGAGAACTTGGTGAGCTCGGAAGTTGAGTCCCAGGGCCCTGGGTCCATGCTTGAGGAGTTCTCATGATCGACATAAAATCATCATAAAACGTTGCAGGTATGGGAATCAAGCCACTGAACAGATACTTGGAAATGTTTCAAGACATACGTGGTTGTTATAGTTTCCTGTGGCTGCCATAACGAAGTACCACAGACTGGGGGGCTTACAACAACAAACATTTATTGTCTCACAGTTCTGGAGGCTGGAAGTCCACCATTAAGGCCTTGGCAGGGTCGGTTCCTTCTGGAGAACCGACTGCGGGAGAGTCTGTTCCGGGCCTCTTTCCCCGCTTCTGGCTTGGCCGGCATCCTTGGTGTTCCTTGGCTTGTGGGCACATCACTCTGGTCTCTGCCTGTGGCTGCGTGGCCTTCTTCTCTGTGTGTCTCTGTGGCCTTCCCTCTCTTGTAAGGATGCCTGTCACTGAATTTAGGGCCCACCCTAAATCCATGATGATCGCATCTCAAGATCTTTAATTAACTATGTCTGCAAAGACCCTATTTCCAAATAAGGTCACACTTTGAGGTTCCAGGTAGATCCTGTTCAACCAACTGATGGTAATGGTGACACCCCACAGGCAGCCTTCCCTCCTCCGAGAGGGGCTGTGAGCTCCCTGTCTAGGCCCCATAAGCCCCCTGAGATCGGGCCTAGGCAGCCAGACACAGTGGGGAAGCAGACAAGACGGGGTTCGCTCACTGTGATGTCACTCTCCCAGGACAGGGGATGTGGCTTTCCCATCTCCCTGGACACGCCTACGTTGTGTCATAAATGCAGACATCGTGGGCTGTGTGTGGACTTCAGCTCGCGGGTGCTTCTCTGTGCTGGTCCTCAGTGGTTCCTCCCAGGGGGCACGGGCAGATCCACAGCAAGGCAGCCTCCTCCCCATCGGTGGAAACGTCAGCTGGGAATCAGTCAGATGAAAACTCGAGCCAGTAGAAACAGGTGACACTCAGAGTGTGCACAACTGATCCACAAGATGTGCTGTCCATAGTATGCTAGTATCACCTAGGAAGCCTCCTGTCTCCACTCGCTAACCAGTCTTAGGAATCGCGGGCACTTCCATGGAGACCCTGCCTTTTCCAAGTGAACTGTTGAGGTCACTGGAGTGGAGGGTACGTTTCAGATTTAGTTATGAAGATCTGCCTGAACACCTCCCTATTCTCTCCACGTGGCGACCCAACATCGGACATCTTTCTTTTATACTGGATTCTCACCCTCTGCTTTCTTTGTGGGCACAGATGATGACGAAACTAAAGTGTATATAAATAATTTCAGCTCATTGGCTGTTCCAAACGTCCACTTAAAGAAACCTGCTCGGCTAGAAGTAAAACCCAGGTTTGATGACCACGTATCCATCCATGAATCCTGGGGGGATCCCAGCCTCCCTTGGACATCACCTTTTCTGGTTTTGATCCCGCCCTCCAACCATGAGTTTTAGGGAGTGAGTGTGTGCAGGCTCGGGTGAAGCAGGAGTGGGGTCTCCGGGCTTTAAAGAGCAGCATCAACAAGGGCCCGAACCTCCGCTGTCAGGGGAAAGTATCCCCGTTACTCTGTTGGGCCGTCCGAGGGAGTCGAGTGGAGGGTCATGTGAGGGATGCCAGTGTGCTGGCTCCAAGCCCACCTCCCTCCCTCCCCTGTCTGGAGTTGGCACCCTCCCCTGGGAGGGGTTGTTTGGAGCTGAGTGGGTGGAGGGCTTTCCTCCCCGTCTGTAACTTTTCGGACATGAGGGAGCAGTCTGCTTCATGAACAGAAGCTGCCCTGGGCGCACGGGCCTCTGAGCGCCCTGCCCACTCCCTTTATACAGCCCCGTGGCGTCAGGGCCGTGACGCTCCCTAGGAAGTTGCCCATTTATGGCTACTAGAGCAAATGATATCATCACAATAGGTGGCTCCTGTCTAAATAGGGATCATTTGTGAAATGAGATTATAGACATTTATCTGAAAAAACAGGAGATAGAGCACCTGCTTTCTGTAATTGATATCCTGGGGGATCACACTGCACGATGATTAAGGCTTCCGTCTCCACGGCTAATTCTATTAGAAGAAAAGAGCCTCCCTTTTCTGCTCTGTACCCAGCATCCCCCACATCCACATGGAATCCACTCCAGATCCATGTTTTCTATTATGCTTGAATATATGGGACATGCATCGCAATCCTATGCCTGCCACCGTGCTGCAGTGCACTTGCCTGGCAGAGCCCTGTGGCCGGCTGGTCCACGCTGTGCCTACCCAGGTCCTTGGATACACACTTTGTCGGCTCTGGCCTCCTTCTGTTGCACTGATCTCAGACCTGCTCTGAGTGCACGTCTCCCCGTTTGCTGAGAAGACTGCTCCGTGCATTTGGATGCTGCAGGCTGTGCAGCAGGAGTCGTACCTCGGTAAGTCCAGGGTGACTCATTTCTTACTTTTCCTACCTTGGCTGTAGACTTCCACTAGTGTGGTGGCATCAGGCGGACAACAAGGAGCGGGTGGCACTGACTAGTCCACCTCCAGTGGCAGCTGTCCCTCTGTACTTTGCATCATGTTTTTCATCGTCCTCCCTCTAAGCCGTAGGTTGCACTGTCTTTATAAGTAAAATACTCATCTCTCGATAGACATTGTAAGAGCAGCCGGGGGACAGCGTTACTGCAATCGAGAGAGCATCTTAATTGCTATGGAAGATTTGGGGGGAGGGTCTTACACAGCAGTCTAGAAGCACACCGTTGTAAACCTAAGAAGACAAGTTCAGTCTCCAATTAACTGTTATTCCAATAATCCCTGAATACTGGAGCAATCTGTAATGCAAGAACTGTCGTGGCTCGCTCTGCATTTTCCACAGCAGAGATGCAGCAGCCGGCTGCTGGCTTCAGCATTCCTTTGGGAATGAGTGAATCCAGGGACCTGCAGTTATTAAAACCTGTGTTTTTCTATGCAAGCAGTGGAGAGAAAGGCTGTGAAGACAGCTGTCTTTGTAATGCCGAGCAGTGAAAGAGCCAGAGCTTCTTGTCAGTGCAATAGGATCAAAGGAAAGGGGAAAGCCGGTCGAGATCCTGGGAAGTGTATTTATGCCGTGAAAACCAAAAACCTCTTCAGAAGCAGGAGGTTCCGGTATTTAGTGCCGACACGTAGCTGTCCTCTCTTTTGTCAGAGGCGACAGTGTTGGAAGTGTAGTGAGAATTGCTGAGGTTTTAGGTGAGCAGGCTTCAGAGCGCACACATTTTGTCAAGGGTCCCCGAGAACCCTGGGTCACTAGCTCAGACGTTCACGGAGGGCGTTATCAGCAGGAACTTTGTAGCAGCGACTGGCGGGTGCTGAACCGTGAAGAGGAGCTGTTTTGTGAGGGTGTTTCTTCTCATGCTTCTTGCCTTGCTATGCTGACGTGTTTGTTTTTTTTTTTTTGCTTTATCTTGTGCAAAAATATGCACTCCTCTAAATAGTGGTGGCCAGCCCGTTTCTAATGAAAGAGAATGTCAATAAAGGGGTTTATTATTAACTCAAGCATCTAGGTAATTGCTGGTTGTAAAAGTGACCACAATACCTTGTATGTAGACGCTATGCTCTCTACAGAACTGAGTATGTCCAAGAAAAAGATGTCATTGGTTTGTCCATATGTAGGTGAATATCGACTGTTCATTCATAATTTTATCCCTAATGCTCAGGTGCGTCTCCATAGAGAGACTTTGTGTCAGAGTGGAATATTCTGTGGCCTTTGATTTATTCAGGAAATAGAACAGACCAGTGGGACTCTCCCGGGCTTTGTGAATCACACATTTTACTCAGCAACAAGTGCTCACCAGGATCACTAATCACCACTGTCACTCATCTAAACGAGACTGTACGCAGATGGCACAGTTCCCCAAAAGAACAATTAGGGACCGGGCGCCTTTGATGCATTTGGAGCCCACGGCGGAGTTCCATTTAGAGGCACTGCATGTGAGGAGGGCTTGGGTCCCGGGTGTCAGCAGACTCCTCCCCGAGTAGCAGGTGTTTGTCTAAGTTTAATTCTCGTCCTCAATTTGCAGCACTTATGCAATAAGTATTTGCAAGTAAGGAATAGCACATATATATTTTTTTACCAACTGACTTCAATTTATTTATGGCTGAAACAAAAGTGGATAACCTGAAGATTAGAAACGTAGAGGGAGAGTGTGCAGACTGGAAGAACATGACTGCGAGATGGACACACAGTTCTCTAAACGTGACAGGAGCGGGTCTCTTCCCCTCAGCCTGGAATGCCGTTGGAGGATGTCGAGCATTTGGAGGATGAACTTTGGCCCTCCACTCTGATTTTATTCACCCAGCATTAGCAACTTCAGAGCACTTTTTGTTGTCTAAAGCAGTACCACTTTTATTTAAATACTACGTAATTGGATAGCATTCTTTTTCTTAAATGAGCGAGTCTGCATTTGCCGATTAGACTGACATTCTTTAAAAAATGCAGGGTCAGGGCTAAAAAGGAACTCTCAACATGTTCGCCGTGTAAAATTGAGCTCTGCCATTTATATGTGCAATTTTAAGAGGGTATCTCCTCTGTCCTTGTAGTCTACTGTTTGCTGCAATGGCACAAATGCTTATTAGGAAGAATAAAATGACCACACACACGCCCGCCCCATCACACACCTCATGTAGGAATCTGTGTAGGGAGCAGCAAGGATGAATGTGGAGGAGCATTGCACGTATCCAGGGAGGTTTTACGGGAGCTGTGCATTTACAGTTTTCTTGGTGTGTGGGTCTTGAGATAGAACCAGACACCTCCACACAGCGTGTGTTTCCAGCCCAGTGTACAACATGTGCAGGGTATTTCTGAGTAAACACACCTCCACACTCTAATTGTGACTTCCCTTATTCACTGTCTCTCCATTTAAAATACAAAGTTATTCATCTCCCAGCGTCTGTGCACATAAGCCAGCATTCACAGAGGCTTGTGTCTACAACTCTGACTCAGTAAGTTATTTTCAAAGATGGAGCAGTTGCCAGAGATTTGATCATTGGGTCATCATTTTATTCATGATTATTTCAAGATGAGAACTGGTAGTAAAATTAGCCTTCTTTGTAGGACTAGCACCAGGAAAAAAAAGTCATAACATTTTTATTTACAGAGTAGTTATTGTGAAATAGCTTTCCTGTGCACATATATTTGTTGAAAGCGCACTGCGTTGAGTAGGGATGGAAAGCGCCACGTGTAGGCAGGAATCTTCCGTTTCTGACATTTATCACACAGCACAAAGTGTTTTGCTTCTAGAGTTTGTGGATGGGGAGGAGAGCTTCCAAAGAGGCAGTTCCATCCCGTGAGAGCGCTCTTCTTACTAATGGTGAAATAGTTCACATGCACACATGTCCTCCCTTCCCTGAGGGAGCACGGGAAGCGCTTCGTGTCTGTCCTCTCTTCCCCGACACTCTCAGATGCCTCTTAGGTTGATTATGTCTCCATTCTCCGTTTCCGGTTCTCCCTTTAAGTTCATGGCTGCTCATGGTGGGGCCGTTCAGAGACAGAGTCTTGATTACTGAAGTCCCCAGAGAATTCCACAGGATAGTCCATCTGAAGGGCTTAGGCTCCAAGTTCCAGGAGGGTCTTTGTGAGTGACTTGTTACTCACACCCTTGGTCGGCGAGAGAAAGGGGCGGCCCTTCCTGCGTTCATTCTTGAGAGTGCTCAGAGGCAGAGGCGTCCACCGGGGTCTCAGGTCCACCTCCGGGGCTCTGTCCCACGTGGCTCTCAGCGTGGTTGTGCTCACAGGTAGCGTTCATGGAGCAACTGTCGCTCAGGGACTGGGTCTGCTCGTCTGCTCTGTGTGCAGGGTCGGGGTAAAGAAGGGCACGCACCCCACCTGCATCCCTCCTTGTCCTCCGGCTATGCACGTGGCGTGTTGGGTCCCCGCTGCCAGGAGGGCTGGAGCTCAGCTGGTTTAGGGCAGCTTCTCCACCGCAGGAGGAAGGTGACTGTCCCCTGATGGGTCCCGACTGGACCTTGGTGAGCTCTGCCCCGTCGGATGGGACATCCGCTTTGTTCTCAGATAACCCACAAAGGCTGTCATCTTCCTTTATCTTGGAGCGCACTAGCTTCTCGGCAGTGAGCACTGTGGTGCCATCACTTCTGTGTCAGACCCCGGGCCACCCCACTCCCAGCCCTGTGCTGGCGTTGTGTTTGGTTTGGTCGCTAGGATGGGCTGGTCACGTCTCCCTCCTTGTCGTTCTGACACATCTAAGGTGGAGTGGACAGCTCTGACCAGGGCGTCTCCAGGGTGAGATTCTGGGAGGCGTCACCACCATCCTCCACGTGTCCTCTGTCTGCAGGTCCAACCTCGAGCCCTGCCTGACGCTTCCTTCTAGGTCCTATAATGATAGGAATAGAGAGGGCGGAAGCCTCGATGCCCAATTGGGCTTTAAATTACAGAATCTGTCCTAGCCCTGTCAGGTTGGGACTTTCTGGTAGATTCTTTTCCAGAGTTGTCACAGGCGGGAGCTATTGGTGGAGGAAGGTGCCTGTCCGAGCTCCCTGGTGCAGAGAAGGGCAGTGGGGCCGTGAGCAGAGGCGGGAGGCAGGAGGCCCGTAGGAGGAGGGACCCGACTGGCATTGCCACGGTGGGCGAGAGCGTTGCAGTCACGATTGCTCTCGCACGGGTGCGAATATCTGAGCCCGCGCACACGCACGCCCACTCGGCGGATGAGAAGACCGAGACTCGTGGGTTGAGTGACCGCAGGTGTCATCAGTGGATGATGATGGTTCTCTCCTGGGTCCCATGCTGGTTTTCCCTGCTGCTCGGGGAGCAAGTGCACTAGAAGGAAAGGAAGAAAGAAAGCACAGGGGACACAGGTGAGGGAGGGCACAGGAAGCCAAGCAGTGTTCGTGGGGACCATGGAGCCCTAGGGGCCCTGCGCAGGCTGGGCTGCTGCAGACCTCCGCCCCCCCCACCGCCCCAAGTGTGCTTGCCTCTGAGTGTCCCCAGTGGACCTCAGACACTTTCTGTACCGCCTTCCCGCCCCCTGAGCTTGTCTTTCAGGATAATGCTCCCAGAAGGAGGGTTTAGAAGACGAAACGAAGGAACGGGACAGAGCAGCCCTAGTGCTTGGGGAGTGTGGAGACAGTCATGCCCCCAGCTGCCCCACACCTTCCTGGTGATCCAGACCTTGCCAGAAACCCAAGGATGTGCCTGATGGAGATAAAGTTCTGGTAACAAAAACAAACACTGCAAGTGCCCTGCCTCGATGACGGATAGCACTGCTCCCCGCTGGGGACACACACATTTGTCGCCGCTGAAGTGGTGACAGCGCTCTTCGCTGCTGGAGGGAATGATGTCGGCTAGACAAATATTTGTGGAGGAGTGATTGGTCCCCAAATCGTCTTTGCTAAGGCAGCTTCTTTAAGCTAAGAGCCTGGAACTGGAGGAGGGGAAGAGCAGGATTGCGGCCACGGGGCCCAGAGCTGGGGCCCGAGGGCGACATCGCGGGAGGGTGGGCTGCGACTTACCCACAGCCAGAGTCTTCCTCTGTCCTCTCGGCCTTCAAGGCCACTACAACAGTCTAGAGTGATGTGGAAACACAAGGAAGAACAAACCACAGCCTTGAATTTTCCTTATCTCGACTCTCGGTTTCCAGGGAGGAGGATCTAAGTATTTGAGACACGCTGGGCTCTACTCTGCTTTCAGTGTGGGGGCTGTCCTTCCCACTACGTCCCTCTGTCTTTTGTTTAAAAGCAGCTCTATTCATGGACAATGATCCATCACATTATGAATATTGTGTTCAACATGCTATTATAATACCATAAATATAATAAATATAGGAATGACCAGTTAGCCAATCGTTGGTGCTTGCTCAGTGCCAGTGCTGGCCTAAAGTAAGCCGTCATCACTGCTGGTTTTTACAGTGAGATGAGGAACCGTGATGTGCATTGATGGAGGAGAAGCCTGGAGGGTGGGGCCGGCTCCCCAGGCCCGCAGGAGAGTTGGCGGCAGAGGGATCCCGGCCGGCCTCTCCCGTGGGCGCCCTCTCGCCAGGCTGCACTCCCGCCCACGTGGTTGTAGCAGTGGGAGGGAACTAAGGGATTTCAAATCAAAGTACCATAAACACACAGTTAGCTGGGGAAAATGTTTTCTTCTTGTGCTTGAAAATATGTCTTTCTGAAGCTGTGCATGTTCCGGTATTCTTCCCAAATTATGAAGCTACTTCCCGAAAACCTGCACTTCAGGGAAATCTGAGCAGCTTGTGGGCTTCTGGCTCCATTCTTTGCTCTCTGCTGTTTGTGTTGAAACTGATTTGTCAACGAGACAGAGCCCTTCCCTTGGCCCTCCTCTCCTGCTTGGTTGGTTCCTTGCTTTGGGGGGAGGAGGTTATTCAACAGAGGGGGTTTCAGGGCTCCTGGGGAGAGAGACTGCATTTTTTTTCCTGCTTAACTGGCTGTAGATTCTTGGGAAAAGAGACAACACCACAAAAAAGGGGCTTAAAACAGAGAAGACCCACAAATGGAGTTACTGCCCAAGGAGAAGCTAACACCAGGACTGGCTCACCAGGCCGGGGCCCATTGTCCCGTGGTGAATGGGGAGGGTGTGGGTTTCACATACAGTCTCAGGAAGGACCTGGCCTCTGCCATCCATCCATCACCATGCACCCAGAAATCCCTGTGAAGAGACAGGACCAGCAGACTGTGACCTGTGTCACAAAGGGCAGTCTGGGTTTTTGGTCTGTCCGGTGGTTACTCATATTCTGAACAGAAAGCCAATTTAAAAGGTGCAGGTTTCTTATATATTTTTTAAATTTCCCTCCATTCACAGAAAAGAAAATGGGAGAAAGTCAGCCTTTAAAACTTTTTCCCTCTCAGCTCATATTTGGGATGAAGGGAGGCGTCTGTGCCTCCAAAGAGGGACTGCACCGACTTCTCCAGGCAGGGAGAGCATCCGGCAGATTCCAGGCTGGGCCGTGATTGGTCTGACATCACTCCCGAAGACTGGAACCCACCGGTAATTGTAGAACTGCCCTGACCCTGGAATCGGGAGGCAGAGTAGAAGGCCCCTTTCAAGGTGCAGCTGATGCTCAGATGGATGCCTTTTAAAATCAGAAGAGACGTTTTAGCAAACAGCATATGGCAGATGAAAGTCAGGTCAGAACGTCACTGTATAGGATGGGGGTGGCCGTGGTCTGGACGCGAGGCACCGTTCCTTCTCGTGGGCTCCGCTGGCCGGGTGCACATTGCCTTCGTCCCCCACAGCCTGCAGTCCTGCTGCAGATCAGTGGGTAGAGGGGCTGTTATCAGTGGTGTTCTCCAGTTTTAGCTTTTGTGTGGCCATAAACTGTCCTCTTTTAGAGTAACCCAGCAGTGAGCTGGATCCACCCATCACCTTTTCCTTGTGGGTGATAGGCATAACCACCACTTTACTCGATGCCTGAAGAAACCCGGCACAAATAACCACTTCTGCTCGCTCCATGGCTCTTGAGTTTCCAGGGTGGCTTCTCTGGTGACACCCCCTTCCTCCTGCAGCAGGGAGCCTCCTTTATTACCGCTCTGAGTGATACACAGCTGCTCTTGGAGGCTGCAGGTATCGGCTGAGCACAGCTTTCCTAGGGTCCGATTCAGCAAAACCTTTGCTCCTGGACATCCAGGTGGCAGAAGCTATCCAGATTCCCTTTCATATTATTTGCCTTTCGCAAAATAGAGCCATAGCGCTCTCTTTCTCTTCTCTTTACTGTATCTAATCTTTCCCATTTCTCTTGTCCCACCTAGTTTTTCACCTATTTCAATTTTTAAAATTTATCTTTCTTGAAAGCATTTGTGAACATTATCAAACTAACAAAGACGGTCTGTGGCATACAGGCTCCAGGTGTGTGTGTGTGCATGTGTGTATGGCTTAGACTTATTTTCCTAACTCATTACTTATTTTCTTTATGTATTTTCCATATACATATATATACACACATATATCCGTGAAATGAGCATCCTTAATCACCCACTTATTTAATAAGGAAGGAATTCTTTGAAGTGGTGTCCTTTTCTGATATGCTTCTAGAAGCCGAGTGAGACGACACACATGTGACTAAGAGGAACCTGCATCGACCTGGCTTGCAGGTGCGTTGCTGCTGTGCCGTTCCTTGCCGGTGTGCGGGCCATTGACCCATCTGTGCTACGTGGGCGTTGAAAGCAGAAATGGCTGCCAGAAGCCGCACAGATCAGAGATTGACTCTTCTTGTACTCTCTCTTTCACCATTTAAGTCTCAACCGTAGAGTTATTCCAACATCCGGCACCATTGCCACCACACAGGGAGGGCGTGCGGTACGTCCCCACCACAGAGAAGGTAGTGCGGACGGGGCGACAGCATTACGTGTTGGCCTCTCCTTGCTCCCTCTTCCTTCTGTTTCCTTGATGACTGTGGGAGGTCGTGTATCATTTTTGAAAGAGAACCCCCGCCCATTAATTCTTTGTCTATATAATCCATAAATCTTCGTCTGTCGCCGTGAGCATCCCACCCAAGCCCCATGAGTGCCCGCTGGATTTATTGAAATCTTCATTTGTGTCCTTCAATGTAAGAATGCCCTTGAAGACTTGAGCTTCAGAGTCCTCGTAAGTGTTATTCTTGAGAACATGACGTTTGCTTAATTTGCTTCCACAGTTTCTCCCACTAGACTCAAGCTCCTGGAGAGGAGGCCAGGCTCACGCTCATCTCCGAGAGCCCTGTGCTCCATGTGTGTTGTCAACATGCTGGTGTGATCTGACCTGCTTCCCTTTCAGGAACACGTCAGATTGGGCAGATACACTCACCCTCACGCTCTCCTGGAGAAGCTGTGATTCTTATTAAAAGTAAATCAGAATGCACACACCATCCGCACAGGTTCTATTCAGAATGGAGAATTACGGTTTCTGACTTCACACATTTAAGGTCATGGACATTTGTCAGACATGTGCCGAAAGTGAAGGAAAATTGCCTGTATGTGGAAAACAGCCTGTACACTACCCATTGGCTGAGAAAGTGCAGAGCTGTGTACACGCCGGTAAACAGAGAGCTGTCTTGGGAGTTTTCTCTGCTAACTAAAATTGTGATGATTTCCAGAGGAATGTGTATTTCTGTAGTAATTTAATTAGGGAGTTTCTATGTGACACATTATGATTTTTAATTTTGTCCCACTAATTATCACTCCCCCTCTGATCTTGTACCGTCAGGATCATTATAGAAAGGTGCTGACTTTACCTACGGAGAAAAATGTCCACAGTTGAAGCCAATCACATAGCCATTATTTTATTATTTTGAATTGAGGCAATATCCAATTTCAAGGGGTATTCTACCTTCCAAAACAATTCTTGAATAGAAACTCTAGAAAAATATCTGAGATCATTTTTCTCTCCTGCCTTTGGAGTGTATCAATTTACATTCCCTTTTTTTATTTACCATAAATACTAAAATTTTAAAAAGTCATAATGGATATAAAAAAATAGCCAAATTATTTGCTTCATTCAATCGCACGGAACTATGAAGTTTTGTAGCAAGCATGATTAAGAAACAGTTGCTTTAAAGTGTCTTTCTCTTTAATGACCCTGGAGGCTGTGAGACCTTTGTCTATAGAAATTTCTGTAATAAAAATATTTTTATATCAGTGTTAAAAATATAGACAGCAATATGTAACTCAGAAAATTCTGAATACTAGCTCATACGCTTAGAATTTAAAGCAATGACACAACTGATCCAAAATAAATAGGATATATTCTTTCTCTCACTTTTCAAAAGATCTTTTTGTTTGTTTCCTCCAGAAAAACTGCTTTAGTATCTTAATTCCTTGAAAGAAATGGTAGAATATGGAACAGATGTGCGTGGAGGATGTGGGCCAGCACAGGGACTGGCCAGATGAGTCTAATGTGGAATTTTGGGCTAGTTGGAACTTTCATTTGGCTGAATATACAAACATCTTGCATGCATGGGCTCCAGAGCAAGAAGTTAGTGATCCTGAGAGTGAACACTCTTTCCCTCAACTCTTTATCTTTTCTCACGTGGAAGTTTTCCTCTTCTGCCATACCACGACAGAGCCCAATGGATTGAGTTCTAAGTTTTTTCACACGTTTACCCTTCAGAGTGGAACTGAGCACACCTGGAGGCATGCTTAGGATGCACTATAAAAGGTGTACAGCACATCGTTTCTCTGCACTGAGCTGCTCGGTTCCAGGTTTGCCTGCAGTATGTCTAGGGAGCCTTAGACGGAGGAGAGAAACCCTTTCATCTGGGAACAGGAGTGAGGTGAGCTAATGTCGGGGTGGAGAGAACGCCTACCTTCCCTCGCTCCACGTCTTTCTTCCTTTTCCCTCGCACCTCGGGAAGCCTGGGTGGGTAGCAGCTCCTGAGATGTCCTTTGTTCAAAAGATTACTCTGCAGGCTGCCATGTTTTATCTGCTGGTGAACTGAAGTGGAAAATGGACTGTAGGTGTTAAACTTCTGGGAAAGGAGAAGGGAAGTTCCCACCACTTGTCTTTCCAGGAGCCAGAGGATCAGGGCATGGGATGAGTTTTGAGATGTCATCTGGTTTATTCTTTGGAATTGTATACACTCGATGCAGTTCTACCTGAGAAAATTCAACGCTGTTTAGCAAAGGGCCCACCAGCCTGCAGGGGACCGTTGGGTTGTCACAGCAGGATCCTGTGTGGACTCAGATGGTGACACCATGCTCCGCTCCATTGCGCTGGACAGGCCTGTGATGTGTCTCGCAGACCCACACTGCAGCTGGGTGAGCGGTGACCACAGAGGCCAACTGCATCCCCACTGGCTGTCCAGTAAACACTCTTCATGCCTCTGGCTCTCTGATGATGCCCTCAGACCTGAAAGAGGTCATCCCTTTAGGATGAGACCTAGGGTTCAACAGGCTGGTGCCTGCAAAGGCCGTGCATCCTAGCTGGGCACCGCGAAGAGAGAAGGGCCTTGAAATATTCTGGGGATCAATTTGATGACTTGTTCTCTCTCTCTTCCTCCCTCCATTCCTTCTTCTGTCTCTCTCCCTCTCCCCCCCCCCCCCGACCTTTTTCATAACCAGAGAATGTTCCATTTGGGCCAAATGGAAAGCTCTTCCTTTTCAAATGAGTGGGGCCATGCAAAGCTTTGGGGGAATTTTCTGCCTAGCTTACTAGTCAGGTTGCCTTTAAAGTGTGGACCATCTTGCTTAAGTATTGGTGACAGAGAAGACGCGAGCAGGATGGTTCAGCAGGCGAGCACCGACGTTGACTGAGCTGGTGCACGTGCCGTGTGCAGGTGGCCATGGGAGAACCGCCCTTGACATCCAGACACTCTGGAGCAGTTTCCAGAGGGGCTTCCTTTCCAGCAGTGTGCCCCATCCTGGGGATTTCGTGGGGCCTGCAGTCCAGTCACACTTTCTCCTCCCCGTCCTTCTCCTCTGTAATTACCTTTACTTCTCTCAGAGGGGGGAGGGCAGAAGTTTGTTTAAATATCAGAAGCTCTGCACACAAGTGGAATTAGAGGGCAGCGTTCGATATAAAAGCACACTGGAGCTTGTGTTGATGGTCTTTATACGCGAAGACTGAACCCTTCAACCTGTCTGGGTCTTCATGTGCTTTATGGACGCCGAGCCCAGGTGACCGTAGAAAACAGGCTGTTTCCTGGCTCCGCAGCACTCTGCGTCTGACATTTATGTGGGGAATGTGTATGTGGTTCTTTGTTAAAGGAGCGGGATGAGGGTCTCCGCCAGAGGCCTTCATCTTGATGTGGGGTTATCCAAAGAGAGTGTGGTTTGAGGACACAGCTGAAGTGTGACTTTCCAAGAGAAAAAGTGATTCCTACAAGTAGCAAGAAATAGAAGGAATGTTTAACGAAAGTGTTCTCTTGAAAATCCACAAGTCGGTTGAAAAGCCTTGGCTGCCAGTCGTTGTGTAGACAGCAAAAGCTGGGCCCCCCAAGAACGTGAGTTTGGTGTTCCAGGTCCCCAACAGCCACCTTCATGTGAGGGAGTGAATGACCACATCCGCGCATTCCTCACCGTTGTGTGAGGGAGTGAATGACCAAGTGCACGCGGTCCTTGTCCTCGTGTGAAGGAGTGAATGACTGTGTACACCGGATCTTGTCCTCATGTGAAGGAGTGAATGACCATGTCCACATGGTCCTGTCCTCGTGTGAAGGAGTGAATGACCGTGTGCACGTGGTCCTGTCCTCATGTGAAGGAGTGAATGACCATGTGCACGTGGTCTTGTCCTCGTGTGAAGGAGTGAATGACTATGTGTGTGGTCTTGTCCTCGTGTGAAGGAGTGAATGACTGTGTACACCGGATCTTGTCCTCATGTGAAGGAGTGAATGATTGTGTGCACGTGGTCTTGTCCTCGTGTGAAGGAGTGAATGACCGTGTGCACGTGGTCTTGTCCTCGTGTGAAGGAGTGAATGACCGTGTGCACGTGGTCTTGTCCTCGTGTGAAGGAGTGAATGACCGTGTGCACCTGTCTTGTCCTCGTGTGAAGGACTGAATGACTGCGTGCACCTGTCTTGTCCTCATGTGAAGGAGTGAATGACCATGTGCACCTGTCTTGTCCTCGTGTGAAGGAGTGAATGACCACACCTGTGCCTTCCTTGTCCTTTTGTGAAGGAGTGAGTGACTGCGTGGTCCTTGTCCTCGACAGTCTCTGGTGCCCGCTGGTGAAGGGGTGTTGGAATCCTTGGTATCTGTACTCCTCCTTCCTAGCCACATGGAGATTTGGGAAATACAAAGGAGCGCCTCTTCACATTAAATGCCATTAACGCTTACTGTGCTGATCTCCCAGGGCTGCCGTAACCAAGTACCACAGACCGGGGGCTTTGAAACAGAAATCTGTTGTCTCACAGTCTGGAGGCCGGAAGTCCGAGATCAAGGTGTCCACGGGGTGGGCTCCTTCTGTGGCTCAGGGAGTCTGTTCCAGGCCTCTCTCACAGCTCCTGTTGGTCTGCTGGCAGTCCTTGGCTTTCCTTGGTGTATCGATGTATCACCCTGATCTCTGCCTTCATTTTCTCAAGTCGCCCTCCCTGTGTGGGTCTGTGTCAAAATTTCCCTCTTTTTAAGGACGTGGTCATGTTAGATTAGGGGCCCCCTCTAGTGCAGTGTGACCTCATCTTAATTAATTGCATATACAATGACCTGTTTCCAAAGAAAGTCACATTCTGAGGTTGTGGGGGTTAGGACTCCAACATAGGAATTTGGGGGGCACTTGGTAAGAACTGGTCTGAGGAGACAGCCGTGCTGTTGCCTCCATGATTTTGGGGATCAGGATCAGAGTGGTGATGTTGGTGCCTCTGCTCTTAAAGTACATCGCTGTCTTGATTCTGATTGTCACTGAGAAATTGCACTTTTAGCAGAACATCTTTGGACCCAAATTCAGTTGTTGTCTCCACTGTTTACCAGGATTGCAGCAGTGGGTAAACACTTACTCCCTCACAGCCCTCCATGTGTTCCTCCAGAGAATAGTTGTAACTGTAATATGGACTCATGCTCACATGAGGTTGTGAGGGTGTGCACTCAGGATTTCTTAAACTGACGATTGCCATGCAACATTTATTGGGAAATCTGCCAGAATTCCACATCTAAGTTTTGTACTGAAATTGTCTCATGAAACCTTTACGATTTTTATTTTTTGCCCAACTGTCCCTGTGGGGAGGTTGGCCTCCCCACCACATCGTCTTGCTATGGTTTAATGTATCAAAGCAGCCCCCTTCCACAAGAGGTTGAACGCTTCAGGCATCCTTTCAGGTGGCTCTTCCCAGGTAGTGTAACTGGGCTCAGGGCTGTTTCCAGCACTCATCCTTGAGTTTGTACAGCCTCCCCACGCAACAGACTCATTTCTGAGCCTGGAGGGTGTCATCATGCTGCACTCTTTTTGACTGTTACAAACTCTGGAGGGTGAATATGCACTTGAAGTTTGGGGCCTAGATGGGCTTGAATCTCACTGGATCCTTGGGCAGATTATCCTCTGTCCGTCATTTTCCTGAACTTTGAAATGGGAATGATGCTGGATTCCCACCTTTCCCAGCTCCCTCCACAAGCTAGCTCACCAGAGGATTTTCTCCTGGTTCAGAACACCTATTCTTCTAGAGTAATATTAACAATAATAGTAAGAACAGTGGCTAGCACTATTTTTTTTAATTGATAGACTTTATTTTAAAGGGCAGTTTTAGGTTTATACAAAGATTGAGCAGAAAGTAGAGAGTATCCACCTACCCCTCTCTCCCATATGCAATTTCCCCTATTTAGCATCTTGCATTGGTGTGGTACATTTGTTACAATTGATGACCCAATATTGATACATTGTTATTGACAAAAGTCCCTAGTTTACATTAGGTTTCACTCTTTGTGTTGTACATTCTTTGGGGTTGAACAAATGCATAATGTCATGTATCCACCATTACAGTATCATACGAAATAAAATCTTCTGTGCTCCTCCTATTCATCCCTCCTCCCCCCAGCCCCTGGCCACCACTCATCTTTTTACCGTCTCCATAGTTTTGCGTTTTCCAGAATGTCATATAGTTGGAATCATACAGCATGTAGCCCTTTCAGATTGACTTCCTTCATTAAGTAATAGGAATTTAAAGTTCCTCCATGTCTCTTCATGGCTTGATAGCTCATTTATTTTTAGTACTGAGTAATATTCCATTGTCTGGATGGACCACAATTTATTTATTCATCCACCTACTGAAGGGCATCTTGATTGCTTCCAAGTTTTGGCAATTATGAATAAAGCTGCTATAAACATTTGTGTGCAGGTTTTTGTGTGGATGTAAGTTTTTAGCTCCTTTGGGTAAATACCAAGGAGTGTGATTGCTGGATCCTATGGTAGAGGATGTTTATGTTTGTAAGAAACTGCCAGGCTGTCTTCCAAAGTGGCTGTATGTATGATGTTGGCATCTTTTCATGTGCTTGTTTGCCATCTGTATACATTCTTTGGTGAGGTGTCTGTTCAGGTCTTTGGCACATTTTTAAATTGGTTTGTTTGTTTCTTGTTGAGTTTTAAGAATTCTTTGGATACCAGTCCTTTATCAGATATGTATTTGGCAAATATTTTTTCCTCAGTCTGTGATTCGTCTTTTCATTCTCTTAAGCACTATTTTAATGTAAATATAAATACACACACACACACACACACACACACACACATATATATCCTTAAGAAGTGTACTGCCTTAATTTGTTCTGGATTATTTTTTTGAAACTGTTACAAAAAAAATTTACAATCAGGTTAGCAGAGTTACTGATTGCCTGCTGAACAGATGGTATGTTAGGCACTCATGTGGCCTTTATATGCTACCTTATTCTGTTATTTGTGGTTTTATTCATATAGCTAGGTTCCCCACAAGGGTGCAAGTTCTAATAGTCAAGCATTTTTTTTATGAACATTTTTTGACTATGAACCATGAATAGGAACTCTCCGTGCTGGAGATACAGAGACAATTAGAATACAATTCAGGTATTGAATGAGGTTATAATCCAGTTGGGAAGATGGTCATGCACATAAATAGCAGCGACACACAGCACGTGAGAAAGCTTTCACGAGAACGCCGTGAACACGGTGGATGGAACACAGGCCATGAAGTCAGCTTCATTTGGGTCTGAAGGCTCAGTGATGGTTTCACAGAGGGAGGAGCTTTTGATTGGACTTTGAAGTGCAACTGGCATTTTTATACCAGAATTGAGAGAAGTCATTTCAAGCTGAAGACAATGGGGAAGGCGTCCGGGAGCTGCCAGGGGTTGTGAGGGGCCAGGAGGCGGTTAAGTGACAGTTTAACAAATGCTTGAATGCCTGTCATCTCTAACCTCATTTAGTGTGGGTCAGTATTACTGTTATTATTATATTGTAATGTTATTATTTCTGATTCTATAGATGGATAAACGGGGGCCTATGGGAGAGAGAGGCTGGCTAAGAACTTGCATTTTGGACTGGAGGGCATGGTTAATGGTGAGCGTGAACATGCTTCTGCACCTCACAGCAGTGTAGCCTTGACCAGGTCCTCATGGTGGGGCCGGCACTGGCATGGAGTATGTGTGGACTCCCACGCTAGAACTTTTTGCGGCTTTATTTTCCACAAGATGCCTAGCTTGTGTCAGGTGCACAGTGGGCACTACATAAAGTCTCTTGACTGTGTGAGGCAAAGGCTCCTCTCAGTGCTGAGAGTTCTCCTTTTTCCTGGGGCTCATCTCCTTCCTCAAGTGCCCTGTACAGCTTGTATGGCCACTTTCCACGCAGAGCTCTCATGAAAGATGTCTTTTATGCAGGTGTAACTAGTCATGCTTAGAAAATAGCCATCTGCCCGTGGAGCTTTGTGCTCCTGAGTCTCAAGCAGAGTGAGGTAAATATTCAGGAAGTAGAATTCCTTGTTCTGTCTTATAAAGTGAATCCCAGGAGAAGGACCAGGCCCATCGAGCTCTGTCCTTGGTGCTGAACACATAATAGTCGCTCAATAAAGTCTCCTTGGAGTGGTGCCTGTTCACTTCACCTGGCATCTGATCCACAGTTCCCTCAGTTCTGGTTAGGAATCATGGATGCTAATACTACCAATTTTAAAGACTGACTCTTAAGTGGTAAATTTATACTGGGTCAAATCCACTTATATAGCACTCTGCACGATTGTCCAGTTTATTTTATTGTACTGGAAATTCATTGTCTTACATATTGCTATAAGGGAGTAATACATTGCCTGTAATTCTAAATACCTAGATCTAGAATGTTCTTGAAAAAGGAGAAGCCATGGATATCCTGATAGTTTAACAATATAAAATTATGTGTGTATTACTTCATTTGCAGACACAGGTATTATGTTTGGTATATTAAAATGTAAACTAAGGCTTTATTCAGGTGATGATTACAAAATCTAATTAAATTTGCATTAACATGTTGTTCTTATTTTTTTACAATTGGAATAATGAGGTTTGAATCTGCTGCATTTCTCAACACTTACTAGTTCCAGAAATAATAATAATGATATTAATAATAATAACAATCACATCTACCTTGCAGAATTATAGATAATATTAAAAATGTTAATCCATGTGAACTACTTACAGGCTCCCTCACGTAGTAAAATCTCAGTGATCATTCTTAGTCATCGCTATTTTTGTTACTAAATTTCTGATTAATAATAGAGTAAATGAGAACTATTTTAAGAGAATATTATCAATAGTATGTTTCTTTTCTTACTAGTTCCATTCTATTCACTCACGGTTTATTGAGTCTTTCCTATGAGCAGGTTGCTCACCGTACTAGGAACTTTGTAAAACTGAAAACACCGTCACATATGAACTTACTGTCATCCACAGTGTCAAAGAGAGAATGGCAAGCAAAAATGTTCTGGTCTCTGCAGCAGTGAACGAATTCCTAGGCTGCTGTTGGTCTTTCCCTGGTCTTTTAAGCCCTAATCAGGATGACAGGAAAATGCCCACTCACTCTGGATTGAATCCAAAGAGAAGGCCCCAGAGAAAGGAAGACAGTGGGACCTTCTTTCTCCTCCTGTGAGAAGGGCAGGCACCCTGCAGGCAGAAACATATCTTGCATTGGGAAGTCCCCTTCCTCTACGCTGGATGGTGTGTGCAATTTACGTAAACATCTTCCTGGTACTCTTTATTTTAATCCTTTGGAGATAGCACTGAAGTAGTGGGTTAAAAACCGTTCTTGAAGTGTGTGTTCTTAATTTGAAAACAATTTCATGGACTTTTTGCAAAACCAAGAAAAACATTTTTTCAAACTTATTTTTTTCTTTCCCTTCTTTGACTCTTTTTGTGTCTTCACGTTTCTACATTCTCTTTATTTTTAAAAAGTGTCCTTTTTGGGGGTTCTAGTATTGTCTGGATCTGTTAAGGGTGGAGCAGCAAATCAGTGCTACCAGTGGACAAAATATGATATGCACATCGAGAGATGCTGTGGCTCAGAGGCAGACTAATGACATGCTCATGGACAATTAAACTCAAAGGGGAAGCACATGCCTCTGCAACACGCTTGCCAAAGAATCGACATTTGGCACACGTGAGGCTTGGCCAATGGCAGCTCCAAGCTGTGTCAATCTGTCTGCGTCCATGGGTCGTCTCCTAGAGAGAGAGCAACGTGGCTTTTCGGAGGACTGCACGGTAACCAGAGGTATTTGTCGTGCAAGAGGGGTGTGTACACTCTCTCTCCTTTTTGTGAGATTTTACCTAGATTAAAAAACCTGGTAGGAACAAAATGCCACTTTGTGGAAATAATCAGTGGTAGCTAATTTGATTTGTGAAAAGTAGAATTCGAGATGGGCTGTTCCTGAAACCATTTAAAATGGGGGTAGGGTAAAATTTAGGTCTTGTTTCCTAGTCTTTTTCATTTAAAATTTTTTATAAAACTTCTTTTTAAAAGAGTTGTTATGGGCTTATAATAAATTATATTGAAATGCTAAAATATACGTGAAAATTCATAAGAAAGGAAGAAGATCGACGTCGACCACAATTAATTACACAGTTATGAGATTTGACTCCAGGTTTCTATTAGTCAAGGCATAAGAGACGTGGTCAATTATTTAATTCTCTCTTCCTCCACTTTTGGAGAAGACTCTGCTAAATTTTCAAAGGAATTTTCTACATAGGGTCTTATGGACACACAGGGGACACTGGGTGACACGAACATCAATTCCCCATCAAGGGCAGAAACTGTCTTCTCACAGCCTCCAGGGAGGGCTAGGGTGGATGTGGCTCCTCCCTCCAATGATGATTCTTCAGAGGACCGGAACCCCAGCCCCTCTGATGGGTGGGGAGAGCAGTCATCCCTCTTTACTTGTGATTCCTCCTGGCTTGATTTTAGGAAATACCAGGTATTATGGGGGGTTTTGAAGTCATTTTAGCTCTTTCATGAAGTTGAAGTTTGTATTGACTTCATTACCTAAATTTATACCCTGAATATTTTGAATTGAGCCTAGTCATTTCATAAAGTATATATGTATTTTCATGTTTTATGAATATTTTCAGTATGAATTTAGAAATGGTCATTTCCCTCATAATTATGTTAACTGACATCATAAATTGTTGAGAGTCAGATTTTAATGGTTGACTGAGCTGGGAAAATTTATATGATATTTATTAGTCTTTAGTTAGAGCACCCATTTCTAAAGTAGATCATTAAAAAAGAGAATTTAAGAGCATTAATTTCCTGTGCAAGCACCTGTACACGACTCAGCAATTACATCGAGTTCCAAAAGTTAGAAGTCAGAACTATAAATGTACCTTAATGAAAAAGAGAAAGTCTTATTTTGCACCACAATGAATTTTTTCCTAATATAGAAAGTGACTCATGTATCTAAGTGGCTAATATAGGTGTGTGCTCTTGGCAAAATGCAAAATCATAACACTCTGAGATCTCTCAATCTTGCTGGGCATGATTTTAGTATATGGTGAAAGTATCTTATTTAGTTGTAAAATAAAGCCACATTTCTATTTCATGAAAGTCTCTCTGGAATCGGTAAGAACGTCCATATCTATTAAAAATCTATGGTTTCCAGCATGTTATATGTAGACCTTACTGATCATATCATTGATATAAAATTGTTTGAAAGGATGAATGAATTCTTCCCAGAGAGTGTACCGAGTGCCATGTTTTCTTCTGGAGAGCCATTCCCGCCTGTGTTGTCTGGGATCTCCGTCATCGATTACTCCATCCTGGATTTTCACTCATGACTGCTCCACTCACTTCTCTCAATGTACCAACGTGCTCAAGAGCCACTGCTCTCAAATAGACGAGATTCTTGATTCTTCACTCTCATCTGCTGTGCTCTCCATCCAACCCTCAGTCTTTCCTTCTTTTCCTTCCCCCCATGAGGAGTGCAGCCTGGACCTGCCACCCTTCTCCTCCAGAGAGAGACTTACGTGTCCCACCACAGCTGCTTCTCAGAGGCCACGTGCACCATCTGACTTTCTGAGACTCCTGCAGCATTTGGCTGGATTATTGGTAATCTGAGGCATTCCCTTCAGTTATTACTCAGTCAACTGTGTGTACAGCTTTTCTTTCTCTTTTTATGCAGAGTGTAGGTATTTGTCAACATTCTCCCTGGTCCTCTTCATCTGTCATCTTCTCCCCTTTGGCTGTTCCATCTGATCTCGTTTCTCCAGCTGTCACCACCACAAGTTTGATCCCCAAAGGTGAGCGTTGGCCTTGACCTGTCTCCAGATCCTCAGAACCTTTTTCCAACCTCTACTGAATGTTGTCACCTTGAGGACCTATTATCACTCAAACACAGTCCATCCAGAACTGAATCTGTCTTATTTCGCCTCCTTCTGCCTTCTGTTCTGTTTCTCTTCGTGGCCCCACCATCTTCAAACACTTACTCAAAACCCTGGCATCGTTCCCATCTCTCCTCTGTCACTGCTTCCATGCTCTCACTGAGTCCCCTGGCCCTGACTCTGTGGTTTGTCATATGTGCTCTTTGGTCAGCTTCCTCTGCGCTACCCATGACCTTGTCATCTGGCCTGGACACAGCCATATGTTTGCTGACTGGTCTCGTGGCTGCTGGGTCTTCCGACTCCAGTTCTCCCTCAGCTGCTCCAGAATTGAGGAGTTACCTCTCAGGGCTGTGAGACCTTCCCTAGTTCCCTGTCACCAATGGGGACTTGGGGACCACAGTGAGCAGCCATGGTCCAAGCAGCCTACCTTCCAACATTTCTTCCCACCGTTCTAAACTGGCCCTATAATGTTCTGTATCCATCCTTGTAGCTAATGCTCATCGTTTGCTTCTCTGAACTCTCATGGCATTTAATTAATATACTTTGGATCTAGAGTAAAGACTTGCTCTGCATCCATCTGCCTTTCTGTCTGTCTGGTGGGGGAGGTTTGGGATGGCACCTTGGGCCAGTCAGGGCCATGTCACTCAAAACCTTCTAAACCAGATTCCCCCTCATCTGGGTGCCATTGGCATATTTCCACCTTCAACGGTGGTCGACCAGTGAGACTGCCGGAAACTCAGACAGCAGGTGGATGGCAAGTTGTTACGTGTCTCAGTCTTCTATGCCTGAGAAATGGGATGAAGTGGTGGAACGTCTGACCTGGGCACATCAATGCAGATTGTAAGAATTTAGTCCCAGCCTTTTCCTGGGTCTCTGGGGGGCAAAGAAGCAACGTTACTTGTTCCTCCACCCAGCCCTCCTCCATCCCACAGGCTGTACAACGGTCCTGGCCACCCTAGCCGGCAATAAAATAGAACCAAAGATCCTGAGACAGTCATCGGCCTTCTCTGGCTGCGGGTCTGTTGCTCTGCACGGGTTTATCAGCCTGTGTAGCATCTCGTTATGAAAACAAATACCCCCTTTTCCTTTGCTCACGCCAGCTAGCACGCTGTCCCCCTGCAGAATGTTGCCCTCAGTAATAATCGTGGCCCCAGCTAGAGCTTTGTCACTTTTCCTCCGCGTCAGGGGCTTATTGGCCCTGAGGCTGCTTCCCCTGCCTTCCTGGCATCCCTCCTGCTCCCCCCGTCCTCCGAGCAGCATGTTTCTGCAGTGTCCACGCACCCGCCCTCCTGGCAGTGCAACGAGAGTGCCCAGGGCCTTTTGCTCACTGTTTGGGTTGGAAGTAGGTGTTTTGCAAATGTGCTGAAAAATTATAGATTTGTACCGATTTCCAGGCCAAGTAGTGCTGCTCTTATTAACACTGAATTAGTTAATCTAACGAGGAAGAGGAGAGAGGACCCAGGAGAAAAAGAACTGTGCTGTGTTTAGGATTTTATCATTTATTTATCATTTACCACGGCCAATTGAAGAATATTTTCCAGAAAAAAAAGGAGGGCCCTTTCTGTCTGGAGCACACGGGAGAACATCCTACAGCATGCTGTCCATGTGTTCATCCTGCAGGATTTACCGCGTTGTCATGAGCTCTGATGGCCTGCCAGACACCAGGGTTGGAGATGAACATGACAGAGCCCACGGCCACTCCTCTGCCAACCCCACAGCCAGGCTGAGCCTGTCCCTGGGGAAGATCTCAGTGGTCAAGGAGGTGACTGAGGGAGAGAAAGGAGGTGACCGAGGGGCAGAAGGAGGTGACTGAGGGGGAGAAAGCAGGGACGGTAGAGGAGGGGGAGAGAGACTTGTTCCAGCCCTGAGCCCAGGCTGCCTCTTTGCCCTCCCCAGCCCCGAGGCTGCCCGGCAGGTCTGCAGCCTATGGGACCAGCTCCCTCTGTACCCGCTGCCTGGGGCAGGCATAGGGCCTTAATGGATGCCTACTGGCAGTTTGGAAATTTAGGACTAGAGAGGAAGGTTTGAGAACCTGCAGCCAGTTGTCCACCTGGAGGAAGGTTGGCCTCCTGGGGGCTCAGGCAGGGGCGGGTGGGCTGGGCCCTCCGGCTGCGCAGCATTGGCAGGGCGCAGGGAGGCGGCAGTGCAGATGGGAGTGAGGAGCTTCAGTGAAATGTCCCTTGACTCCAGGGCACCTGTGAGATGGATTTTTTGGTTCGTTGTTTCTAGTTTTTTGCCCTGAGGTAAGTTTATTTATTTTTTGTACCACAGCCAAACGTAGAGAAAATAATTTTCTCTTCATCCAGGGCTCTCGTTCCTGGAGATCTTGCGTGAAAGTCTGTTCACGCTCTTGTTGAAATCCTTTCCTGTCACTTCTGGATTTCCGTTTAGAATCAGTCAGTGCGTGGCCCGGGTCCTTATCTAAACCTGCTGCTCGGAAGAATATTTCCCTCTTTTGGAGTTCCAAGGTCCATTTACCAAAACGTTGATTTCAGCCTCAGAACGAGATATTTATGAGGCTTCCCGTGGTGTCTCAAGCTCCCCCTGTGAGGTGCAGAGCAGGGTCGGGGAGCGTTGAGAGTCTGAGTCATCCCGAGGAATGCAGACGGAGGAGACAGGCCCACAGACTCCGTGAGCCGGCTGGTTTGTTCCTGTCTTGTAAACACCACCTCTGGAAACACCGAGAGGACCAGAGGAGCTCTGGGGCATCCTGGGGATTCCAGAGTCAATACCAGGAAGGCAGGGCTGTGAGGACGAGATCCAGGGACAGGTCGGCTGTAATGAGCTCAGGAACATCTTCAGAAGTGTCTGCTGGACCTGGAGTGGTTGGAGGCAATGGGAAGGCCTATTTTTAATGGAAGTAGCCTTGTTCCTTTGCTTGATTGCAATCAAAGCTAATTATTAAAAGATGTAACTAATGAGGAAAACCATAAGGAAAAATCATCTGTAATTCCCCCACCCAGAAGCCAGCACTTGGATGCACAGTCTTCTTGTCTGCACACATACGTACACACGCTTATTTTTTAAGAAAAAATTGGAAAATTTGCCATCTCATTTTATAAGGTTTCTCTTTCCCTCCCTCCATCCTCGTCGTCTTCCGTGTTAAATGGAGATCTGCATCATAACGTTTCACACCCTGGGAGATCCTGGCGTGTTGATCCGTTCTCGTCCATGGGCACCAGGTTGTGTCTCCTGGTCTTCCTTAGACAGTCGGGGTCTTGGCTCTGAGTCTTTCCCCCTTCTCCAGCCCCTCCCCTTCCTACAACCTCTCCTCTTCCAGCCCCTCCTCCTTCTCCAGCACCTTCTCCTCCTCCTCCAGCCCCTCCCCCTCCTTCAGCCCCTCCCTCCTTGCTGGGGTCATCTGTTCGGGGCAGGCGCCCAGGCCCTGTGCTTGTCTTGGGCTCTGCTGTCACCATATTGAAATTCTTAGCAATTTTCCATCCAGGAGCCAGCATTTTCCTTTTGCCCAGGCCCCTGAAACTCTGTAGCCCAGTGCTGCAGACGTGTCTTCTGGTGTCCACGTGGAGGAGCGTCTGCTGTCCCTGCCGCAGGGCCTGTCAGTGACTGGAATTGGCTTGTCTGGCGGATGATCGGGTTTCACCCTTCTCTTGCTCGGGTGTGTTCTTGCAAAGGTCAGGGGTGAAAGTGCAGAAGTCTGAGGGCCGTGGCTCTGGTGAGGGAGGGTCCCTGCAGAAGGGAGGGATCTGTGGCCAGCCACAGGTCCACTCTGCCCGGTCCATGGTGGACATGTCTTCAGAGACCAGAACCTCTGACCTGCCCCAGAGGCCAGGCTGCCTGAGCTGCTGCCAGAACCTTGCCAGTGCCACACCAGCTCATGCTGAGCATTCAGGTCTCGATGCTGCAGAGGCCTGAAGACAGAGTGCTGGAGAAGGGGGATCTAAGGCCCCAGGGTGGCCTGGGAGCCTCGGTGTCACTCCCATGGCAATCCCGAAGCTGCTGAGGGTCCCTCCTGTTGCAGACAGACTCAAGCAGGGCTCCAGTCAGAATGAGATGGATTTTGTAGAGAAAAGAAGCATGGATCCAGGCGTCGCTTAATACAGAGTTTAGCCCAGATCAGCCCTCATCGTGTGACGTGGGGCACAGAACCGATAGGATGTGCCTGTGTGTACAGAGAGAGAGAGAGAGAAGGACAGAGAGAGACGGAAAGAGAGGGAAAGGGGGAGCTTTATTAAGGAATTTATTTTAAGGAATTGTGGGGCTGGCAATTCCAAATTCTGCAGGGCAGCCTGGCAGCTGGAAACCCAGGGAAGAGCTTATGCTGCAGCTCAAGTCCAAAGACAGTCTGGAGGCAGAATTCCCTCTTCCTCAAGGACCTCCGTCTTTTTCTATCAAGGCCTTCAACTGATTGGATGTGGCCCACCCACACTGTGGAGGGCAATCTGCTTTACTCAAAGTCTACCGATTTAAATGTCAATCCCACCTAAAAAATACTTTTACCGCAACACGGAGACTGGTTGTGACCAAACTTCTGGGTACCAAGGCCCAGCCAAGTTAACACATAAAACTAACCATCCCAGGCGGGCAGTTGCTCTGGTTCTTGGAGGATTCATGCCTGAAATGAGGCTCCGGGCCCGTGGTACCTAAGGTAGATGTCTGCATTCACCCTTCAAAGTGCATTAGCCAAAGGGCCCTGAAATCGGGGAAGGAAGGGCCTGCAGTCCTTCCCTCCTTACCCACACCTGTCCGTGGGCAGATCTCGGCCTTATGGTGAGTTGAAGGCTGCTTGGCGTCCCAACCCATGGCTTCTCTGGGTGACGGTCCTGACTGGGGCAGGTCGACAGCGGCCCAGGGTCCCAGGAGGTAGAAACTCAGTGCAAGCCGGGAGGGTGAGCACTTTCAACATGACTAAAGCTTTCTGCAACAGAAAGTTGAATAATTTCAGGTTTTCTAACTTTAATTATGCTCTAAAAGTGATTTCTTCCCGGTCCACCAGCAGAGTCTGAAAGTTGTAAGGTGGGTCCACAATGCATTGCAGGGACGGAGAGCCAAATATTTATGGTGAAACTGAACACTTCCAGTACAGAGAATGAATAATTAATTTTGGTTTTCAGGTTAAAAAAAAAAAAGTCCTTTAAGTACCTTTCTCTGTTTTCTACCGAGCCTTAAATTTTTCGGTCCTTTGACGATATCGCGTCTTCCAATATGTCTTGTTTCTATGGAGACTCCGGTGAACAGCAGCTGGAATGCTTTGGCTCATCACAGTGTAAGGTTCCTCCAGGGTTTATCCAAAGCTATCAGAAATACTCTGTCTTTCGTGTGTTTGTTGAGTGTGGGGTGGGAACTCGGGGGGTCTGATGTGGTCCACGTCTGTACACGCTTCCTCTGCATGGAGTGGCTGTACCTCTTGTAGTGTGGGTGTGGCACAAGCGAGCTTATTTTAGGTTGGTGGAACTCGATAAATAGTACACAGAGGGTCATCCAGCCAAATTTTCTGACCCTTCAAATGAGCGTTTCTTTTGGGTGTTGCTTTGTGTGGGTTTTTGTTTTGAGCGGGAAAAGCTGAACCAAGAAGGAATTGAAGAATAGAATCACGCTTCAGATGTGACGCTCCAGTGGGGTTCTAGGGCCAGTCAGATCCCATTTCGACCCGTCTTCTGGTAGTGTATCTGTGCATTACTCCGCTAGTCCCTTCAGGTGCTCTAACAAAACACCGTAGGCTGGGAGGCTTACGAACAACAGACGCGTATTTCTCACAGTTCTGGAGGCTGGAGTCCAAGATCAAGGTGCCTGCAGATTCAGTGTCTGCTGAGGCCCTCCTCCTGGTTCGGGGACGGCTGACTTCTCGCTGTGTCCTCACATGGGGAAGGGCTGGGAGCTCTCTGGAGTCTCTTTTATAAGGGCACTCATCCCATCATGAGGTCTCCATCCTCATGACCTAATCTCCTCCCAAAGGCCCCACCTCCTAACACCATCTTGGGCGTTAGGTTACAGCATCTGGAGTTGGGTGACACAAACATTCAGTCCATGGTAATAACCTTGGCATTCATTCAGGAGAGAGATGAGATCCTCCCGTCCTCCTTTTCTTGGTGCTGTAAAAATGACGGGCACAAGAGCACAGGCATGGGGGCTGTGATGATTTTGGACCAAATTTAAGAAGGAACAGAGTCTTGCCAGCGAGTCCCCGTCTGGAGGGGAGGACCGATGTTTCCTTCTGTCCAGTCCCTCTGTGTGGACTCATTGACACACAGCCTGTCTCTAACTACTGGACTCCTGCCCTCCCTCATCCACCCAGACCCCGCACTCCGCACTCGCACACTTCTCACACTGCTGGGGCGTCTGCCAGGCTCCCCCATCAGGGCTGCTAGTTTTGGTGTGGAGACTGTTCCTGGTTTTTGTTGTCCACACAGGGGTTATTGAATAAAATACAATTTGGAACTTATTTCTTGGTGACTTCTAAGAGTCTCGTGTGTTTTAATTTTAATAATGGGATATGAATGCCCACCTTTCAAGATGGTCGTGAAGGTCAGATATTCAAAGTAAAACCATTTAACCTAGTCCTAGGCACTTTGGTGCACAGCAAAACATAATGACTAGTGTTGTCATTGCCTTCATCAGGTCTCAGGTCTTCCCTGTGCCAAGGAGGAAACCCTGTGAGGCTGCACTCTTAACGTGTTCTTTTCCTCTTTCAGTATTAAAAAAAAAAACTTTTATAATTCTAGAATCCAAAGTGAAAGGGTAATAAAGCAATTTCACACATTAATAAAAGTTAATTCACTTTTCAATGTGGATCTGAAGCTTGAGATGTGTAAGAAATGCCTTTGAATGAACATTTGCTTGCCGTTCCCCAGAGAGATGCTCCAGCTGAATTCGACACCAAGAATACCTAATGATTTTAGAAAACTTTGCATATTTTGGAAAAAAAAATTAATGTTTATTTTTTAGCAATCAAGTTCTAGGTCTTAAATGAAGAAAATACTTAATGTAAACATTTTTTAAAATGTAGGTTTGTTTAGAAATGATGTCGCCCTAGATCTTTTTCCTAATTATAGGAACACAAATATGCAGAAAGGGCTGTAGGCACGTCTGGATCATGATTGGGCCTGCTTTTGCACTCTGCATCGTGGCTGCTGGCAGACCATAGATTGATTATTTTCCAAACTCATAGCATAAGAAACACCTGGGATGCTTATTAAAAGATTAAAAGGTTTCCAAGCTCTGACTCAAACTCCTTCCGTGGAAACTTGGACTTCACAGGTTTGGGCTGGGCTCAGAAATGCCAGTGTTTAAAGAGCATTCTGGGTCATGCACATCCTCAGGAGCTTTGGGGAACTGTGTAGATAGTAAAAAGGTGACAAAGAAACACTCACCAGCCATGTTTTGGAAAACGTCCTTCCAGCCTAGTGAAGCCCTCGTTATACAGAGTGGAAGCCAGCGCTGGCTGCCATATTGATTCTGTTGTTGACTGATGTGCTCGGCTCTTGGTGGGAATCCAACCACTTGGCCTTCCTTGTTTCTGCCTCTTCTCTCATCGTTTCACTAGTGTTGATCTGAGGAGAACCCCTGAGTGAGTTTCATTCCCTTTAGAGTGTCTGACTCTCTATTTTTTTTTTATTGATGTTTTAATGGTTTCTAACATTGTGAAATTTTGGGTTGTACATTTTTGTTTGTCCATCACCATATATATGACTCCCTTCACCCCTTGTGCCCACCCACCACCCCCACTGCCCCTGGTAACCACAGTCCAGTTTTCTCTGTCCATGTGTTGGTTTATATTCCACATATGAGTGAGATCATACAGTGTTTGTCTTTCTCTTTCTGGCTTATTTCACTTAACATAATATGCTCCAGGCTCATCCATGTTGTTGCAAATGGGATGATTTTGTCTTTTTTTATGGCTGAGTAGTATTCCGTTGTATATATATACCACATTTTCTTAATCCAGTTGTCAGTTGAGGGACACTTAGGTTGCTTCCACTTCTTGGCTATGGTGAATAATGCTGCAATGAACATAGGGGTGCATAAGCCTCTTTGGATTGTTGATTTCAGGTGCGTTGGATAGATTCCCAGTAGTGGGATGGCTGGATCATAGGGCATCTCTATTTTTAATTCTTTGAGGAATCTCCATACCGTTTTCCATAGAGGCTGCACCAATTTGCATTCCCACCAACTGTGTATGAGGGTTCCTGTTTCTCCACATCCTCTCCAACATTTGTTGTTTTTTGTCTTGGTGATTATAGCCATTCTAACGGGCGTGAGGTGGTATCTTAGTGTTGTTTTGATTTGCATTTCCCTGATGATTAGTGATGTTGAGCATCTTTTCATGTGCCTATTGGCCATCTGTATATCTTCCTTGGAGAAGTGTCTGTTCATTTCCTCTGCCCATTTTTTGATCGGGTTGTTTGTTTTTTTGTTGTTCAATTGTGTGAGTTCTTTATATATTATGGAGATCAACCCCTTGTCAGATGCATGTTTTGCAAATATTCTCTCCCAGCTGGTTGGTTGTCTGTTCATCTTGATTCTGGTTTCATTTGTCTTATAAAAGCTCTTTAATCTGATAAAGTCCCACTTGTTTATTTTTTCTTTAGTTTCTCTAGTCTGGGTAGGCATGTCATCCGAAAAGATTCCTTTAAAATCAATGTCAAATAGTGTGTTGCCTATATTTTCTTCTATGAGTTTTATAGTTTCAGGTCTCACCTTCAGGTCTTTGATCCATTTTGAGTTAATTTTTGTGAATGGCGATAGCACATGGTCCACTTTCATTCTTTTGCATGTGGCTGTCCAGTTTTCCCAACACCATTTATTGAAGAGACTTTCCTTTCTCCATTGCATGTTCTTAGCACCTTTGTTGAAAATTAGCTGTCCGTATATGTGTGGTTTTATTTCTGGGCTTTCAATTCTGTTCCATTGATCTGTGTGTCTGTTTTTGTACCAGTACCATGCTGTTTTGATTACTATTGCTTTGTAGTATGTTTTGAAGTCAGAGATTGTGATGCCTCCTGCTTTGTTCTTTTTCTTTAGGATTTCTTTAGCTATTCGGGGTCTTTTGTTGCCCCATATAAATTTTAGTATTCTTTTTTCTATTTCTGTAAAGAATGTCATTGGGATTCTGATTGGGATTGCATTGAATCTGTAGATTGCTTTAGGTAATATAGACATTTTAACTATGTTTATTCTTCCAATCCACGTGCATGGGATATCTTTCCATTTCTTTACGTCATCATGGATTTCTTTCAATAATGTCTTGTAGTTCTCATTGTATAGGTCCTTCACCTCCTTGGTAAGATTTATTCCTAGGTATTTTATTCTTTTTGATGCAATTGTAAATGGTATTATCTTTTTGAGCTCTCTTTCTGTTAGTTCATTATTAGCATATAGAAATGCAACTGATTTTTGTAGATTGATTTTGTACCCTGCAACTTTGCTGTAGTTGTTGATTGTTTCTAATAGTTTTCCAACAGATTCTTTAGGGTTTTCTATATATACAATCATGTCATCTGCAAATAGTGAGAGTTTCACTTCTTCGTTACCTATTTGGATTCCTTTTATTCCTTTTTCTTGCCTAATTGCTCTGGCCAAAACCTCCAGTACTATGTTGAACAGGAGTGGTGAGAGTGGGCAGCCCTGCCTCGTTCCTGTTTTCAGAGGAATGGCTTTCAGTCTTTCCCCGTTGAGTATGATGTTGGCTGTGGGTTTGTCATATATGGCCTTTATTATGTTGAGGTACTTTCCTTCTATTCCCATTTTATTGAGAGTTTTTATCATAAATGGATGTTGTATCTTGTCAAATGCCTTCTCTGCGTCTATTGAGATGATCATGTGGTTTTTATTCTTTGTTTTGTTGATGTGATGTATCACGTTGATTGATTTGCGGATGTTGAACCATCCCTGCGTCCCTGGTATAAATCCCACTTGATCATGGTGTATAATCTTTTTAATGTATTGTTGTATTCGGTTTGCCAATATTTTGTTGAGGATTTTTGCATCGATGTTCATCAGCGATATTGGCCTGTAATTTTCTTTCTTTGTATTGTCTTTGTCTGGTTTTGGTATCAGGGTGATGTTGGCCTCATAGACTGATTTAGGAAGTGTTCCATCTTCCTCTGTTTTTTGGAATAGTTTGAGAAGGATGGGTATTAAATCTTCTTTGAATGTTTGGTAAAATTCACTGGAGAAGCCATCTGGTCCTGGACTTTTATTTTTTGGGAGGTTTTTGATCACTATTTCAATCTCTTTACTTGTTATTGGTCTATTCAGATTCTCCATTTCTTCTTGGTTCAATTTTGGGAGGTTGTATAAGTCTAAGAATTTATCCATTTCTTCTAGATTGTCCAATTTGTTGGCATATAATTTCTCATAGTATTCTCTTATAATCCTCTGTATTTCCATGGTATCCGTTGTAATTTCTCCTCTTTCATTTCTAATTTTATTTACTTGAGCCTTTTCTCTTTTTTTCTTAGTAAGCCTGGCTAAGGGTTTGTCTATTTTGTTTATCTTCTCAAAGAACCAACTCTTTGTTTCATTAATCCTTTCTACTGTTTTTTTTGGTCTCAATTTCATTTATTTCTGCTCTGATTTTTATTATTTCTCTCCTTCTGCTGGCTTTGGGCTTTGTTTGTTCTTCTTTTTCTAGTTCTGTTAGGTGTCATTTAAGGTTGCCTATTAGGGCTTTTTCTTGTTTGTTAAGGTGGGCTTGTATCCCTATGAGTTTCCCTCTCAGGACCGCTTTTGCTGTATCCCATATGGTTTGATATGGCATGTTATCATTTTTGTTTGTTTCCAGATAGTTTTTGATTTCTCCTTTAATTTCGTCAATGATCCATTGGTTGTTCAGTAGCATGTTGTTTAATCTCCACATTTTTGTCACTTTCCCAGTTTTTTTTTCATGGTTCATTTCCAGTTTCATAGCCTTATGGTCTGAAAAGATGCTTGTTATGATTTCAATCTTCTTAAACTTATTGAGGCTTGCTTTGTTTCCCAACATATGGTCTATCCTAGAGAATGTTCCATGCGCACTTGAGAAGAATGTGTAGTCAGCTGTTTTTGGATGGAGTGCTCTGTATATGTCTACTAGGTCCATCTCGTCCAGTTTTTCATTTAAGTCTACTATTTCTTTATTGATTTTTTGTCTGGATGATCTATCAATTGCTGTAAGTGGGGTGTTAAGATCCCCTACTATTATTGTGTTGTTGTTGATTTCTCCTTTTAGGTTTGTTAATAGTTGCTTTATGTACATTGGTGCTCCTATGTTGGGTGCATATATATTTATAAGTGATATGTCTTCTTGATGTAGTGTCCCTTTTATCATTATATATTTCCCTTCTTTGTCTTTCTTAACCTGTTTTATCCTGAAGTCTACTTTGTCTGATATGAGTATGGCAACACCTGCTTTCTTTTGTTTGCCATTAGCTTGGAGTATTGTCTTCCATCCTTTCACTCTGAGCCTGTGCTTGTCTTTAGAGCTGAGATGTGTTTCCTGGAGGCAGCATGTTGTTGGGTCTTGCTTTTTAATCCATCCTGCCACTCTGTATCTTTTGATTGGAGAGTTCAATCCATTTACATTTAGGGTAATTATTGATATATGAGGGCTTAATGTTGCTGTTTTGTCACTTATTTTCTGGTTCTTTTGCATTTCCTTTGTTTCTTGTCCCATTTGTTTTGGACTGTCAATTCAGTTTGGTTGTTCTGTCTTATGACTCTTCTAGTTTTCTCTTTGTTTATCATATGTGGTTTTGCTTTGATTATCTGTTTAGTGGTTACCTTGAGGTTTGGGCAAAAAATCTTGTGTATGAGATAGTCCATTATCTGATGGCCTCCTATTTCCTTATACTAAGTCAATTCAGTCACTTTCCTCTTCCCCTTCTAAGTTGTTCTTGTTATACCTTATTCTATCTTGTGTTGTGGCTGTGTGTTTACAGTGATGAGGTTAAATTTATTTTTGGTGAATTTCTTCCTTTGATCTTTGCATTTAGTATTTAAGTGGTTGCTAACCTATTCCGGTAAAGATCTACTATTTTTCTGAGTTTGTCTACCTACTTTTCTCCTTCCTCCAAGCTTTGTGTTCCCTTTCTCTTCTTTTTTTCAGGCCTGAGGGCCTTCTTGAGTATTTCTTGTAGTGGGGGTCTCGTGGCCATGAACTCCCTTAGCTTTTGTTTATCTGGGAGAGTTACTATTTCTCCATCATATTTGAAGGATATTTTTGCTGGATAGAGTATTCTTGGCTGAAAGTTTTTGTCTTTCAGTATTTTGAATATATCATTCCAGTCTCTTCTAGCGTGTAAAGTTTCTGTTGAGAAATCCGCTGAGAGCCTGATGGTAGTTCCTTTGTACGTTATTTTTTGTTTTTGTCTAGCTGCCCTTAATATTGTTTCTTTGTCGTTGACTCTGGCTAGCCTTACCACTAGGTGTCATGGTGAAGGCCGTTGTCTGTTAATATATATAGGTGTCCTGTTGGCTTCGCTTACTGGTATTTCCTGCTCCTTCCCCAGATTTGGGAAATTCTCAGCTACTATTTCCTTGAGTAGGCTCTCTTTCCCTCTCCTCTCCCTCAGGAATACCTATAATTCTTATGTTACATTTTCTAATAGAGTCAGATATTTCTCGGAGTCTTTCTTCATTTCTTTTTAGTCTTAGTTCTCTCTCCTCTTCCATCTGGAGTATATCTGTACTCCTATCCTCTAAAGTACTAATTCTTTCCTCCATATTGTCAGCTCTGTTCTTTAAAGATTCCAGATTCTCCTTTATCTCCTCCATTGTGTTCTTCATCTCCATCAGCACTGATTGGTTTTTCTTTATGATTTCAATCTCTTTTGTGAAGAAACTCCTAATCTCATTGAATTGTTTGTCTGTGTTGTCTTGTATTTCGTTGAGTGTTTTTATGATAGCTATTTTGAAATCTCTGTCATTTAGTTTATGGATTTCTGTGTCTTCGGGGTTGATTTCTGGGTGCTTGTCATTTTGTTTCTGGTCTGGTGATTTCATATATTTTTGCATTGTGTTTCCTGTGTTGGTTTTGTTTTTCCTCATCCTGGAAATCTCTGGTTGCAATTTCCACCTGCCGCCACTGTCTGGTGGTAAAGGGCTGTGTAGTCTAAGCCCCCTGCGCTCTGCCCCGGTTTTTCTGCTGCGATCCGCAGTTTTGTTTTTTTTTTCCCGCTGCGATCCACGGGTCCAGTCGTTTGATCAGGTCTGCCGCGGATCGCTTGGTCTGGTCTGTCGCGGATCACTTGGTCTGGTCTGCCGCGGATCGCTAGGTCTGGTCTGGTCGGTGGAGCTGCAGAGTCCGGTTTGCGGGGAGGGGGGAGCTCTCTCTTTTGCCCTCTGGGTCCCTGACGTGGGAGGCTTCTCCTTTGCCCCTCTTTATCCGCTCTCTGGGGTGCTCAGATGTTGATGGTAGCCCTGTGGCTCCTCTGAGTCCTCTGTGCGGGAGTTTCCCACTGGCTGAGAGAGTCCCAAGAGCCATGCCCCTCCCCCCTCTCTGGGAGCCGCGCGGACCGGATCGCTGATCTGATGGGGAGGGAGAGGAGTTCTTCTTACCTCTCCCCATTTCCTCCGGGGGCCCAGCACGTTCCGCTCTCAGATGTGCGGCAGTGTGGATCCCTCTGCTCTAGCTTTTCACTGTCTGGGATTCCGTTGTTGGTCTGTGACTGTTGCTTTTGTTGTGTCTTGTCGGGGGAAGAGTTCACGGGAAAGCTCACTCCGCCATGATGCTGACGTCACTCCTAGAATGTCTGACTCTCTTTTAAGCCAGCAAACATCTGTGGAACATTCTAGATCCGCCTCCTTCCCTGGGAACACACAGGCCCTGGATATGGTGGATGCCAGAGCTCTCTGCGCTTACATCACGGAAACTCTTCCTCACACCAGTTTGTTTCCAAAGTTATTTTTAAAATTTGGAAACTAAGTTGGAAATGAATCACATCAGATGTGAAGTAGTAAATAAGAAGCCAGCACAACGTACGTGTGCCTCCGACTCTAGGATGCACTCTTGGAGCATTAAGGTGTCTCTGAAGCGTGGCTGTGCTTAACCTTCCTTCTCAAAGGGCGTCTCGCGCAGGCATGCTCCTTCACAGCCTTGTGGGCAAATCTGAGAATATTTGCCAAGCACAGAAACAGTCTGGAATACTGGCCTTTGTGGGGAACTGGAACCACCTGGCCCCACGTGCTGAGGCGGTCACCTGCAGGCGCTGTTATCTGTCACCCATCTCTGGATATGGGTCCTTTTCCTTTTTCTCTTACTTGGGCGTTACAGAAATCATAAACATGGCTTTAACGTGTTACTGTTTACCACATGCACCGCTAAGTGGTGCCTTCTAGGTGGGGTAGGGGTGCGTTTCAACTGCTTGTCCACTTGGGGTAGGGGAACGTTTCATGGCTCTCTCCTCTGGGGCTGATGTGCATTTTAGAAAACACTATTATTATGACATTTTAAAGAGATTCTTTGAAGGCAAAAAGTAAAAAAGAAACAACTAAGTTCTCAGCACGGCTGCCATTCCTGGCGTCTAGCTTTCTGAAGCTCTTACGTGCCTTGACATTTTTGTTGGGTTTGCTCTTTCTTTTTAGCACCTGTAGCAACTGCTGTCAGTTCTTCCAGAGTCCTTCTGGGAATTAGTATTTTCTGTTAGCAGCTTGAAACACTTCACAACAATAAAAAGAACAGGGGGTAATTTGTGTGTTATGCAAAGACCCCCACGTGCAGAGTGGAGAATTTGATCGTTTCTGAAACCACCTGTCGGCCTGACGTTTGCCGAGAGAGACACCGGAGGTGATGTTGGTAAGTGATTCAGAGCTGACCTCGGCCCTCATGGAACTTACAGTCCGCACTGCCACAGACACACGGTGACATCTCTTCCTTACAAGACGGACTCTGTCCCTTTAACAGAGGACACCAGAAGCGTAAGAAAGGAGAGATGGTTGAAATGCTTCCCTGTGAGATGTTGAAGCCAGCTCCAGGGTGCAGAGCGTTTTCTGCTCCTGGGATTTCGACAGTGAAGCAGATAGCTTGTTTGAAATCAATTGGCTCACTTGCCAGAAGTAGCCTGACATTTAGACATTGATAATTTGTGTGCACAGTATTTAGAAATAGCTCAGGTCTTTTCTATTTACCCGTTCTTTGGCATTCTGAAGATAATTCACTTAAACTTAGAAAAGTCCTTCTTCATATGCATAGACATGCATTTAAGATCTTTATTTCAACAAAAATCTATGGATTATACTGTCATGAGGCTTATACAAGAAAATAAAGGTGCAGCAGAAGTCGAGAGGGTGTATTTCAGAGGATAATTCTCAGTTATCATGACTGACGAGGATGGTAAACCACCATCAAGGTGGACTCAGCATTTCAGCTCCTTTTGGCTTCCTCCCCTCCAGGTGTGATAAGGTGAGCAGGGTAGAGCTGGGCAAGGAAGAGGTTCAGTTGAGGAATTATATGCTCTGCATTGAGAGACTGAATTTGAAAAATGGATTTAAATTTCTTGTAGGTGATGGCATTTAGAAATCAATTTCTTGGAGCGACCCATTTTAACCAAAGCATTTCAACTGCTTTACAGCTGTCCATGTGAAATTTGCTTTAAAATTAAACAACACAAGTTATGTTTTATTTTACCCAAGTCGTTTCCCGGGACGTGGCCAATGGGGTGAGGATTTTCTGCGCTGGCTCTGCACTCAAGTGCAGCGAGCACGTGTGGCTCTTGAGGGCTGGAGGCACCAGAATGGTGCTCTCATTCTATATTCGCCATTTGGACCTGCCTCGATTTGGCGTGGCACAACGCAGACGTTACGTGAACTAAAGTCTGTGTGTGAGTGTGCCAACCTGGGAGTTATGGACAGCACCTCTTCCTGGGCCTGGGTAAAACAGCTCCTTCAAATGCAGCAGACTTGCCCACAAGCACAGGGCAGGAGTGTCTTAGGCCAGAACCAAGGGAGTTACACTGTCTGGGGCACATTATGCACCTGTGCTTGGTGAACGAATAGTGGGCAAGCTCTTCAGTTATCAAGAAATCCCTGATGATGAATACTTAAGACTTTCCTCCTCTTAAAGCTTCTTTAAAGTATTTTTACTGAACATTTAATGTTAATGACTTTCAAAAGTGGTTTCTGTTGTATTGGGGAAGAAAACGACATAGCCATGTCAATCAGACGATATGAAAAGCCAGTCTTGACACACAGTGGAATAGTATGCAGCCTTGAAAAGGAAGGATCTTCTGACACATGCTTCAACATGCATGAACTTTGAGGAAATCATGCTCAGTGAAATAAGCCAGGCACAAAAGGACAAATACTGTAGGATTCCACTTATATGAGGGATCTAAGGTAGTCAAATCCATAGAGACAGGAAATGATGGTAGGTGCCAGGGCTGGGGGAGGGGATGGGGAGTTAGTGTTTAATGGAGACAGAGTTTCAGTTTGGAAAGATAAAAATGTTCCAAATATGGATGGTGATGATGACTACAAGAATATGAATGCGCTTAATGCCACTGAACTGTACACTTAAAAATGGTTTAAAATGGTGAATTTTATGTTATGTATATTGTACCACAAAAAAAGAAAAAATTATCATGAGCAAAAAATAAAAAAGGAGCCAGCATATATCATATCATAGGGGAAGATTTAATTCCATGGGAAATGTCCAAATAAAGAGAAAAAATTATATTATAAAATAATATATATAAAAATCATATTATAAAATTATATATTATAACCCTATATATTATAAAATGATGTGTATCATAAATCCCTCTCTCTACATATATATCAGCCTTAAATCACTCAGTGTGACTGGTGTGTGAACTATAAGATCAGGGAGAGGTAACTAAGTCAGCCCTTGAATGAGAGATGCAAGCCCTAAGTATAATTTCAGAGAGGGTGAATCATTTCTTTTAATATTATATTATTATTTGAAACTTTTGTAGATATAGATGGTTTGTAGACATATGTTCTCCTGAAGAGTGAGCACAAGTTTTCTGTGAAATTCTGATGGAATCGTCAGGAAATCAGTGCCAGGAGCTGTGTCGTATCATATCGTGTTATCATGCGTCTGTAGATTCTCCAGTGAAGACTCACAGCTGTGACCGGGGGTCTGAAATCTTGAGTCCTGGGGCCTCTGGTCTCAGTGCTTCTCTGTCCTCTTCCTCCTCTGTTCACGAGGAGGATTATTAGGGGTGTAAACTGGTGGACAGAGCTCGCCTGTATGGACAGGAGCTCAAAAGGAATCACAGGAACAAAACCACGCCAGCAAGAAAACAAGACTTCGGTCTTGCGTCTGTTATGCAGTCAGCCCTCTCTGATGGCCAGAAAGGGAAGCTCTGACCAGGCTCTCCCGTGACTCTTGGTGGGATTAAGAGAACTGGGGATGGGGAGGGTTCACACCCTCTGCAGCTCATCTGGGCACAAGGAACCTGTGGCGAACGCTGAGTTTAGGTTTGGAAGATGATTTCCTCACAGAATTCCCACGACATATCTAAGGCTGGTGACTTGGGGAGGAGAAAAGAGAGAGCGAAAACACAATTCTGGGGCAGTTCCCGGTGAGGACACGGTGCCAGGTCTCTGCCATTTCCTCGGGCCTGACTCTGATGGAGATGTGGAACGAACAGAGCCAGCGCATGGAGCCCTGGAGTCTAGGTCGGCATTTCGTGCGTCCCTGTGTAACTGAGCCCACCTTGGTGGTATCTGGGGACTTACAGGAGGAGGGGTCCTCTGGGTTTTGACCTGTGACTCTGATGGTGCAGGGTTTCTTGCACCTGTTCCCGAGCCCCGACCCTCGGCTGATGGTCCTTCCCAGGAAGTGTGTGCCATGACTCAGGAGGTGCAGATGGCTAAATATTTACGAGGAGCACTCCCTGGGGTGGGGGTCCCAGCACCTATGCCAGGGAGGCCACGAAACGTGGTTTAGCGTGATCATGGGTGAGGATGAGACTGGATTGACTCTGCAGAGTGAGTCCTCCATAAACCGATCATGTTATCTGGTCCCCTTAGTCGGGTGGCCGTCACCAGCACGAGGGTGTTTGGTTCGAGAGCACATGAGCTGGTCTGCTCACCACCGTGAACGATCTGCCACCACACAGTGTGCTGGGCGTTTCCTCAGTGCCACGTGCTTGCTTGGTGCGGGGAGACCAAGCCTGTGACAAGGGGCGGCCTGTGACAAGGGCAGGCCTGGGAGATTCCAGAGCACGGACGGGGCACCTCGCTCCTGGTCCACCAGGGGGTTTCAATGGGCTTCTGGAGAGTGAGGGGCATGACTGAATATGGAAGGAAGGGTGGATGTAGCCACGTACGGAGAGCCTGGAAGGGCTTCCAGTCACTGAACCAGTGTGGGCTGAGTCATGGAAACCTTTCAGTCACGAAAGTCACGGTGAGTGTAGGAGGAGCAGATACTTCAGGGGTTTGTGCATTTTCAGAGAGACTCAAACTCGTTATTCGGTTGATCCTGAGCAAGACTGACAACGTGGACACACGCTCTAGACGGGCAAAGCATTGGACTCGGTCCAGTTCATCATGGAGACCACCCGGGACACAGTCCTCTGCAGCCCCACCTTACAGACGAAGAAACTCTCGCTCGAAGACGTCAGGGGGATCTCAAAGGTCCCAGTGCTGATGGGCCACACTGAGGGGTCCAGGGGACACTGGTCCCAAGCCCACGGACGCTGTCCCTTCCACATCTCGCTACTGTGCGGCCCCGGGCTTGTCAGTGAGCGGCCTCAGGGACCACGCGCACCTGCTGCTAGGCTAATTACCCTTAATTAGGTTGCGTCCCTTTCCAGGGAGAGTGAGAGAGAGAAGTCAAGAGTGGCTCCTCCATCTGCGAAGTCTCCGAGGAGCGGTCAGCCCTCCCGCTCAGTGCAGAGAGCTCCTGTTGTCAACTCACCTGGGAGAAGCTGGAGGAGGAGGTGACAGGTGTGGCAGGGCAGCGGATCGGGTGGCGTCACAGCTCGAGGACTGCGTGGAGGGGCTGCGGCTGTGCGGGGGCTGGAGGGCATCACACTCCGTGCTCTAAGCAGTGTTTGATGCCGAGATTCGTGGGAGGAGATCCGCTCACCAGCTTAACCCCAGCTTTTCCCAGGGAGCCGTCCTACGTGGGAATCATGCCTTAAAAATGATGACAGGGAGCCTGGGAATGAGGCGAGTCCTGAGCACGAGGAGTGCACCGCTGTCGGCATGATCTCAATGCCCTCAAACCATGGGTTTAGTGTTGCAGGGATCCTGCTCCCAACGGAGGGGATGACAGTTCCAGGTACCTGGTGGGGAACAAGAGAGAGAGGACATCGTCCTGCTCTCCTGAAGATGCTGAGTTCAGTTATGACGGAGAGGAGCTGAGCGTGGGTGCACCAGACTGTGGGGCCCCCAGACGGTCCCCCACCCGGCGTGGGGCCTGCACGGGGGCTGCTTGTGCTCACAGAGTGAAACAAGTAAATTGTTTATTTGGTAAATGCCTTTAATGATATTTTTACAGTAAGTTAACCTTCTATATTTTATGAAGCAAGGGAAAATTGTCCCAATGTTTAAGACACAGCACAGACTTCAGTATATTGGTGTTCCTGCAGGGCGCGAGGGTGACACCCCAGGGCCCCTGGGGCTGCATACTTCCTCCCGCTGCCAGACGGGCACTGGGGGCTGCTTTGGAAGCGCTGGAATCAGGAGACCCTGGTCCTGAGCCGTCACCTGCCAAGACCGGTGGGCGGAGCTGGGGTGCACTCAGGGGCCACACCTCCAGGCCGCTGTGGCGTCTCTGGAACCCAGCTCAGTGCCCCCCATGTGCAGATCTGCAGTAAAGATAGATGGGCAACCATGGGCACGTTGTGCAGTCCTGGGGGCCCAGGATCATCATGTGACAAACTAGGGTAGTGACTCAGATAATTTCCAAGCCCCTTTCCAGGGACGGGGAACTTCATTGTAGTAACATAAGTAGCCGCAGCGTCCCTGCCTAGTTCTAGGAGAAAATGATTCCCTAACTCTTGACAGGACTAAGAGAATTTTTTTTTCTCTAGACGGAGAATAAGATTTAATTGAAAATAACCTAGTAAATCAAATCATTCCCCAGGGGTCAAAGTAGCTACTCTAATAATGCTCAGGGCGTTTCTAATTCATCAGTGGTCTGGGAGTTTTATAGATCGCTCCAGTGGCCGCCCAGCAGGCATCCTCGGCGTCAGAACAGAGGAGCAGAGGCAGTGGGGCACACACCTGTGGTGCGTTCCCTCTCAGCTCCGGAGTTTTCAAAGTATTTTGATTTCAGAAAATTATCTTGTCCGTTGGCAAATGAATGGTCTGTTGTTGTTTGTTTTTTTGCAAACAGTGAGGAAGGTGCAGAGAGGTAGTTTCCACTCTTCAGCTGGGTTTGGAGAAGGAGGCCTGTGTGAGCGATCAGACAGAACGTTTCCTGCAGGCGAGCTGTGTTCTGTTGAAGGGAATCCTATAGGGTGAGGGGTCCTACCCTCTGTGAGGGATAGCTTGTGATGAACTGCCTTCACAGGGACACTTTAAAATGAGAATACAGCCATTTGGACTCCGTGGTGAATAAGATGCTGAGGATCCTAGAAGCAGGTTTTCTTGAACCTCAGACGAATTTTCTTCTGAAAGAGTCTTAGCGAATGAGCAGAATGAGGGCAGCGGTCTACTAAACTAAGCCTGTTCGTGTCACGGAGAAGGCAGAGTTACATGCACCCAGAATGGATTTCCTCTCCTGATAACGTAACTCTGTGGGTTGTTCAGCTTGGGAATTATCACCCATCTGCAGAAACAAAATCCAGTAGGTGTGTTTGCAGCGTGGTGACTTCGAAGGACCAGAGGCCGTGTGGCTCATTCACTCTGTGGCTTTGGTTCTAGACTCAGTTTTTTCATCTGTGAAGTGGGGACAACACTGATGGGAGAGTGAGTGGTGAGGGGCCCTGAGAGGATTTTAGGTGCTGGTCACTGTGTGGGGCACAGGCTGGCCCTGAGCTGATAGCCCCCTGCATTGGAGAAGGGCTGACCAAGAGGAGGATCAGAGCTTCCTAATGGGGCCACCTGCCCTTGGGGACATGTGCCCTGGGCATCCAGGAGGCTGGGCCTGGGCAGTGTGTCTTCACTGCTGCTGAGACCCCTGGTGCTCAGATAGGCCCCCACTCGGAGGTCAGCCGAGGCCCTGGGGTGTCCGTGGCCAGTCGTCCCAGGCCGGTCACGTCTGAACTGGGGTTTGGAGAAGGCTACAGCTCTGCACAGGGAAGGCTTCCTTGTTGCAGGAGCAGACCTTGTGTCTCCTTCGTGGAAAGGGGACTTCCAGGTGGGAACGCCAAGGCGGCTGATCGTGGCGCATCTGTCAACCAGCGAGCTTCCTGCGTAACGTGGTCACCTGTGCGGGTTTCCTGAGGTTCTAGTTTCCTCTTCTCTCCCTTGCTCTCTACCTAGTAGAGTTGATTTTATAAATCACACATGTTATTTGCAACTTTTCACTCTAATTGTGTTTCAAGACCCCCTCTCCCTCCACCTCTCTAAGTGACAGCTCCTCCAGTCCCCACGCTGGGTTTGGGAGCAGCCTTCCGACCTGTCCTAGCCTTTGCTGAGGACGAACCAGCCCTGAGGGGAGACCAGGGCCACGTGTCTGCCTGCAGGAAGACTTGCTGCTGCTTGTGTAAAGCTCTGCCTGTGGTTTATGGTCCACGAACTCAGAGCAGTCGACTCAGTCTCCTTCCCTGAACACGGATGTGCCACGGTTTGAACACTGAGTGAGTCCTGGCTTATCCTTCGAGTTTTCTGAAGAAGGTCGTAAAACCCAACTTGGCTTTCGTTTTGTTTTCACTGCTGTGTTTCGAAGAAACAGTCCTAATTTCAGGGCTTTCTTTCAACTTGTGTTAAAGGATGTAAGTTATGCTTGTGTTTATAGCAGCGTTATTCAGAGTAGCTAAAATATGGAGGCAACCCAGGTGTCCATGGACAGATGGACAGATCAGCACAATGTGGCCCATCCATACAATGGGCTGTAATTCAGCCTTAACAAGAGAGGAAATTCTGACACATGCTACAACGTGGATGAACCCTGAGGACATTATGGTAAGTGAAATAAGCCAGACACAAAAGGGCAAACACTGTAGATTCCACTTACATGAGGTCCCTAGAGGAGTCAAATCCAGAGACAGGAAGTAGGTGGTGGTGCCAGGGGCCAGGGGAGGGGACAGGAAGGGAGTGTTTAACGGGGACAGAGTTTCAGTTTGGGAAGATGGGAAAGTTCTGGAGATGGACAGTGGGGATGGTTGTACAAGTGTGAATGTATTTAATGCCACTGAACTGTACACTTAAAAATGGTTAAAATGGTAAATTTTGTGTGTATTTTACTACAATAAGAGAAATGGAAAAAAAAGGATGTAAGTGACAACTCTGACATTGTGTGCTGAGTGTTGAGATCTTGGGTAGGGAGAAGGATTGAACAGAGTTTAAGGGAAAGCGAATTTGCTGTAATACTCAGTCTAATCCTTGCCTGTGTTTGGAGACTTTCCAGGGGGTGGTTCCCAAATTCCAGTACGTGGTGAGGGTTTTTCTAGTCTGTGGGGAAACGAGAATATGAAAGACAGTATAGTGAGTTTTTCCAAAAGTTAAACGTCTTCAATGTTTTAAAAAAAATCCTGAGAGTAGTCTTTCACACTTGTTTGGTATTCCAGGGTTTTTTGTAATTGATGGCGAAATGTGAGGTAATTTTGTGAGAAAAAGGGTGTGTGCATGTCTGTAAAATGTCTTCATTTGACACACGAGAGACTGATGACACAGTGGTGTCCCTCAAATTAGGGGACAAAAATGACAATCCAAGTCCCCCTCACCACTCGTTCCACAGCCCCTTAGTGATGGCTTTCTTGTGGACTGACTTCTTGGGTGGTGGCTAGCAACATTCATTTCTCAACTGCCTGATCCGTGCTTTTTACGTAAAGCCAACAGGTGCAACCACCCACAGGGGTCACACCACGCCGTCTGTGCTCAGGACTGGCCCAGGCGCACCCTTCCTCTCCAGCATTCCACCCTCACGGGTGCAGCTCCGGGGCGGTGAGGGTGAGAGGTGCACTGGCTTGTAATGTTGTACCAAGTAGGCCAGCAGAGAGGACTTCCACTGGAGCAGACTCTTCTCCTTGCTTGTTTGAGACATGTTCTGGAACACGGGCCTAGCGTGTGCGTTTGAACACCACAGGCCAGCCCCTTCTGGAAGGGGAGCCCCTTGAACCAGGTGAGGTCTCTGCCCACATCTTCCTATGCCTCACGGGGCCCAGCTCCTTATCCATAGCAGGTGTTCAGGATGTAGAGATGACTGAATTATGGAAAATAATTTAAACATAGAGAAAACATGGACGGATTTGGCTCAGTGATGGTCCAATTTCCCATTAACTTCCTCAGAATAATAATGGAAACCATTTCCTTCAGCTCTCTGGAGAAACAGCACCATGCAGAACGAAGGGCATGGATTCTGGGGCCATACCACTGGGGTTCAAATTCCAGTCACCATTTCCTTGCTGTGTGACTGCAGGCAATTTAACCTCTTGTGACTCCAATTTTTCATCTGAAAATTGGGGTAATAATTGTAACTACCTGCTATAGACTGAATGTCTGTGTCCCCCAAAATCCATGTTGAAACCTAACCCCCTATGTGATGGTGTTAGGAGGTGTGGCCTCTGGGAGATGATTAGGTCATTTATGGACACTGATGGACGAGATTAGTGCTCTTGTAAAAGAGACCCCGCAGAGCTCCCTCACCCCATCAGCCATGTGAGGACACAGGAGCCTGTGACCTGGAAGAGGGCCCTCACCTGACCCTGTCAGCACCCTGATCTTGGACTTGCAGCCGCCAGAACTGTGAGAAATAAATGTCTGTTGGTTATAAGCCACCCAGTCTGTGATATTTATAGCAGCCAGAACAGACTAAGACACTACCTTATAAGGTTTTCATGGGCATTAAATGAGTTTCTATCTGTAGAGTGCTTAAAACGGCACCTACCATATTGTAGATTCTATGTAAATTTTTGTAAAATGGTATAAATACAATGGAATTCTTAGGAATCCTTCTTCTGGACAGTGATAAAATCCAGCTAATTAAGAAACTGAAGTTGCAACTATGAAATATACGTGCTACCAAGAATCCCCCCACAGTGAGACCACTGGCTGTACAAAATCGGGCACTCAAGTCAGTGATCAAGCTCAGCAACTGTAAGATATAAAAGTGACAAATTAAACAAATATGCCCTTATCGTTTTGTTTGGAAGGATCCAACCCATGCTCTTCTTCCAGTCAGTCATTTGGCCCCATCACCCGTGCGGGACTGTATGAGGTGCCTTGACATTTCTGTTTGCTCAGTGATACGATGTGATGAGTCTGAATTCCTCGGAAGACACGAGAGCTTCACTCACGGGCATCGATGCCCAGGATCCAGCACCATTGACAGCACCGTGACAGTCCCTCTGCTCGGTGTAGACACATCCCAACACAGTCAGTAGGGAGGATATACGGTGGTGCTTGGTGGTGCTGGAGATGCAGGTCCCGGTAGGGCTTCTTGGTGTCTGAGAGCGTGGCCTTGAGTTGGGGAGTCTGTTACTCATTGGATGTGACCAGCATCACCTAGTGGACAACAGCCTTGGCCTTAGCTAGTGAGAAATGAGGAAAACAGTCCTGTTTATGTGAGTCCAGTAGATGCTATTTGTTGGGTTTGTAGAGTTGTTGAATGACTCAATGACAAGCTACATTCCATTTCCCTGACCTCAGGCTCCTCACTGTGGCCTCGCAGGCAGAGGGGAATGCCATGAAAGGACGTTGCTTTCTGAGGCACCGACCCGCCGTGGTTGGCGGCAGTCTGGAGGAAGAGCGAAGGGTTTGCTCTGGGACGTGTATGATGTGTATGTGTTCTTTAGTGCGCCCCGACGTCGGCAATCATTTGTGGATGAATTACTCCTCACGCAGCTTCTTCCCCTGTGCACCCCCACAATTCTCTTATTTCTGTGGAAGAGTCTAAGGTGTCATCTTAATAGTGTTCAACTGTAGTTTGGGAGCGAGGAAGACTTGGAGTCAGGAAACCTGGGTTTGACTTTAAATTCTACGATTTGTGGGCTATGCAACCTTGCAGAAGGCACTGCCCATTTCCTTATTTCTTTATTTGTAAACCAGGGCAATAATACATACTCACCTCACAGTGAGAATGGGACAGAGAATGTATTTGAAAATAGCCAGTACAATATCTGGGTCGTGGTAGGAAGTGAATAAAAATTAGTTGAATTTGAATCTGAACACAGTTGATGGGAAGACACAGAAACCAAAGCGAAAACTCATCAGCAGCCAACAGCTACTGGCTTAATCTGCAAAAGGGAAATCCCAGGGTTTCTTTTGCCAAAAGAAAGCTGAAAGATAAACCTGCTGTGCAGTCCTCAGATAAACCCAGAGCTTCTCCACAGAATCGCAAAGTTTTTATGGGGTTTTAAAAATTCACCGCAACCATCTTACCTCCTTGATGCCTGTCATCAAGAAGAGATTTTGGAAAACCCAACGTCATCCCTCTGACCTGTTTTCTTGAAGTCGGCCTGTGAGCAAAGTACGGTACCAAAATGGTACTGCATGAATGTTCCCATTTCTGAAGCTACTGACATTACTCTTGAGCAGATAAGTGAAAATATCCTGAGATTTGGATATCTTGTTATAAGGCATGTTCTTCTCTGTGCCAAGAGATTGAAGTCGAAGGTGGGAAACATGTAAAAAATTATAGATTATCAAGTGTCAGATTCAGAGAGAAGAAACATAGACACCTACATAGAAATACGGGTGAGAATTGGGAATACAGGCATGGACTGAGTGAGTAAGGAGTGAAGGAGGAATTGGTTTTCTGGATGGAGGCCATGTGGGAGGAGCTTGAACTCAGATGACTTGTTAATTCCTCCCTGGTGTGGTTGCCAGACTGAAGATGGGCATCAATGAGAACGAGTGAGGCCAGGTGTTCTTCAGGCTTGGAGCCTTTATAAGACGCTCCCCACGGATCGCCTGCAAGAGGGCAGGTGCACACGATCGTTACTGTGCACTCTTGGCACCAAGGTGGGCTCGTGGCCTCCCCGCTTCCCTAGTGGGCAGCATTTGTTCACAGTTATATTTTTCAGATTATTTTTTAGAAAAGCAGATACAAATATCAATAATGCAAACATGGAAAAAACGTTTTAAAATAAAGCCTAATGAGTACATACCTTTTTCCAGACGGAATAGACCCAATGAAATGATAAAGCGAATTCCCTAATCTCGATATACTTTGAGAAGACTTATGGATTAATTTGATCTTGAGGGGTTTTGACCTGAGTGCTGAATCTCGGCTCCTCAAAGCGTTAAGGTTCAGCTGACCAAGGAGGGGGTTGGAGGGATTTAACCACAATTCAAAAGGGCTTTGCACCTTTTTCTGAAATTCGTTCATGACCCTTTGAGTTTGTGATGACTGTGGTTCTGGAGGAGAGAGTCCTTATGTCAGTATCTACTGACATAGCAGTAGATATGAAGCGGCCCCCGCGTCAGAGGTTGAGAGAACTTCATGTGTCCGTCTGGTGTGGTTCCAGCACCCACAGGTCTTGGCCCCTTGGGGTGAGGGTACTAGGCTGACTAGGGTCGAGATTCTCAGAACTGCATTAATTTTGTCTTCCATTTGGGTTTCTTCTGACTGTCGAATACAGTGAAAGGAACCCTACTGGCTCAAAGTGTTCATTCAGCTGCCAAAAGAAGCCCGATGCCTGCCTGGGACAAATGGCTTCATTATGATCCAACAGCAGCGTCAGGAAAAGAGACTAAATGTGCAAATGGAAACAAATGGTGCAGTGCTTCTTCTTGCTTTTTCTTCAGTGGAAACGGAATTCTGAGGCCCCAACAGAAGTCTTCAAGGAACTGCAGAAGGGCGGCCTTACAAGATGCAGTTTGTCAGCCCTTAGAGCATCCTTCCAGGTGGTCACCCTCCGCTCCAGGAGCTTAAAGAGTTTTCTGAGGTGAACACGTGGGACTGTGTGTGACGAGACCCTTTTGAACCTAAACTAAATTAAATGGTAGAAAAGCAGTCCTTGAGTGAGCTCATCGTGGCGTTGCTTCCTAGAATAATCAGATCTTTCAAAATAATTCGTTTCCTTGAAATACGCTGACATCTCCAGTAAGTTCGAGTTTACAGACGTGGTTCAGTTTTATTTAGTGAGGGGTAGAGTTACATTTACATAGAATAATTGTTTGAGTGGCGTTAAATAATCAGTTTACGTGAGCATGAATACGGAGAACCATGTAAGTGACTGTGTGAGTGCTTAATAAACTCTTCGATGAGCTGTTTTCCTAACATTTTATAACTGACTCCATTTTTAAAAATGATGTGTGATTGTTTTCATTTAAGTACTGATTGGCAAATTAAAAATGTTTGGCTTATATTATTTTGCACTAAGATGGCATAAATGCCATGTCCTTGCTGTGTTGAGGCATTTGATTTGCAGAATAGGACATACCCTTTAAGTAGGTAGGTCTCTAATCTTTTGTAGAAATAGTTCTATCTCAAGCCACAGTTGTTGAAATTATGTAAGGTTATTAATTCATCTGCAAAAATATTTTAATACCAGGAGTGCTTAACCAGAAAGAACCTTCACTCATCTGTCCGTGCACCTCGCGGCTGGTGCCTGGGCGTGCCTGTGCCCAGGTGTGCTGAACATGCGCTGGTTTTATTCCATGAAGTCAAGAACATTTCTTAGCCTTTGTACTCATCAGTTCTTAAGTCAACGGTAAACTGGCTGCTTATCATAATTCCACCCTCCTCTTCGTCTTCTAGCTGGTCAGGTGGGAAGGAGAGGTGGCAGGAGTCATGCAGGTAGGCTAACCTTCCCGGGCTGGAATGATGGAATCTGTTGGCAGACGTCATTGCTGCCATCACAGCACAGGCCAATCTGCTTTCTCTGTGACCAGCTGAGGCTTGAGTGACATTGAGAGGCGTATTGGCTCTACTTTGAATTCATGTCCCCCAGGAACTGTCAAATTTCCTGCCTCCTAAGGGAGACTCTGCCTTGAGGTTGAAGGGTCAGCACAGTCTGTAGGAGTCACTGTTGGACCTTCTTTTACTGAAGACTATGGTTGGCCCCAAGATTTTAACAAAATACAATGAAAATTATAACTCCGTGCCAGGAGAGCCTTGGTTGATCCAGGAGAGGTTATCACTGTTCCTGGTCCAGCCCCAACCTCTTCAGCATTAGGCTCCAGAGTCCTGTCCTTGGAGTTGGGAAGATCCTTTTCAGAAGGGCTCTGTGTGAAGGGGTGCAGGTGAGAAGGTGAGGGGCGTTGTTCTTATAGCAGCTGTGAAACGAGTCTGCTGCAGAGCAACACGTCAGGTGCCTGATTCTCAGCAGTAACAGGAACACGCCTGCGAAATCTCAGCCGGTTGGAGATTCAAAACGCCTTGGCAAGTCAGAGATGTCATGGTGGCTGTGACTAGCTGGCTCTGTGCATATGTGAGTCCCTCGTGAGAGTTAGATGAGGGTCTAACACCTGCCTTGCTGAGAGGCCGCACTTAGCCACCCTCCACTAGTCGAGGAGCTGTCCTTGGTAGCATTCTCATGTCGCTCCAGCAGACCTGTCGTGTCCGGCTGGACCCTGGGAAGCACAGACCACACTCACTGGTCATTTTCCCTTCATGGCAGCCACCGTGCTTCTGGCTAAACAGAACATGATGGGGCGTCCTTCAGAATCTGTTAACACCCATCCTTTAAGAAACATCTTTTTCCCTCTTATCCTAATCAGTTTAACCATAGTACACGTTTCCCACTGGTGAATATATTCATGCACGTTTCTCCTGTTTTATACCCATATACTTCACAAAAATGTATGTGGTTAGTTTTCACCTCAGGCCAAATTTGATACTCCTCTTGAAGAGTTTTTTAGTAGATAAAATATGGTGGAATCTCTCCTCCCTTCCTCTTTTTTTTTTTTTTTTTGAGGAACTTTTAAGTATAATTCGGTTTTGAACATGGCACTTCCCTTGTGTCCGCTGACCAGCAGTTTCCCTCACGTTTGATAGCAAAGATTTGTCGGGCTCTAAATTGAATTGAACGAGCCCAGGTATGAGAGTAATACCTTCTATTGAGAACACGGTGCGCCTGGGGGTTTTCACGTAGGTCAGCGAGAAAGAGCGATCAGGAGGGACCAGTGAACTCAAGATCATTGTGAGCTGTAGAATCTTTTACACAGACTGGGTTGGAACCAGTTAATGTTCAGGTGTGTTTGATTAACTATGCAAAGTTCGCTGTATAAACTGTCTTACAGTGCGGAAAAAAGGTGTCAGCTCGGAAGCTTTGAATGAGGACTTTTGGCTGTTTTGTTAATTATGAACCAGAAGGCATCCCCGTTAATCTACTTTCACAGCAATTTCAATTAAAATTGTCTTTTGTATCCCAAAGTGTAAAGAAAAAAGTAACGAACAATGCTTTCCATTACTATAGATCTTACACAGTGGTTCTTTTATGTTTCATTTATCAGTTTCCATGGGGTGGATGACAGTATTTAAATTGACTAAAATAACACCTGAGATTTGATAGTGACGCATCCTGCAGTCAGAGCCAGAAACCAGGGCCTGGTGAATAAAGCCCAGAACATTTTCTGGTTCACAGTGCAAGCTCCTCGTACAGTTCTCCGAGAGCACAGACCACAGGAGGTGCCTGTTGTTTTTGGCAATTTTAAAAGAAAACTATTAAATCCATATATATTTAGTCCATATATTTGGACTAAAATCTGGAAAATGATGCATCAGAAACCTGAGTGGGCCTTTCAGATAATTTATAAATTATCTTGTTTGTTCCCTAAAGAAAAAAAATAATAGAAATAGTACTATATTCATTCTCTTTCCCATGCCCCATCCCTCAATCCATCTCTCTCTCTCTCTCTGTTTCTCTCACTGTCTCTCTGTCTCTGTCCCTCTCCCTTTCTTTCTCTCTCCCCAACCCTTTTGGAATACAACCTAAGATGAGTCTCTCGTCAATACTTTGTCAATTTCTTGACATTCACTAGTAACAATGTTAAGGATCATCATCACCTTCTCTGTACACTGGTTCTATTCTCTCCCATTTGTGTAAAATTAATTTTATTCATAAGAAACTTCCTTCCGCTGAAACAAAGGACATGTGATGAGTAACCATATGTTCTCAAGTGGCTCCCTAGAGCAGGGGAAGATGTTTTTCTTGCCTTTTTGTTTTGGAGTGAGAGACCATGACATTTGAAAAAAAAAGGTGTGCTTAACTTCCTGTGGCTGCTTAATAATCAGTCAGCACTGCCCAGTCACAGTGAACATTCCTAATCGTCCCCGTCACTGTTGCCTGAGTGTCTGGTACCCTGGACGTGCGTGTCTGCGACTGTTCTCAGTGGTGTCTGGGTGTTAACTTATTCAGTCCTCACGACGGGCAGAGGGAACGGGTACTACTGTTATTTTCTTTCCGCGGCCAAAACAAATGAAAGGAGGCACCACGCCCGCCGTGGCTTGTGGGACCTGCTGAGACTTGGGGCGAGGGGTGGCCAAGCGGGAGAAGCCGCAGGTGTCTGTCTGTCCTCACTGGACTCACCCCTCACGGACCACAGAGGCTCGTCCAGGCCCCGACACTTATTACCCAGGGATTCTCCCCAGAGTTCTTGGGGGACAGGCGTCTTCTACACGTTTTAAAAAGTTAGTCCTGTAAAGTTAGCTCCATGTACTCATCAATTATTAGTACATTTTTCTGTTTTTCATCATTCATAGTGTATAATTGTGAATTGGATCATCTCTCCATGTTACCACGAAGTTGATGAAACACCACAGAACCTTCCCTGACCGAACATCTTAGCTGGTCTGTCCTGTTACATACTGAGTGTGTGGTTTTGCCGTGTTCTGAAATATGGTAACATCCCATGGATTTCGTTGATATCCTCTGCAATGTCCACATACTGCCCCCACCTGATGTTTTCTTTCTTCTGGTCGAATTATCTCGATTTATGAGGTGGAGTTGGCCCTGTAGGGACGCTGAGCTGGGCTGAACCCCAAGGTGTGATTTCTATACCTCATTCCCAGGTACAGCAGCCGTTCCTCCGTCTCTGAGGGTCTTGCTAGGGGTCATTTCTGGTCACTATTTCCTTTCAGCACCCCCTCCTTTCTGACCTACATTCCAGCGCTCAAGTTGGTGTCTGGGTTCCTTGTTGTCTGCCCTGCTGGCACGCTGTGTCCGTTTTCCCAAGGCTGACTCTAAGTATTTTTCTGCTATGACATATGGTCAATGAGCCCAGAGCGAGCTCCCTTCCAGCCTCCCACCTCTTACTCCCATTGTGTTTACCAAGTCCCCCGACAGATACATAGATGTGCTTCTCCGCCTGGGACCGCGAGGCTCCAGAATATTACGGAAAGAGCTTTGGAACGGAAGTTGTACCACTTCCCTGATGAATTCTCAGCTCTCGATCACATGTCATCTCATGGGAATGAGTTTCTTCCATCACTGAAATGGAATTTCCTGAGATAGCATCGCACTTGCTCTCAGACCACTTGTAGGTACTACATTTGTAAGTCTTCATGTACTATGAACTGAGTGACAACAAATAGCCCTAGATTCTGTCTGAATTAAGTGAAACCACTTATTTCCAATTATATCATGCAAATAAAACCACCTTGACTCTTGAAAATATGGGCTGTTTCCTCTTGGGATCTTGTCTGATTCAAATCCAATATGAAGAAAGATCATTTATGTGTTTGTGTTTCATTAGGTAAAGATCATGGAAGAATGCCTATTTTATTACAAATGCACTTTGATTTGTGCATTTTAAACTCACAAGGTGTCACCTGTTTTACCTCATATGTAAGTTACTGAAATAGAGACTATTTGGAAATTTGAGAGCAGAACACTGCAGAGGAGTGGAAACTGCCCTCAGTTAGGCTGTGCAGCCTGGGTTCATGGGGCTGAGGCTGGGCAGGCGGGGGCGGGAGGGGAAACAGGAGGGGCAGCCCCACGTGGGCGCTGAGCGTGCTTCCTCCCACCACACAGTTCTTTAAATGCCACGCCCACTCCGTGGACTCTCCCAGCTCTAAAAGTGCATGGTTTTATTTTACACGTCTTAGGATAAGTAGGGAACAATGACTTGGATACACCGAGTTGGTGAGTTCTTGAACTGCGCGGTGCCATAGGAGCTGCATGTAGACGGATGAACCATCCACTCAGACATGCACGCTATGGTGGGCTATGGATTTTCACTGGCATGTACCCTTCATTCTCAAAAATATATTTATTGTTAAAATATGAAGGTCTTTGGAAGTTTGCCCCATATATAAACACGTATTTATATTTAGCCTCCTAAATAGCAGGCACACGTAGAAAGAAAGGATGGCAAGTCTCATATGCAGCTCTGTGTATCTGTCGGTGGGCTTTGTAAACATGATGGGGGTTCATTGATGTCACATCTGCCTTGTTGTTTTATTTACTGACCCCGCCTCCTACTATGTCCTGACCTTATAATACATGGTTGTAATTTAGATCATTAGGACACTGTTCTAACACCTGCTACTGGATTAAGAAAACAAAACCAAAACCAAAGCATGTTGCAGCTGCATTCAGTACTACATCTGTGTGTTCATGGGCACCTTAAGGATTCAGAACCAGTGTTTTCAACTCAGGTCCACTGTGGACACCCCCTTATTCATTCATTCATTCATTCATTCATTCTCTTAGCACATAAGTGAGGAGGCTCTGTTTTGTGTTGCTGAAACGTGTTTTTGTCCCTGGATGAGTGGAAGTCCACAGGTGCCCAGCAGCTCTGTCTGTGCTATGGCATTCATCCCCAGTTCAGCCATAAACTCCGTTAAGCACCTCTGTGTTGTAGGCACTTGATCGGGCTACAGTCTCGTGCACAGAGCTTATGGTGTGGCGGGAGAGCTGGTCACTGGGCAGTGATCCTACTGAGGGGCATCTGCTTACAAACCAGGACAAGTGTTCTCAGGGGAGGCGTGCGACTCCGTGTGTCACTGAGAAACGGGGTCTCACCTACACGGGGAGGACTGCAGAGCCCTCCCTGCACGGAGACACTGGGGCTGGGGCCTGGCAGGAGCCCAGGGAAGGGAGGAGGACACACATTCCCGGGGAGCCTGACCTGCAGAGGTCCTGGGACAGGGAGAGTGGTGCTTGTATGGAGGAATGAGAAGCCAGCAGGCGTGGAGCAAGACGCCCCAAGAAGTCAGGCTGGGGGTGACATGGGGCCAGACGACGCTGGAGTCTGTAACGATGGGGGTTCCCAGTGAAGAAATGGAGAATGGCCTTGGGTCAGAGCGGAGAGCAGGAGTGAGCCAGGGAGGCAAGTCACGTGGGATATGTGTGATGGAGGAAGAGGGATGGAGAGTGGGAGGGATGGAGAGAGAGAGAGACCAACTCAGAGAGAAAGAGAGACATAGACGGACAGAGAAGAAGGAAGAGAGTGACAGGGACAAAGAGAGAGGAGGGGAGAGACAGATAGAGAGGGAGGAGAGAGAGACAGACAGACAGACACGGGGGAGGGGGTCCCATCACTGGGGGTCCAGGTGAAAGGCAGCCGTGGGAGGACAGGTGAGGGTGCTCACGTGCTGCGCTTAGAGTGCTGGACTTCAGCCCGTAGATAGTGAGGTGCCCTTGAAGGGCTTCAAGTGAGAGCGTCTCTGGGTCGGGTTTTGTCAGAATCTCTTAGGAAGAGGACTCTGTTGTCTCCGGGGAGGGGCTATGAGGGGACTCCGAGAGGTCAAGGAGGGAAGAGCGTTTTGGAAAGCAGAGCTCTCAGCCTTGGGACATCCCAGCTACCCCACCTGGAGCCCTGGCGGCTCTCGACCCCGACAGCTAGGTGGGTGGCAGGGCCCACACGGCCCGAGTCGGGAGGCCTCGCCTGGGTGGGTGACGGGGCCGGAGCCCCAGTCAGGCCCTCCTGGCCGTGAATGGCTCTGGACCACCTGCTTGACTTGGATTCTCTGCTGTGGTTGTGGCCTCGGACGCACCCCAGGGGCCTGGGGAGATGCCGGGTGTCCGCACACAGCCAGTGTCCAGGGGGAGGTGGTGACTCCAGCTCTCTGCCCGACCTCTCCAGCCTCAGCGGATGATGAGAAGCCCTGGAGGAAAGTCCCGGTGGGTGTCAAAGGCAGAGAAGAGACTGCTGTCTCAGTGGTCCTCGAGTGCAGACGGTCCCTCTCATGCCACCCTAGAGCATCTGCGTGTTGTCTCCTGAGGACACAGCTCCTCTCACAGGCGTCAGTCTGGGGCCTTATCACCCCCCTCCGCAGTGGGCCGCCCCGCTGGGCTGTCCAGCTACAGGTGACAGAAATGGCTTCTTCCTTTGACTTGGCCCATGGTGAGGGGACACAGGACAAGGGGGAGGGTGTCCTCCAGGGTCCATTCATTTCCTTTTTCTGTGCAGGAACCCCAATAGTTATGGGGTTCTGAGGAGATAACGGTGAGCTTGTGCTGGCTTGCTATCAAACCTTGAAAACGGCAGCTTTCAGAAAAACACAGAAACCTGCCAGAGACCGGTTCCAGTGTCCTCGCCATCCTGTGACTGTGTGCGGTGGAGATGCTGCGGGTTACCTTGGGTCTCAGTTTCAATACTGGAAAAGTGGATTAATAGTTCAAGGAGGCTTCACCTTGAGCCTGAGCTGAGTCAAAAGATGTGGATTCTTCTTTATGGATCATTCAATAATTAATAAACAATACGAAATATTTTATAATATCATCATTCTCCCATTTAAAAAACCAGTTTCTTTATTTTGATGTTTTTGCCTCTTTAAAAAGGAGTGCCCCAAAATCTTACTATTTAGCTACTTGCCATTGTATACACTTAGGAGCATGTGTCACAAGTCTTGGAACACTAGAATTTAGTAACTATTTCCTAGGGCTCCAAAATACTCAACATGCCCGAGTCATCCTCTGATGAGAGAGCATGAAGAGCTAATTATTTTTGGAGTCTGGAATCTCGTCTTTACGAGTTTTTGGTCAATCAGTATTGGAAATAAACCCTGAAAGCATAATGCAAGTTATACTTGGACAGAAGTGTCGGAACTGCAGTGAGGCCGGCTGGCCTGTGTGCAGCCGCGGTGAGGCCGACGCCCCCGTGCGACCCTCAGGCTCTGTGGTCACTGGTCGTGATGTGCTTTCAGTATCAGCAAATCCCAGCAAACTCAGAATTCCGTCTCACAGGCCTGCCTTGTCTTTGTGTATGGACGTGTTTTTAAGATACGGAGTCATGTTTTTAAGATAGTCTTAAAAAAGTAAAATTGATTAAAAATTAAAGGCAATTTTGTACTTTTTTAGAGCTCAGGAAAGTCCCATCACTGACATTTACAGCTATAATGTTCATGACCTTTCATAGCATATAGAGGGAAAACATCTCGTTAATATTACCACCGCGGAGGTCGCTTTCCTCCAGCCGGCCTTGCCTCATAGGTGGCCGCGCCCTCGGTGCTCCGGGTGGACGGACACCTGTTCTGTGGATTACGCTTTTGCTTCATGTTCTCCAATCCACTAAACTGCTGTGTCTGTCACTGGGGACACAGTGAGACCGCGTTTCTGGTACTTGTTGTGTTTTCCGTGGGTGTGGGTGTGGGTGTGGGTGTGCACACTTTCTCACATGATGACACGAATCCTGCAGTTTACATTAGGGAGGCAGCACTCTTTGTGGCAGACTGAATGCTTCGTTGGCACAGTCTCGATTTATGGTAAACGTGCTAATCCTGAAGTCAGCGGACCATAGCCCTCTGACCCCAGACCCACGTCTGTAAAATCTCCCAGGGTTTAATCGTGATCACAGCTAACATGTCTGCTTGCCATGTGTAGAGTGCACCACAAGAGTTCAGTGAGACAGGACGGGGAGCAGTGTCTGGCACGGAGTAAGCCTTCAGTTACTTAGCTGTAATTCATATTTATAATCAACGAGTGCACCATCTCTCCCTTGATTTAAAAAGTTATTTGGACAAGCGGGTTCAGATGATGAGAATTTTAATGTTTTGTTTTGTTTCTATGTATATATGGCTCTAGGTATTTACTTATTTCTTAATCATTCCTTATTCAAAAAAATAGTAAGAGGCAACTCAGAGATATGACACCACACGTTCAAAGGGAAACAAAATTAAAAGATACAAGAGAATAGGAGTGACCTAACCATGTGACATACTGTGCTGGCCTGAGACGGGCCAAGCATGTAGATCTCAGTGTGAACCACCGAATAAAACGGAGAGAGGGGATCAATGTCATGCTTCCTGTGTCCATTAGATGATAACAGACATTGGTGTTTGCTGAAGAAGCACCGTAGCTGGCCCTGAGGCCGGAGGGAATGTCTCCACTGGGTTTTCACTGGGAGCCATAAAGGGCTGCAGGGGCCAGGCTGCACATCAGCATCGCCGTAACCATGGCAACCAACTGCCCAGACTCTCCTCCCAGTCGGTGTCCCATAGGCTGAGGGCGTCACATCAAGGCGCTGATGTCCAGTGCAGCCATCCCTGGGGAAGGCAGGGAGAGCACAATAGGCCAGATCCAGCCTGGAGACCAGAGATGGACTTTCCCTGGAGGAGAGTCAGCCAGGCATCCCTCAGGGGCCTCCCTGAGTGGTGGAGCCCTCGGCTCATGTGATGGCTGTAAGTCTGTGATGCGCCCTGCTCTGCACCAGAATGCAGCTTATTCAGAGCTCAAAGACCCTCACTCCACACATGTTTCCTTGGGCACTTGGTTTCTTGAAAAGGATGTGCCGTATGTTCCTTAATTTTGAGAAAAAGTACATATTTATTGCTAATTACGTAAGAAATATAAAATGCATTCATATTACAAAAGAATAAAAGCAGTAATCCAATCTTTGTGGGAAAAATTAGAATATTTCATCTCCTTGCCCTGGATCTCAGAGGCCCCATTGGTAGCCGGGCCGTGAGTCAGGGGTAGTGTATATGTCTGTGTGTGTGTGTGTGTGTGTGTGTGTGTGTGTGTGTTCGTAGGGAAGTGAGTGACTTTCATGAGATGTTGCTGTCAGTGTTTCACGTTAAATATGAGCTTGCTGGGGGGTTCTGGTAAGATATCTTTATGTTAAAGACATTTCCTCTGATTTTTAGCTTGGAAAGGGTTTGTGTTAAGAATATATTTTGAATTTTCTGCTTCTTGGGGAACATCTGTGATAATAACCACGTTTTTTACCCCTTGATTTATCAATTATGCTGTTACATTTTATAATGCTGATTCATTCATCTACTTCTGGGATATACCCTACTGGAGGTGATTGATGAATATTTTATTTAGAATTTTTGCATATTTGTTCAGAAGTGAGATGTTATGAATTTGAGAGTTATCAGTTGTATCTTAAGCTTGGCCAGCTATTAAAGAATATCAGTTGCATTTAACTGTCAACATGGACTAAAACAAAAATAGTGAGGATGTTCTCAGATAGCATTGAAAGGGTGGTACAGTGATCTCTTAAAATGAATAAGAGCTTTTTCATTACATGTGTTTATTGCAAAATCAACAAGTAGACACTGTTTGCCTTAGAATAGAAAGCTAAAGAGGTAAATTGTAGAAATAGAACGTGATGCTTTTGAAAATTCACTTTTAAATTCCATGGAGTCTTAATTTTCTTGGTGGTTTTTATCACAAAATTTCTTACATCATCAGCTTAATTTGTTGCTCATGAGAAAAACAAGACCTCCCGGACCAGAGTGTGGAACCCTGATGGGTGGACGAGGGACCAGCCAAACCCTCTGTTGAGTACCAGATTCCTGCACTGTTACAGTAAGTTAGCTGACTTTCCTGGTGGTTAAAGGAGTACAGGATTAATTATCAACCAAACAATTAAATGACCCTGGGCTTCGGCAATCAATACTGACTTGGTGGTTTTTCTTGGCAACACATTCATTTGCCATGACACGTATGTGTATACTGCTCTGTAGAATACCATGCTTAGAAGATTATAAACAAAGTCATCTTTCTGGAAAGCCAGGAAGCTGAACTAGGTGATCATAACATTCTCTATCTTATTGATAGGAGAAGTCGTCATGAGAAACCTATGTTCATATGTAAACCAAAAGAAAAATCGTGTGTTTATTTATTTATTTATTTATTTATTTTACTTATTAGAGGGATTTAGTAAGACACCTAATAGGTAATGATTTTCTGGGAAAAAAATTAAGTCCAACTCTATCAGAAATAGATATCTGGGACTTTGACTGTCTTGCCCAAATTATAAAGCTAATTTAGAATTAGGAAGGGCCTGCACCCAGTCCTTCCGACTGCCAAGTCGAGTGGTTTGTGTACACTTGGTATGTTATTCAGATTTTATTCCAGCATCAAACTCTAGCTCAGCCAGCTTGGCAAATGCTGAAAATTTACATTAATATTAACCACATGAGAGTTAGCAAGGTAAATGAGAGTAATCTAAAGTGGGATCTTAAATCAAATGAAAGGAAAAGACTCTGATTAAACTTCGATTATGATTTTTAGGACCAAAGATCCTTCTGGTAAAATGACCCTGTTACTCTTCATTTTAATTGATGCAAACCATCCGTTTTCTCCAGTGATGTTAGCGCCTTCACATATACAGCTTTCTTGGATGTCTCTTACGGTTTTATTCCTGCTATTGGTCACGTAAAATTAAAAGCCTAGGTGTGTAGTATAGACATAAAATGGAATATTATTCAGCCATAAAAAGAAGGAAGTCCTGTCATCTGTGACAACATGGATGGACCTTGAGGGCATTATGCTAAGTGAGAAAAGTCAGCCAGAGAAGGACAAATACTGCATGGTCTCACTTACATGTGGAATCTAAAAAAGCCAAACTTATAGAAACAGAGCAGAACAGTGGTTGCCAGAGATGGGGGAGGGGAGACGGGGAGATGTTGGTCAAAGGGCACAAACTTCCAGCTATAAGATGAATAAGTTGTGGGGGTCTTATGTGTGGGATGGTGACTGTAGCTAACAATACTGGATTGTACACTGGAAACTTGCTCAGAGAGTACATCTTAAGTGTTCTTACCACACACACAAAAAAGGTGATTGTGTGAGGTGATGGATGTGTTAATGAACTCGATTGTGGTGATCATTTCACAATGTGTATACATATTAAATCATCACATTTTACACTTTAAATACGTACAATTTTCATTTTCAAATATACCTCAATAAAACTGGGGAAAAAATTGAGCATAGGCACTTCCCCTAGGTAAAAGAGTGGGGTTTTTTTGTTTTGTTTTGTTTTTGTTTTTCAATGAAAAGATGTAAATTTTCTGGGGTACTAAGCGTAACCTTTAGCCCCAAAGCCAATTGCAAGAATTAAAAAGCTGCCACAGAACTCGGTTATGTGAAGAAAGAGTGAGCCTTGAACGACCTTAACATCTGTCAAAGTCGTGTTGTCTCAGGGCGACGAGCCTTTTAGGGCGAGTTGATGAGAAGTTTGAAGTGGCTTTTATGAGCCAGGTAGAGATAATTACTTGCAAATTTCTCACTTTGGATTATGGAAGGGATTTTTTTTTTTTTTGGCCCATTTCTTAAGAAGTGCAAGACTGTAAAAAAGAGCATGGAAGATGCTTCAAAAATGCGACACCACAGATGCAACGTGAGCCACATTCTGATATTGTTATTTCTTTCTGGCCACACTGGGACGTGCCAGGAAGCACAAGGAAGCTTGGGGAGCGTCATTTTCATGAACTGCTTGTTAGATATTGAACCTTTAGAAGAGCCAAATTTCACCATGGGTATATGAGGTTCAGACACAAGAGATGGCCACCACTTTCATTCACAATTTCAGTTGGTCGTATTTCTCGTAGAAAAACCCAGAAGGAGATGTTCATGGAGATGCAGCAGTTAACGAGGCTGGCCGCATCAGATGCTGGGGATTGGTGAGCCTCAGAGCAGGAACGGTCAGTCCTTTAATCTGAAGCGATCAGTTTTCAATGTTAAGAATGGGATTAAAACTGTTTTACTGTTTGCGTGTTGCCACATACACGTCAAATCCATGAGCTACACCCTCCAAGAATCAAACCTTATTCAAGTCAAGAGTTTCATCCCCTTTCTGGACTCAAAACCAACCCTTTTCCGAAGCTGCTAATAAAACACCCACTGGAGTAATCTGAGGATCCCTCTGCCTTCCTCTTGTGTCCAGGGGAGGTTTCATTTATGAGCAATACGATCTCACACAGCAGACGAGGGACCCTGCCATCAAAGACCCTCTGGGTATCTCCCCTCAGAAACGGCGCTGGACTCTGTCAGGTCTGGCCTCAGCTTCTGGCCCCCACACTTCCCAGCTATTAGACCTCAGGCTCTTAAAAATCGTCACTGTCTTCAGCTACGCAGGGAAATTCATAAATCAGATGTCACATGATTCATTTTCTAGAACAGGGACTTGGGCAAGTGAAGGGGCATTACTGACAACCTCCCTGGGACTGAGCGTAGAGTAAGCCCTCCAGGGCAGTCCAGGATGGACGTCCTCCACGTGGTCAGGGTGGCCTTGCAGAATCCAAGCATCCTTTGTGAGGATTGTGGGAGGGAAGGTATGTAGCACCCAAGGCAGTCCCTGGCACGGAGTAGGCCCACAACTCTGAACAAAACATGGAGTTATCATCAATGAAGGCAATTTTCTCAATGTTCTGCAAATAGGCTATGGATTTCTCCAGCTCTCTGCCAGAAGGGCCTTGAGAAATCATCTGAAGCCAGCACTTGACACGCGAAAACCGAGACCAGAGGGGAAAGTAAAGTTCTTGCCCAGAATGATGCAAAATGTGCAGATGACAATGGTGTCCCTAGAATGCACAAGGCCCAGCCTGCTCTATAGTAATGATATTTTTTCAGAATTTAGTTATCATAAACTTAAATAGCTTAATGATCAAAACAAACAATGCAAATATTTGATGGCACCGTCATGTTCTGGAGGGTTCCTCTTTTCTGCTCCTCTTCTCCTCCTCCTCCTCCTTCTTCTTCATCTCTGTGTATATTTGAGTGACTGTAATTCTGCATTTGAAATGGAAGTTACTCACTTGTTAGTAACAACACACCACAGATGGGGGAGTTAGACAACAGACATTTATTTCTCACAGTTCTGGCAGCTAGAAATCCAAGATCAGGGTGTCCCAGGGCTGGCTCCTCCTGAAGCCTCTCTTCCTGGCTTGGAGACGGCCACCTTCTCATTGTGTCCTCACATGGCCTTCCCTCTATGCATGTGTCTCCCTGGTGTCTCTCCCTCTTCTTTTAAGGACACCAGTCCTATAAGACTAGGGCCTACCCTATGACCTCATTTAACCTTAATCACCTCCCTCAAGACCCTGTCTGCAAATGCAGTCACGTTGGGGCATAGAGCTTCAACATATGAATTTTGGGGGACATAATTCCGTCCATGGCACCATCAAACCATAGAGCTGACCAGGAACCAGGGCATCTTGTTACTGGTGAGGCCACAGGGCCTTCATCTAGCGAGGACCCCTCATTATCCCATCATTGTGTGAATCCTGTGATCTCAGGGCTGTCGCTGAGACCAGCCAGCTACACCTCTACCTTGTCCCATGCTAGAGCAAAAACCTCAAAATTATTGGTGGTTTTTAAAGTTCCATTTGATTAAATAAAAATGCTTTAGTAATACCCCAGTGTTTGAATGCTTCTGGTGCCAGAGTCCTGGATCACCTATCTTTCTATGATGCCTGAAGTCTGACGTAAAATCTCTGGCCTCAGCTGTCCACCAAGTGCTCATTCTCCTCTATGAACTTCCCTAATGAAAGGCATTTCCATAAAATGACAAAAACTGTCCATATGTTTTTGGAGTGAGATTTATGACCTGGCCCCCATGAGGGCATTGCCTCATTGTGTCAGTACAGTCCCATTGATGTTAGGATGGACAGTTCCCAATCTCAGATGTCATGAAATCAACACAAGGATTCACGGAATGGAGTTCAGATGAGACGGGATGTGCATAATTCCCAATGGCATCTCCCAACTCACAGATATCTAACTTTGGACAGTGCAGCTCCTTGGAGACTTTCTCTGAATTTCTGTGTGTCACCTATGAGAGTTTTGTGAACGTACTGAGAGAGAGTAAGCTTTCTGAAGAATCCTGTCTTTAAATGGAAAGTCGCTGGTCCATTTTTCATGGTCTGGGAAGAAATCTTTCTTTTCTGAAACCAAGCTTAGGTCTTCAGTGAGGCTTTCTTTGCCTCTTTATTTTATTTGTCAGTTCTTTCCCAATTTGTTGATGAGGAATGTCGCTCTACCTCAGCCACCTTGTTAATTATTATTGTTTTATTTTAATGAACTTTTAAAATTTCACTCTAGAGTCACAAGGTCGTAGCCTGTTGTCGTTGCTGCAGCATTTCCCAGGCTGACGACAGCCTTTCTCCTTGCGAAGCCTTCGTCCATCCGTCCCTTAGCCCAAACCCCAGTCCCCGCCCTTGTCGGGGATTTCTCTCTGGGAACAGCCTCCTGTGCGGTTTTGTGGATCCTGGATGCTAAGATGGGTCTGGAGGCAGAAGTTTATGAAGATTGCTACATGGGCACATGAATCAGAACTCACAGATTCAAAGCACGCCAGTGTTGAGAAGAAAGTCTGTGTTATTAGAAAAAGAAAGAAAAGTCAATACAAATGATTGATGATGTGGTCAGATGGGATCTTTCTTACATGATTAATGGGAATCCAATTAGCTATAATCTTTGTGAGAGATTGTACCAACTCTAGCGTATGTTTTCTGTGGATATAATCAAAGACATGACAGATATTTATCTATATTAGCAAATATTTGGAAACAACCTTAAAATTCTGAAATAGAGGAATGAGAAAATGAATTATGTACCAGAGCCTGGAGACTAAGCTCATATTTTTGAAGAATATTTCATAACATGAGTGAAATGCTCAAGGTATAAAGATAACTGAAAAATACGTGACTCAAGGCTGAATATAAATAATAATAAAAGACTGATATCTGTGTTCAGATTTTAGATCATTTCTTTGTTTCTTTGTACTTTTTAAAATAGTACCTCAAATTTCCAAAATGTACTCATATTAAGTTTATAATTAGTAAGCATCATATAAAAATTTTATATAGAAGAATTGATAAATAATTCACTTATTTTCATGTGTTTAAAAAAATATTTGAAAAAAACATATCTTACAGTATTTTGTTATTTCATAGGGGATGTAGAAATTTCCAGTTTCTGCCTACATATAGAATTCTTTTGCCTTAGTATCACAATTAGACAATAGTCTTTCACAAGGAATCTTTTCAAAAATTTGGAATAATAGCTTTGGCTTTTTTATTTAAGGATCTGAGATCTTTGAAGTTCTGGGAGGTTGCTATAGAGATTTTTTGTGTGTATTAACTGGATAATAAAATTAAGAATTATAAGGTGGTTCACCAGTAAATTGAAAGGTTATACAAAGGTTTCTTTCTTTTCTGAAGAAAAATGTGCAATAAATAAGCCATGGGCTCTGAGCAGTATATGCCTCATAATTTAAAATGTAATAAAAGATGAGTCAGTAGGCTTACTCAGCAATCCCTCGAACCTAGAGATTGATAAGAAAGCGACCAGACCAAGTATGCAAATATGAAGACAGATCAGAAGGAAAGCTGGTATTCTCCTATGACTTTGACAGATGGGTATTTATGAATTATTTTGGGCTAGCATAGAAGAACATTTTTTGTGAAAGTTCCCTAAGAAGATAAAGCCTGACATTTCTACCTCTAAGAACTGGAAAGGGCAAATATTTTAACATGCCTTTTTCTGAAAGCTCTGTGGTCAAATGGTTTTTGGATGGAATGCAGCCATTTAGGCATGAAATACATAACGCCCGTCCTGTCATCCATTGGAATTGCTTTAACCAGAGCAGTAAGGGGTCTTAAAAATCTTCACGTCAGGAAATGTCCAGGTGTGGGGAAACGTGTGTCGAGAGATTAGGAAACAGGAAGTTGAAAAGTTTGGAAGGCCAGACCTATTACCAGAGAAATGTGCCTACAAGTGAAGGTGCACGAGAAGAACGCAGGGGACGCTGTAGGCAGAAAGCCACTCCTCGATGGCGGTCATGTCTCCTCCTTTCCAAACTATTCGTCTCTTTCTAATAGAGATTTTCTCAGAGAAAAGTGGAAAAACCTAAGAACGAAGGTTTTCCTGAGATTTGAATTGCAGCTCACTCGCGGACCTCACCGTCTGCAGGGACCTCTGCCCATTGTGCCTGGGAACTGGGGGGGTGAGACTGCCAACCACATCTGTCACCACTCAGCCATTTGCTTTTAGTCAAATCACCACTTTCTGGGCCAATGTTTTCTCATTTGTAAATCAGGGGAAATAATCTCTCCTGTTTTCTGTTCCTGTACAAAGTTATTATCAGAATAACGTGGAAATGCGTGTGGAGGTGCCCGAAAGATAGGAGTTCCGTAAGACCGATGTGAGTTGTGCATTAAAACACAGCACCCGCAGCAGGAATTCCCTACAAGATGCGCTGTGATGAGAATGTGCTCCAGAATCTCTGCATTAACACTTTTAATTGACCATCTCACCACTGTGGTTCTTTCTGCTTAGTATCATTATCCCACTCTCATTTTTTTGTTTCACAATTTCTTTCCTACAAGCTATAAAAGGGACACTTACTGAGTTGCCACAGCACTATTGTCTTAGTCCATTCAGCTGCTGTAACAAAATACCACAGGCTGGGGGCCTTGTAAACAACAGACATGTATTCCTTGCAGTTCCAGAGGCTAGGGGTCCAAGATCATGGCTCTGGCAGATTCCATGTCTGATGAGGCCCTCTTCCTGGTTCATAGACATGGGGAAGGGCAGGGAGCTCTCTGGGGTCTCTTTTATAAGGGCACTAATCCCATTCATGGGGGCTCCACCCTCGTGAGCTAATCACCTCCCAAAGGCCCCTCTCCTAACACCATCACATTGTGGAGTTAGGTTACAGCATATGGATTTTGGGGGGACACAGTCTACAGCAACTATGATTAAAGAATTGGAAAAAGAACCTAAGTATGCAGTTGATCTCAGCATGACCTCCCAAATTAAATGTCATTAGTCTTCTGAGTCCCTGGGTTCTCCATTCTGCCTGGAGTACAGTAGTAATTCCTCAGCATGGCATCCAAAGTGCTTCAGAATGTGGCCTGTTCCACCTCTTCATCCTCTCTCCCACCATTTCGTTGCGCGTATCCTACACTCCCTACAGTCACATTGAATTTCTCTGTGTCTTCCTCTCACCCTCTGTTCTTTCCAGCCCACCTGCCACCCAGTGAGCAGCCCCCTCCATGCCCTAGCATGGCTTGTTCACACCCTGTACAATGCTCGTGCCTCCTGAACCATCACTGAGCACACCTTGGTGGAGCTGTTGTGCAGATTCGGCTCTGTATTTCCAGGTCTTGGCTCAGTGACTAGTATAAAGTAGGACTAGATGCGTGTGTAGGGGAGGAGAAAATTCTTTTTCCTTCTACCCTCCAGCTGGGGCCCACAAATTAGACTGACAAAAGACAGATTGACAAGAGGAAAACAAACAGGAGTTTACTAACACATGCAAACTCAGGCTTATATAGCATCTTAATAAAGAAGAGTACATTTGTAGAGAAGTGACAAGACAAAGGAAAAGGACTTGGAGTTTCTAGGGTGGCAGATTGTGGGACGGCAAATATATGAGAAACCAATGATGCATAAGGGCTGGTTTAGCAAGGTTTGTTGTGTAGATTCCTCTGGTGCTGTCTCTGGCTGATAAGGGTCCAGAGTTGTCTCCAGTGATTAACTTCCGTCCTCTCTGGTAGAGAGGGGAGGAAACCTTCGTAAATTTACGTCCAGCTTTTAGGCAAATAGCGGGAGAGCAGAGAGCTATTCTTGTATCTGCTTCTTCTCAATGGCCTTCAGCTGAAAATGACACTTATGACAAAATGGCATATCTTGGAGTGGCATGTTCTGGTCCCATACACACGTTTTTTGTATGAACATCCTAACAGATAAGAGAAGGCAAGATAATCAGGTGGAATTTTAGAATACCTAGACTCAGGACAGTATTTCACACAAAGCATTTCTTAGAGCTGTCATTACTGTCAGCAGTGTTCATGCTTCTTCCTGGACATCCAGAGGGAGAGCAATTATATCAAGTAAATTAATGAGGGACGTCATGGAACAGTAAAGATGAGGCAAAAAGAGAAGAGGGGAAATGATTTCCAGTGGGGCCATTTTTAGGGCCATATGCTGGAGAGGCATTTATGAAGATAATGAATATAAACTTATACTCTCTGAAAACAGATAGAAAATGCAGTGGAGCATTAGAGTGGATGATTAAAGAGAAAAACAAATCAGGAGGTAAAATTACTGTTCATAGGGCCAGGGAGGCTGTCTAGTTGAGTTTAGTGGAATTGTGTGTTAGAGAGAATGCTGTAAGGAAATCGAGAAGGGATCGAGGGTAAAGATCAATAAACGTTACGGGGAGCTCTCATGAGTTATTTTTTTCTTGGCTTCTAAGTGTTTCTCCTCAATCTGTGTATTACTTTGACTAGATGTTGCATTTCTTTTATCCATCAGAATAAAGGATTCTTGCCTCATCTGTCTTCATCCTCTTGGGCAACTCCAGATGTTATAGAAAATAGACCCCCTTCCTATTTTGTGTCCTTTCCCCCCCCACAAATACAGAAAAATTAAGTCAAAAAGCTTTAATCTCCTCCACTTCTATTTTTCTTTCATTTCTGCTGTAAATACAGACGAGTCTGAAGGGCTTTTTCAAAGTGTCTCTCCTGGAGGCTCCGTTCACCTGATTTCCCGGCCATGCCGTAGTTGCCAGAGGAGCGGAGAGTTCCAGTTCAGACGTCTGCAGCGTGTGTCAGGAGAGGATTCACGCTGACAGCTCACGGCTAGACTGCTCTGAAGAGATGCAGCTTTTTCTATAGTACATTTCATTTGTCTCTGGTCTCAAACTGTCCAATAAAATGCACCTACAGAAGAATACACACATCCAGATTATGAGAGTAGGAGTTTTGGCAAAGTGAACACAGCCATGTGTACCACCCAAATCAAGAAACAGAACTTTATCAGCACTCCCCCATCCCTGTCCCCAAGGGTCACCACTATTTTCATTTCTCTCCCATCAGTTCGTCGCATCTGGCATAGTGGAACCCAGAGTATAGACTTGTGGGCTGCAGCTCCTTTCACTCCGTGTTTGGTGTGTGAGCCTTGTCTGTGTTGTGATGTTATGTAGCATGTTCACTGTCTGGTGTGGTGTGGCTAGACCACAATTCATTTATCCGTTGTAACATCAATGGACACCTCTTCTTCTCCCCTCCTCCCAGTCCTCCTCCTCCTCCTCCTTTTATTTCTAGTTTGGAACTCTTACAAATAGCACTGCTGCATATTTTTGGTGAGTCTGTGAATGCATCCGTGTGTGTATAGGTAGGACCAGAACGCTGGGTCATGGAGCATACATGTGTCCAGCTCTAATGCATACTGCCGAGCAGTCTTCCAAAGTCACCGGGTGGTCCACACTCCTGCCAACAGATTAGGAGCATCCCTGCCCTGCACCCTCGCCAGCACTTGGTGATGTTAATCTTTTATTATGAACCACTCTAGATGGCATTCAATGGCATCTCACTGCGATTTGATGTAAATTTCCCTGGTGACCAGTCACATTGAGCTTCTTTTCCTGTTGTCAGGGCCATTGGATGGCCTCTTTTAAGAAGTGCCTATGCACATATCATGCCTACTTTTATAATATATTGTCTGTCTTTTTCTTATAGTCTGGATACGAGACCTTTGAAAGTACAGGTTTTACAAATGTCTTCTCCCACTCTATGGGTTGTCATTCTATTCTCTTAACAGCATTTTTGATGGCCAGAGGTTCTTTAATGTAGCCCAGTATATCAATGTTGACCTCTGCAATGAGAACTTCTGTTGTTTTCTGGAAGCTTTATGGTTTAAATTTATGTGTAGATCTATAATATATCTGAAACTAAATTCTAACTAATAGTGTGTGTGTGTATATGGAGTGAGGTAGGGTCTAGATTTATTCCTTTTCCAAATGGATATCCAACTGATCCACGTAGGAGAGGAAAACAATATTTTTCTTCTACCCATCTTAGGGTGGCATGTTCTGCCACTCTTCATCCAGCAGCTTTTACTGAAAGAACAGTGCATTCGCCCTGCACTGCAGTGCAACCTCTGCTCTGGTCCAGGTCCCGTGGGTGCATGGGTCCGTTTCTGGGCTGCCTGTTGATGTCCTTGCTCTCTTTGTCAAACCTCGTGCCAATACCATGCTGCTGTGATTACCATGGTTGTTGTTTGCTAAGTCCTGCAGCTGAACTGTCACTATTCAGGGCTGGCTTTGTGTTCCTGCTGCTCTGCATTTCCTTGTGAAATCTAAATCAGCACCTCAGCTTTTACAAAGAAGAATTCACTGGGACTTGATTGCCAACTTATCCGAGATATAGATTACACACAATTTTCTAATTGTTGCTGTTCTATAGAAGTAAAAGTGTCATTTACTTTTTTTCCAGTCATCTTGCTATGTTCAGATTAATTTATTTGAATTTATGTTTTCTTTAGATATTTTAGACTTTCTACATTCATGATAAGTTGGCTACAAATGTCTGGTTTTTTTCCCAGTTGTTTTACCCCTTTTTCTAGCTTTATCGCTCTGGTGGGACCACCAGGACCATGTTGACTAGAAGTGTGATCTTGGGCATCCAACTTGTACTCTTAAATCCAATGAAGGGTCTGAAACCGCATATATTTCCGTATTACATCTGATGTTTACTATAGGATGTGTATATACGCTTCATCAGGGTAAGAAAATTTCTTTCCAGTTCTTATCTGCTTAAAATTTGTATCATAAACTGTATTTTATCTAAAACCTTTTCCTATCAAGACGATTATATAACTTTTATTCTTTATTCTTTTATAGGGTATTATAGTGATTGATTTTTGAATGATAAGCCAAATCTGCATTACTGAAATAAACACCATATTTTTGTGTTGTTTTAATCCTTTTGAAATATTGCATAATATTTGCTAATATTTTGTTTAGTACTTTTGCGTGTATATTTACAACAGATTGCCTAATTTCTTTTTTTAATCCCTTTGATTTGGAATTCAGGTTAATCTGGCCTCAAAGCAAATATGGGAAGTGTTCTTTTTCTCTACTCTGAGGAGTTTGTGTCATTAGTGTTATTTATTCTCTAAAACGTTGGAAATATTCCTGGGGAAGCATCTGCTTCTGTTGCTTCTTTTATGCGAAGGTTTGTAATTCTAGATTTGATTTCTTTACTAGACATAGGATTGTTCAGATTTTTTGTTTCTTCTTGTGGCAGTTATAAGTTGTGTTTTTCAGGGAATTTTTCCGTTTCAATTCATTTACAAAATTGTGATATGAAGTTGTTCACACTATCCTCTTAACATCTTTTAATGTCTATTAGATCTGTAATGATTTTTTTCCATTTCTGATATTATTGCTTTAAGCCTTCTTTTGTTTCATCTGCTTAATTAAAGTTGATGAGGGTTTATGAATTTTAAAGAACAACAATTTTTTGGCTTTATTGATTTTTCTCGGCACTATTTTTTTGCTTAATTAATTTCTGCTTTTATCTTTATTATTTTTCATTTGGTTTTTGTTTTCTATTCCTATTCTAACTTCTGTGATGTAGAGTTAAATCATCGATGGTTAGCCTGTTATCTTTTCTAAAACATGCATTTAAGGCTGCAAATCTTTCTTATGTTCGGTCTTAGTTGCATCCTGTGGGTTTTGATATGTAATACTTTCAGGAGCTTCAGTTCAAAATATTTTCTAATTTCCATTTGGTTTCTCCTTTGACAAGGAATTTTTAGGAGTATATTACTTAATTTTGATATAACTGGCCATTTACTAATTATCTATTTTGTTATTCAGTTTAAATTCAATTCCACTGGAGTCAGAGAATAGACTCCAAAAGTCCAATAGACTCTTCAATCATTTGAGATTTGCTGAGATTTGCTTTAAGTTTTGGCATATGGCCAATTTTGGCAAATGTTCCGTGTGCACTTAATAGAATGGCATTATTTTATTCTTGGATTCGTGGTCTGTACGTATCAATAGCTCAAGATGATTAATCCTCTTGTTCAGATCTTCCTAATCCTTACTGGTATTTTCTGATTAATCTATCAAATTTATCTAGGTTTATTTATTTTTTCTTTTAGATTTGTCAGTTTTTGCTTCTTATATTTTGAAGTCATAGTTAGACATATAAATTCAGGTAGTATTATCTTTCTAGAAAATTCACTTTTTATCATGAAATACCCTGTTTATCTTTCCAGTGCTTTTGGCTTTAAAATCTACTTTGTCTGATATTAGTATGTATCAGCTTTCTTTGGGTTAATATTTACATAGTGTATCTTTTTCCATCCTTTTACTTCCACACTTTCTCTGTTGCTATATTTAAGTTGTACTCCTTACACACACGGTTGTTTTTACTTTATCTAGTCAGACCATTTATAGTAAATGTAATTCCTGATATACTCGGATTTAAATCTATCATCTTACTAGTCATATTCTATTTGTAACACCCATTTTATGTTTTGTTGGTTCTCCTTTTTTGCCCTTCTGCTCTGTTAATCAATATTTATTTTTATTATTCCACCTTTTCCTCTCCTGACTTATTTACACATTCGACTACTGTTCTTCTAGTGGTTTCCCTGAGGATTAATTACCATGGTTGTCCTTAAGTTATTGGAAGCTAACATAAATGGAGCGTTCTCACCACTTTCCAGACCACGCTAAGACCTTAAAACATTTAACTCGTTTGGTCTCCTCCTGCTTTGTGTTATTTTAGTCACAAATTTAAATTTCGCGCATATATTGAAACTCAGCAAGACATTACTCTTATGGTTTTGTACAGTTGATATTAATTTATTTTTATTTGTCCACGTCTTTACCTGTCTTAGCTCTGCATTCATTCATGTATTTCCTCGTTTTTGTCGAGGATCATTGACCTCCTCCCCAAATTTTGGCTTTGGTATGCATCTGTTGACAACAAATGCCCTCACTGTTTGCCTAGAAATGTCTTCATTTCGCTTTTCCTTTTAGAGAACATTTTCCCACGCTGTAGAATTGCAGATTGGCAGTGAGTTTCCTTCAGCTTTTTAAAGATTTCATTCCACCATCTTTATTCTGTGAGGGCCATACTGCAGAATCTTCTCTTGTACAATGCAGGGCTGTGTGGGGCTTGTCATTTATAGTTAAAATTCCCTTTGGGCCAGAGATAAGGATTGGTGGTCTTTCACTATTCCAGTTAACCTCCTGTGGCTTTCTGAAAATCCGAGGAGAGAGGGTATCCCTCAGTCTGTCTGCACACACGCAGGACTGGATGCTGCTCAATTTGCATGTTACTCCAATGTCAAGGAGAGAACAACACAATTAATGAATGTTATGCTTCATAAGAAATAGCAGTGAAACCATAGAAGTCAGAGTCTAATAGGGTAGGTGAGTATTTGCAACTATGACAAAAATCCATGAGAATCTGACAAACTAAATACCATGACTCTAAATGTATTATTTTAACATCACGTCAGATAAGTTTTTCTGACTTTAAAAATAATACAAACATGAAAAACATGTAATATTACTTTCTGAGATAATTTTTATCCATTTGATATAATTCCTTCTGTTTTTTTTGGTATGTTTGCACTCATGTGTGTAAAACACACACACACATGCACACACATGCAGCTGGCATTATGTCATGTATTTGACTTGGTAGTCTGCTTCCTTCATCCAACAGCCTGTAGTTAACACTTTTATTTCATTAAATTATTTTCAAATCATCATAGGTAAAGACTGGCTTATATCCCATTAGGAATGGATTTTTATTTATCAAACACTAAAGTTGTTCCAGTTTTTAAAAACTACTGTTAGTGCTGTTGCTATAAGCCTGTTTTTACACAAATCTTTGACTTCATTTCTGGTTATTTCATTAGAATAAACCATTAGAAGTAAAATTATAGGATAAATATTAGGAACGTTTTCAAGGCTCATAATATATAAAGGCAAGTTCTTTTCTGATTGTTTGAACAAATTTATCTTCTCATGAGAAGTTGGTGAGTACTTTTCTCACTGCAGTCTCAACAGTATTAAATTATAGTTCATTTTTAATCTTTCCCAAATTAAAAGGCAACAACTGTATCTTATTTTAATTTGCACTCTTTGTTTCCTAGAAAGGCACAATACAGGTTCAAATATTTACTAGCTGGCTATGTTTCTTTTGTAAATTTTTTTGGAGTGTTAGTGTTTTTTTTAGAATTCTTCTATAATGTCGATACTAACATTTTCTGTCATTTTTTGAAATATGTTTCCAGTTGGACTTTTGTCTTTTTATTATGTAAATACTATTTTTAACACATAGAAATTGTCACATCTTCCTAACTTTTCCCCTAGAACATACCATTCGTTTGCTGATTTCTTAGAATGCAGAGTTGAATGGATTGTCTTACCTCGAAGAAATGACATTAAATATTCAAATGGGATAAGATCAAGCCTCACAAGCTGTGAATAACTGATGATTTTTATGGCATTCTATTTTCTGGTTCTAGTGAAATAGAAGGGAAAATATGTATTCATTTTTTTTCCTTCTAGGGGAGGAAATATAATTTTCCTTCTCCCTTTCTGAGTTCTTGGCTAAGACCCCTGTGATAAAAAACAGATTGACAAGAGAAAAACAAATAGAAGTTTATTAACACGTGTACCTCGTGTGTAGGAGGGAGATAGTCGGGGAAAATGAGTACCTCCCAAGGTGGCTTAGAATCTGAGTTTAAATACCCTTTCAACAGGGATGGGTGGGGGATGAGGCCTTGCAGGGGAGAGGAAATAACTTTAGGGGAGATGAAAGGGCCCTTAGAATGGAGGGAGGTGTGACAGGTTGTGACAAAGTCTATCTGGGCGTCGGGTCAGCTTCCAGTCTCCTCTCCTGTGACAAGAGTCGGTCCTCCTGATCAATGAAACTCCCCGGAAGGGATTGATACCAACTGGGTTTCCTATGTAGGATCTGACTTTAGGCAGATAAGGGGGTTCAGAGAAAGCCTGTCAAGGCCTTTGCTGTTTTTCAAGTGCCTTCAGCTCAGAATAGTCAACAGCCCACGTGGCACTATTTAGGCTGGCGTGTCTTGAACTTCTACAGTCATGTTTTGGGTCAGCATCTTCTGCTGCCCGTTGCCCTGGACACTGTTCTATGAATGACACATAAAATACGAAGCAGTGAGGAAGGTAGCGGTTGATCAAATGAGGCTCGGAGGAGAGTGGATCTCCACCAGGAGGCGTTTTATGGTGGGGGACGGAGCTGAATGAGGTGGCCGGGGAGGACTGTCAGATCTGACCTTGTGGGCAGAGAGATCTGTCCTCCATCTCTTTGTGTCTTTGCAATCTTGAAGGGCTTACATGCAACCAGCTTCCTCCTAGATATACAAGTGAGTGGACACATCCAAGACCAGACAGGCCGAACCTACACCACGCTTCACCTCTCAGTGGCTCTGCCCCAAAGACCTTGCTGTGTTCTTCCACAAAACAGCCATTTATCTTACTCTTCATTTGCTTTCGAAAGGACACTTAAGGGAATTAGTGTGTTTAAAAGTATGGAACCTTGCCCACTCAAACATTTTTCCTTGGTAATGTATTTGGCACTCATTAAAAATTCAAGCCATTCTAAAGAAAGTTTAAAATGAAATTTACCTCCTTTACTCATTCTTAAACTTATTCTAAAAGAAGGAAAAGTTTAATTTCACGAGTGTTGCATTTGAGAAAATCCTTCCTTTCTCTGCTTTGAAGTTTTCTTCACATGGTTCCCCCTGTTTCCCCGGAGACAGGATCCCTCATTGTGTAGAGCCACTGATGTGCCAGGTTCCTCTTGGTCTAAGCAGATGGTCGTCCTCTTAATTCAGTACATGTCCAGATGATTGTCATGTTTTTCAGAAGGACAAGTCAAGCTTTTGCCATTGACTATGTCTAAGTCAAAGCTTGTCTACCTGAAGAGCTATAAAAACAGTTGAGCCAGGCTTCAAAATAATGCGGTCATTCACTTAATTAGCATAGAACATTTCACAGTCTACCCTCTCAGTAGCGTGTACTGTAGTGCAATAGCAGAAAGCCTACCGGTTGTGTGGATTATTACACAAATCCTCTTCTGCCACCAATGAAATCCGTAGTTCTTGTTGAATTAAGTAACCTGTTTTTATTTTCTTTTCCTTTTTTGCTTTGGAATACAGTTTTTAAACAACATTCTGTGAAGGCCACAAACTGGTATCTTTGATTTAGCTTTTCGAAGGCATATTGAAATGTGAGCCTAATGAGAACCACTACATCAAAATTAGGCTTTTCTTGTTTTGCAGACCATTAGTGTTGTTTTAACGTCATTAGCTCTGCTCGGTGGCCCACATTGGCAATCGCAATTATTAAGAAACATAGTGTAATGATTTTCAGACCCATTTCAATCATAAAATTCCACCTAGTCAGGTCTTGATAAGACATTGAGAACTTTCCTTGGAAAAATATTAATGACACAAAAATATGTTCCGGGGTGATAGACTGTATATAAGTTGCTCTGTCTTCTCCCTGCACATGGCTGGTTCCACGTTAGCAGCAATCCTGTTTCCTAGTGGTTTTCTTCCATGTTTTCCTTTTAAAAGTACATTTTGAAAAAGAAAGAAAGCAGAAAAGAAGGGAAAGAAACAAGCAAGCAGAAAAAAAGAGAAATTAGGAGAAAATAGAGTATTTTAGTCAGTTTTCTTCAGATAATTTTCTTTGTCTTGTCTTAGAATAAGGGCAATTCTTTTTTTTTTTTTTTTGCTGAGGAAGTTTCTCCCTGAGCTAACATCTGTGTCCATCGTCCTCTATTTTGTATGTGCGTCGCTGCCATGGCATGGCTGCTGACGAGTGGTGTAGGTCTGTGCCTGGGCAACTGAACCCAGGCCACTGAAGTGGAGCGCTCCAAACTTAACCACTAGCCCACAGGGCCAGCCCTAAGAATAAGGGCAGTTCTATATATTCAAGTATTCCACGTTAGAAGTGAGTCACACCTGCTACTCTGATCAGTTAGGACAGAGGGACGTGCAGAAAAAGACTGTTTTGGTAGATTTGTTTTGGGCAGATCCCCCACGTCTCTTGGGCAGGTCTTGGTCACTCTGTTGTCTTGGGAAGTTGAGAAACTCGGTCCCCAGTGTGCAGTAGTACCCGTGAACCTAATATCACTGTCATTTGCTTTGTTGTGCATTTTATGTTTCACTTAAAGGACTTTGGAATCAGTTACAATTACCCCTTATGTTACTTTGATGCATTCAGTCCTTAAAATCTCTGAGTGCAGCCTTCTGGTTAGATGTGGGTGTAGATTTGCAGTGTGTTCCTCATTCCAAGTTACCCTGAACTTGTATAAATGCACATGGCTGTTGTGGTTTTCATAAGTTTTTGTCTCCCTTTGTGATTGCGATTTTCTTCTTTTTAATGTGTAATAGCACATTGTCTTTCAAGTTGGGGGATCAAGAGTAATGGAATCTTAGCCATTGTTGGTATCCTTTAGAAGCTTCCAGTTTAAAGTGAAGCCTTACCATAAATCCTATTGCTGTGTCTTTGTTGTTCAGTTTTGAGTACATGCTGTTTTGTGTAAGAAAATCAATAGCTAGGTATCAGACTGACTGGGATCAGTGGAAAGTGGGTGTCGATCTGGGAAAGTGTGACAGAGTCGACTCCAGCTGCGTCAGACGACCAACCCAGATTTCTGGTTCCTCCACTTCTCCAACAGCCCTCAGCCAAGGTGACCTCATGGCCTCCAGGGGCTTGGGGGTGATTTCCACCTCCCGATGCAGCTGGGGTAACGTCGCTGTGGGTCTTCGATCCTGGCTCTGCAGAGATGTTCACAGTAAAGCCATGGGCGCTTAGCTGTTGGGTACACCCTGGAGTTTGAATTTCTGCTGTCATTCTGCACGCTATTGGTATTGACTGTGATACGGCCTTGAGGGGTCCTCAGTAAATGAGCATGGTGATGTTGCTGTTTCTAACTAATCTCCATCTCTAATTATGAAGTTTACATTTAATTCCTCTCCATGCCGTAGTCTTTTCCTTCTCTATATTAGTTTTCTTTCAATTTGCCTATTTCATGATGCTTCTTAAGGGCGAACGCCCCAAACTGCCATGTGTTTCTCCTTCAGGAAGGTGGGAAATATCCACATGTGAAGTTCTGTCCACCTACCTTTCCCCTCGATGGTTCTAGGAGGAAATGTCAGCGGGAGCTCAGGTGTGAACTGGAGAAAGATGTGTACAGGGCGCAGGAGGAAGATAAGGGTACACAGATGTGTTCTGGATGTTTGGGTAGGAAGTGAAGAAGAGGTGAATGTATTGGGAAAAATAGATGGGTGAAGGAAGCAGGGTGAAATCAGAATTTTACCCTCTTGGTATGTAATGCTCAACACACTCAGGTGTTGGGGCCAATAAGTACAATTAAAATTTGTCCTAAGTTGAGGAAATATTTAGGACCCCAAATCTTGAGGATACGTGGCTCTTGCTGAACATAAGCTAAGTAAACAGACTCCTGTACAAAGAGAAGCTGCTTCTGCTCCTTGTCTGCCACTCCACCGTGTGAACAGGGATGACCACAGCTGGACTGGAACATGCCGGACCTCTTAGTAGACTTAGTTACTCTGATTTTGTGGCAATTAAGAGTGTAAGTGACTTTTTCTACTGCCAGTGGACTCCTTCAAAGGGTCTGCTATTTCAGCTGGTTCTCCATAGCTCTTGCTGTCAATGTTCTCACTTTGGGGCAGGATTAATCCGCCCGTATAGAGAGTTGAATCATTTTTATAAGTGGGATGATGTTTAAGTCTTCAGATACACAATATTTTTCTATCCATGGTGTTTAAGATGTGGAATACCATTCTCTGTCTGCCTAAAAGAACAGTTCGGTGACTGTTTCTGTTTTGTTACTGGGGATTCGGAAATTTAAGACCATGTGAAGGAGGACTGAAGACTTGAATATATCTTGCCACAGAAAATCATGATCTTTCTTCTTTTCCCTGAAGGATTAGATGGGCATTTGTGGCCACATGCTTGTGAAAAGCTGTTGTGTAGGTGGGTGATGGTACCCTCCCGAAAGTCCGGGCGGTTTCCTGTGGTGTTAATCTTCAGCCGGTTTCCAAGTGTGTGTTGAGTGACATCCAGAGTCTTCAAGTCTCTCCTGGCTTTTTGACTTCAGTGAGTTACCCTTTTATAAATTGAGCGTTTTTTCCAATTGAATTTGATTTACTGTTTTGAAGGAATGACTCTCACCTCACCAAGATTCCGAGGTGAGCTCTTAGGGTGATTTCCATCCCTCCTCAGACCTGACTCTCCAAGCTCGCTGATGTACCTCCCGTGTGGGTTAACAAGGAACGGGGAATTCATGACTCGCCATTCTGGGTAGAATGCATGCTGGCTGAGATCAAGACCACCCTGAGTCAGTGATGGTCTGGATGACAGTGGAGTGGACTAGAGGGTTTAAGTTAAAACAGCGTGAAGCCAGACCCCTACTGTCTCTGTTTTTTACAGCTGACTTATGTCACTGCAGACACGTGCACACACACACACACACGCTCATACACTGTGGGCTGCTTTAATTTGTATGATTACACTACACAGATCTGCCAGGGAGGTGTTTACTGAGGGTCAGATCCTGGATCCCCTCATGTCTGCCTGGGACCCTGGTGTTCATTCCCCAACTGGAAGGCGTTTTCAGAGAGTGTCTGACAGTATTCAGCAGATTGGATGTCAGTTCTGTGTATTCCTCAGCGTAGGAATAGGCATCATTTCTGTAACTCATGCTTGTTTGTTGTTGGGTTGTCATGAAGTCAAAGCTACTAAGCTAATATGCTTTTATTTGTGCCCTTGGGATCTTGGTGCACAGACATCAAATCAGGTGCAATTACCAGCTGAGTGTGATGGAAAGCTCATTTTAACTGTAGCTTCAGAAGTAAGGTTTTATACACACATGTGCACACACACAAACACACTCACACCCCAAGTCTGGGCCCCTGGCTGAGCATGTGAATTCGTTAAGTTGACACTGACCAGGTTGCCGCCCAGAGGGAACGGCCCTTGTCCACATGGATTCAAATGGCTAGGATGTGGCCAAGCTGAGGTCACCACATCCATATTCCAGAAGGCACACCCCTTCCTCTGACACTTCCAGAACGTCTCACAGGCCACATGCTGCTTCTGTTTACACCCCAGTGGCTGGAACTTAGTCAAATGGCCACACCTGCTGCCAGGGCACCTGGAAATGTCCTTTATTTTCTGGCACGTGAAGAGCTCATCTCCAGATCAGGGCTCTGTAGCTGAGGAGAAAGAGAGACAGGACACCGGAACAGTAAGGCATCTGTCTTTCACTGCCGCGTCTGGCCTCTGCCTCGCAGAGTCTCGCCGGCTTGGCCTCTATTGCTCTGAGTAGAGAGTCGGTCCTGTGGGGTCTGCTCTGGGTTCCTCTGCACTGTGCCAAGTGCGTTGTCTGAGGGCCGTGGTCGTGATCAGTCTCTCTGGAGGTAACCCCATGCTCGCATATTTACCTATGAGTCTCCCCTGGGCGCCACACGCTTACATAGTATCCTGATATTTCCTTGGCATTCTTGCCTGCTCACTGGCACTCCAAATGTACCGTGTTCCACGTCAAGCCCCTGATTCTTTCTACCTCCTCCACTCTCCCACCGCTGGCCCTCTCCCAGCATTTCCTGTCTTGTGGGATGGCAGCCTCCATCCAGCTTCAAGGTCACGAACCCAGAAGTCATCCTCAACACCTTCCTGTCTTTTGACCTGTAATCAGTGAATTGCTAAGTCTGTCAGCTTTAGCTTTAAATTATCTCAACTGCGCTGCCAACACCTTAATCCAAGGTGTCTCCACCTCTGACCTGAGAACTTCCGTAGTCTCTCACCCAAGATGGCCTTCTCCCCCGCTAAGGAATTCCACTGGGCATCTCCCCGTCACCTGGGGCCCTGCAGAGAGCCACCATAGGAGGTGGACAAGCAGTGGCGGAGGGGAGCCTGTGTCAGGGCCGGTGTCCCTGGCCCTCACGGGCTGGCTGGGTCCAGGCGGGTGGAATGACGTTCTCATGAGAGCCGAGGGGAAAGCGTGAGCGATGGGGCCCACGACTGGTCAGATCCTGGGGGCGCATCATGTGGAATTCCTCCTCAGGACAAGACTGGCTGATGGCAAGTGATGGTTCTGACCCTCCAGGGCCCTGGGGCGCTCAGACTGTCCTCCCTGTGGTCCTGCTCGTGATCGGCATCTCCCGACATCAGGCCCCTCTTGGAGCGTCTCCACCCCTGGGGGCACTGGGGTTTGGGCAACACTCTTCTTTGATCCATTTCCTCCAGTCTCCCAGGGATTTCCTCCCCACACACCAGAAACGTCATGATGATAATAGTAATAATAATAATAATTCTTCATCTTCCTCTTCTTTGTCTTCAGATGTCTCTGTAAGAGAAATCAGGAAAAATTTCCATCGCCCATTAAAATAGAGCCCACATTATTAGCCTCAGAAAACTGGTTTCCCTTTTCTTACGGCTCAGAATGCTTCTTCTTCTTCAAGGTCTCTACACGGATGGGAGGGGAGAGCAGAGAAGGTGTTTTCATTACATTTAGGGGAAATTAGCTAACCTACCCAAAATGATCCATTTTTTAAATGGTGTTTTTTAAACAGTAAAGAGAGAGGCCAAAGCGGCTGAGCCCACGGCGGCCTTGGTGAGGGAAGGTCTCACGCAGCCACGAGAGCGCCATGCTCCTCGGTTTTCGACTCCTCAGTTGCCTCTTAGGCTCCTTGGGAGGATCCGGATCTTGGCGTGTCTGGGTGACCCCCGAAGCTCTCAGCTGTTGGGGGCCACCTCCTTCCATCACCCTGTCCCTTTCTCACCCACTCTCACTCTGCCGCAGTTTAGATCCAGCTTCTCCAGTGTGGCCTTCCCAAGCCCTGCGCCCACCTGCACCCCATTGGTGCGCACACTCACATAATCCTGTTCACTTCCCGTCAGCGGACGCATCAGCTCATGTGCGACAGTCTGATGTGGCTTCCTGTGAGGGCAGGGCAGCCGCGCTGTGGCGTGCAGTGTCTCCTCTGCCCAGCGCAGCGTCCGCGTACCAAACTTTCCACAAACATTCGTTGAATGAGTGGATGAGTACGTGCATGAATGAATCCTCCTCGCTTCTTTCCATTTCTTCATCTTGGCCCTGCTCCATCTTCCCGGAGGGCGTTGTTTCCACCTGCTCTCTTTGCCTCTCTTGAAGGTCGTAGGGCTCCTGCCCAGGTGAGGTCGGGTAAGGAAGAGTGACAGGTGGCCTCCCAGAGCTGTTCTTAGGGTGGGAACGGGGGGGGGCACTGCTCCCTGCACTTCCTACAGTGCATCAGCACCCCATGTTGTCATTCAGCAACCTCAGGAAATTCATTCTAAAAATGTTCAGTGGAACTTTCAAAAAAAGCTTCTATTGCAGGAGGATATTTAAGGTAGCAGATTTGTGATGCAGTGTAGGCAGGTTGCTAGGCAACCCCCAGTCCTCCCGAATCTGGCTGTGATCTCCTTGAGCATCTGCAGTCAGCTAAGAAGGAAGGCAAGGGTGTGCACCTCGCGTGGGACTCGGCAGGGCACGGAGGCCCTTTTTCTGGTGTCCCTGGAACCTGGGGGGCTCTCGTGCCGCTGACAGTAGAAAATCCTGTTGGGACTTGGTTCTCCAGGTCGTAAAATCTGTTACAAGCTAAATTTAAATTCAGGTATCCCTCCTAGCATCCTCTGAGTTCCCAGCTTTTCAAAGAGCTGTACAAAGACTTCTGATCTGCATGAAAGCCTCTGGGGTGCAGTCAACCATGGGCTCCGGGAAGGAGAGGCCCTGACTTTGCCAGTTTCCCCGGAGTAAATGCTCCACCATTGCTGGTTGCAGCCCGACCTCACAACGTCACTGAACACAGGCCGGGACAGAGATGAGCAGACACACTGTTGTGTAGTGGTTCCATCACATGGATGAAGTAGGAGTGAATAACCTCACGGTGTAGGCAGCAGTGAGATAAAGTAGAATAATTAGAGAGACATGAATTCTAGTGTTTATTACCTTTGTTTTCAATAGATGGAATTTATTTGATTGTAAGTTTATAAAATTTAGCTAGTAAGAATGGCTGTGTTTAACACCCAGCTTGTAAAGCTCTTGAGAATTCGACAATCGGCTCTCTCGAGCAAGTTGAGCTACTAACACGTGTCCCCTTGTTGTTGAGACCTTGTCACGTGAAAGGGATTTTCCCGGCCATGTGGAGTTGACATCTGCCCCAGGGAGCATCTTGCCACACCCAGGAGCACAGCTGGCTCTGTGGCAGGGCTGGGGGACCCTCACCCTTCACAGTGAAGGGCAGGAGACCCAATGGCTGGGAGACAAGGGCTGGGAGATGGGCTGTGGGACTCGGTGCAGGTGCCGCCTGCATGAAGGAAGAGGTGTGGAGGGGGATGAGGAGCAGGGAACAGCAGGGAGGGTCCCCGAGCTCCCCTACGTCACCTCTCTCCCGCCACCCCTCCTGTCCAACTCAGTTTCTCAGAGTTACCGTCTGACTACCACCTGGCCGCCTCTGTCGCTCATCAGAGCTGCTTCCTCTTGGCCGTCTGGGATATTCCAGCCATCCAAGACCTGTTCCTCTGCGTTCATCCCCTTAAATCGCTGTTTTTCTCCGACATTTCTATTTCCTCTCTCCTCCTCCGTCTGCTACCTGGACTTGTTCCTAGGGATATTTGTTCTGCCCCCTACTTCTTGTTCCCTTTTCTCCGTTGCCATCTCACCTACTCTCGTGGTCCTCGTTCAGACGTGTCTCCAGCCTCAGTGCCTGGACTTCTATCCACCGCCTACCCATGGCGCCAGATCGCGGCCCAAGGACAGAGCCGACGCCCCGACTTGAGATTCAGGACACCCCCCTTCAGGCCACAGACTTCCCCCTGTGCTTTCTGAGTCACTTGCTTCTCCTTCTTTCTCTCGGCACTCCATGTTATCCACCATCTCAGGATAGCCCCCGCTCCTTTAATGGGGATGCTTTCTCTTGCGTTTCCACATGCTAAAATACTACCTACCCTTCAACACTCGTGCCGATTAGCTTCTTCATTGCACCGTCCTCAATCCCTGGCTTAGTCCGTTCAGGCTGCCGTAACAGACTTATGAATAACAGAAGTTTAATGCTCAGAGTTCTGGAGACTGAAGTCCAAGATCAAGGCACCAGCAGGTTCAGTGTCTGGTGAGGCCATCCTCCCAGTTCATAGACGGCGTCTTCTCTCTGTGTCCTCACATGGGGGAAGGGGTGACGAAGCTCTCTGGGGTCCTTTTATAAGGGCACTAATCCCATCCTGGGGGCTCCACCCTCATGACCTAATCACCGCCCAAAGCCCCCGCCAAGCACCATCACCTTTGGGGTCAGAATTTAACATATGAATTTTGGGGGACATGCACATTCAGTCCACAGTAACTGCCCTCACACTATAAGGCCCTGTTGGGAGGACAGGATCCTTTAGTTTTGCATGTGGGGAGAGTGGACTGCGTAGAATGCCCCTTCGTGTGATGGCAGGGGGAGTGCTATGGGTCTTCTTGCCTTCATATTCTTACTGAGCACACAGCCATGCTGCATTTGAAGTCAGTCTTTGATGTTTCTACGTCCCGACTGGCTTTGCACCCAGGGAACCCAAGTGAATCGTGTGGGTCTTCCATGTCTTGTGTCTGCATTTCTGCATCTTCTCCATCTGCTCCTTCCCCACCATCACCTCTTTGGCAGGAACAAACTATTGTTTGCAGTTTTTGGACATTCCTTGCCTTTTCCTCTGTCTGTATCAGCACACTCGCTGTTCTTCGTTTTCTGGAAGACCTTCTTCCGCCCGAGAGCTTCCCGTTCCTGAAAGGCTGCCGAAGCATTGCCTCTCCACGGTCCCCCTGTGTCCATCACCCTCAGGTGCACGTACGTCACTTCCTCACGCCATTTCACCCTGGACCCAAATTGGCTCTTTAGTTCCCTGAATCCTGCTCGAGGCCATGAGCGCTTTGAGAACTAGACCTTGTGTGCCGTCTTTGTGCCTTGGCACCTCGAGCACATCTGGTTCACAGCAGAGGCTCAGTGAGTGTTTGTTGAGCGAATGAGTGATCAGATGAACGTATGAGGAGGACCAGTGTGGAGGAGCTCCATACCCGGAACAGGAAGAGGGGAAGCAGATGCTGAAAAGCTCGTGGGGGCTTGGGGTGGCCTACGGGAGACGTGTTGTAGAGGTCAACCTAGGTGTCCAATTCCTCACACCTGCGCTGGCCTTCTGGCCGCATCTCCATGGGAGAGTGACTTGGGAAAGCTCTTCTAAATGGACTTTCTAGTCCTGGTTTTGGAAGCTCACGCGGGCCCGGGGCTCTCTGCAGCTCCTGTTCCTTCTCTCCCATCTGTGTCCCTGACTACTCTTTCCCTCTACTCAGTGAGTAATGCTCCTGAAATAGCAGAGCACCATTTAAGGGAAGGTGGCTGTGCATGTGGGGGGCTGTCCTGTGGGGCTCGGCCTGGTGGACGGCATGCAGGAGGACGTCAGGGGTCAGCTGGCTCTTTGTCACAGTCATCAAAGGGCTGACTGTTCCCCTGATCTCACTCCCCTGGCACAAGCCCTGGGAGCTGGTTTTACCACATTCCTGCAAGAGACTGTTAATTTGCCTGAAATCCAGACCTGGGTATGTGCTCTCCTTCCCCATTTGGCACAGTTTAAAAGAGGAGAGAAGGAAAGCTGCTCTGTGGGAGGTGATCCTGGGGTGCGGGGGCTGGGAGAGGTGTCAGGGAGGGGAGCTGGGGGAGGGAAGAGCTGGCCTCTGGAGGGGGCGTTGCCCTGGGTCAGGCAGTCTGCTGTGCATTTTGCAAACATTCCATTTCAGTCCTCACACTGTGCCAAGGACTGAACTACAGGTTTACACCCTCACCTCCTCTGATCCTGAGATTGGCTCAGGGGTGCAGATGGTCTTTATTTCATAATTGGTGTAACAGAGGCTCAAAGCCGTGACTTTCCCAGAATTACAAGGCTGGTAAATGGCAGAGCCAGGGTCAAAGGCCGGTCTTCCAAATTCCTAAATGCTTTTCTTTTTTGCGTACTGCACTGTGGTAGAGATCCTCCAGTCCAAAGTCTTCATTAGAAACCATTGGCCCAAGTTCCCCGAAACCGGAGTCCTTGTGTTCAAGCTTCATGCTCTTGATCAATGATGGTAACACCCCTTCATCTGTCCTGCCTGCACGTCTCATTTCATTACCTTCCCAAGAACCAGGGGGTGTTGGTAGAAGAGGTCTCCTTTCCGTTGTTCAGTTGGAGAGAGGGACCCTCAGGAAGTGACACCATTGGGTCAAAGTCCTAAGGTGGTTAGCTGTTCAGTGCATCCTCACTGCCTCACTTGATACTTCTCTCTCCCATTTTTTCCCCCTGTCCCGACCCTGTCCAAGTCTGAATGTGGCCAGCACCCTAGTGCCACCGTGGTGTGTTCAGTAAGGATTCTCTGAGGAAGTGGTGGTGTCAGTTAATCGAGTAGTTTCTGACATGCATCGGTATATCCCCTGTCTTTCACGGCCTTTGGATTTACTGAAAACAGCAAGAATAAGGTCTTCTTGTGTTTTTTGTGAATGGCCCAGACCATGAGGAGACAGGAGAAGCAGACGCATGGTTGACTGTCCACTGTGTGTTTACGTTGGTGCGTTCACGTAATTAACCAGATGAGTTAGACCGCATGGTCCTCATTTTAAGGTGAGGAAGTGAAGTTCAGAGCCTCATTCATTGGTGATTTGATAGACGCTCTGCTGGTTACTAGAGTGATCTCTCTCTGAGACGGTCAAGGAGTTCACGTTTACCTGGAGAAGGTAAATGTCATTTATAAGGACATGTGCTGGGAATGGTAGAATCGTGATTAGAAACCAAATTTCCCACTTTTTTGCTCATTCCTCTTAGATCTGAGGTTTCCATTTCCACCTACTCCCAACCCCGTTGACCAATCTTAGTTTTAGACTACATCTTGTGGAAGTTGTGAAGAGCTTTCCTCAACCAGTGGAGCGAGACCGACATGCAATTACTGTGTTTGTCTTGGGCTCTTCTGGGTTATGGTTCCTCTTGGCAAATGTGCAAAGTAACACAGTTACAATACACGATAACATGATAGAGAATATCAGCTGCCAACATGTGCATGGCATTTCGTAATTAAATAGTTCTTTTAAAGCAGTTTCATATTTGGGTCAAAGAGAAGAGAAGATGGGGACCTCACATTCATTAGCAGACGGTGGGTCCCGGCCCTGTGTTGGGTGCTTCCTACGTTGCATCTCATTTAGTTTTCTGGGCACCCTGGTAAGTTAAACATTATTCTCCACACTTCTTTGCTTTCAATAATATCTGAACAACACAGGAGATAGATTCCAATTTTACAGATGAGGACACTGGGTACCAGAGAAATTAAATTACCCTGCGAGGCGACACAGCTGTGAAGTGGCAGAGCCATGATTCAGACAGATTCAGCCTGTGTGTTTTTTCTTTCTCATAGGTCATGCTGCTGTGTATTTATAGCTATTTATATAAAGCTCATGGAAATTAAACCATATTTGCTCAGTCTAATGTTGCCAGTTAAAATAAACTATAATTATTTTCTGGCCAACAAAACTTCTTGAAATTTAAAAAATGAGGCAGTGTAAAAACATGGACACTATTATGCGGCATTTCACTGAGAAATAAACAGACATCTTCTCATTAGATATATGTACATGTAAACATATGTATCCATCTACGTGTGTCTGTATACATATACATGTGATCTGTTATTTCCCTTAAAATACATGTGCTGAAATGTTTTATTTATTTATGTTTGAGAATGCCAATTTTACTTTATACTGGATTTACAGTTAATATCATTATACCCTGAATAATTCGGGTTATTAATCCATTTAGTATATAATTATACGTTTCAGGAATGTATATGGGTGACTTTATAAATATATTTTCATGTGCAGAAATCACTCTTTTAATGACTTTGGGCAATAACGATGGAATGATGGGCTTTATGTAGAAGTTCTACACTTTTACCAAATTGTTTAAATGCACAGACCATCATTAGTGTTTTATATTTACCTATGTAACGGGCACATTGCCTGTTGTAGGCTGTACAGTGAGCCCTGTAAAGGGCCGTGTTGATGCCAGTGGCTCAGTCATACAAGCCGTAGTGTCTGTTCGTGATTCTGTCCTCATCAACAACTGTCAAGTTTATTTTCTTGTGTATTAATCACTTTAGGGATCACTTTAGTGGAATCCTTACTTTCCATTTTCCAAAGGATATGAGTAGAAGGTCGGGCCTTACCCATGGAACTGAGACTGACTAAAATCAAAGGAAGCTTGCACGGACTGACGCTGTTCAAAGGTACGAACTTTCTATGAATTCTGCTCTCCTTTTCTCATGTTTCTGTGGAGATGAGAACACATACGTGTTGACATTGATGTGAATGGCTTATTTCTAAAGAGACGATGCTCGTCTATTACCCTTTATGAGGGAAGAAAGCAGACCTCGTCACTTTCTATCTTTAAGGGATTTGTTTGACTTTTAAAAAGATATCTGATATAAAAATACAGAAAATTTTGAGGTCCCTAAATTTCCTTCTGAAGCTATCGTAAATTTGAGGATTTTTTTTGTGTGTGGGTTCTTGTTCCATCTGTGAAATCAAATGACCTCTTTATATTTCTCAAGTGTTTCCTGTGTGTTCATCCTTTAAAGAAACTGTTGTAGTTAAACGTTGTGAGGAAAAGGTGTCAGGAATAATGAGTGTGACTTTGTAGAAAATCGTTTGCTTGCAGAATTGGTTTGTTCTGTGAGACTGACAGCATGTCAGAGCCCCGGTTCCTGAGCTGTGTCGCTTATGAACAAATCGGTCATCATGCAGTCACCTGAGGGTTCATTACACGCAGAGTGTTGCTCTTGGCTCATGCGAGACCCAGCATTTTTAGCTATTTTAGTTTTGGTAAACCACTCATAGACCAGCACCCTCTTTTGTGTATTTAATTTTCTCTATAGATTTACATGAGACAAATGAACTTCCTACGTTTATCTAAAGTACCTCAACATGGGAATAGGAAGATACTTTGGCTGTTTTAAATATGTTTTCCTTCTACTCTTGGTCAGTACAGTTATATCAAACTTGTGGATACATAATTTCAATCATAAATTGAAGAATTCTAGTGAAATGTTCGAGGAACAAGTGAAGACTTTCTCTGTGTTTACTGATTATCTTGGACGGGAGTTCGCGAAGCCCCAGCTCTGGGATTTATCTGCAGCAGTATCACTGTGCACGACAGGACCTCCAATGCCACCCCCCTCCCTTCTGAAACATCACATGAAATTAGCACTGGGCGTCACCTTACGTACTCGGAACCTCGTGAAGCACGTCAGCGTATATAAACGTGTGCAGTGTGAGGAGATGGTATTGCCCTCGCATTATTTTTGTTGATGATAATAAAGCTGGGTCTGCTGTTGTGCTTGCCCATGAGAAAGCTTTCATATGTGGCCTGGAGCTAACACGGCCGTGAGCTCTGTATCATTGTCCCACCACTGTGCACTACGTGGCAACAGAGAGTTTAGGCTGTTAGTTAGAAGTAGGCCGTTTATCGTAGAAAACACGCATATAAATATAGCGGTTTTTCAACTTGGAGGAAACCCTTCTGAACTTACCGCGATGGGTTCAGTCTGTGCTCCAGGCAGCTCGGTGACTTGCAGGTCCCCTGTCACCGGGTACCCTGAGCCCTTACTCTCTGCACAAATCAGACGACAGCCAGCCTCCGGGGTCCAGGGCAAGGAGGAGCTGGTCCTTCAGGTTTTCTGGTGTGTGTGTGTGTGTGTGTATGTGAGTGATTTTCTCTGGCCTTGGAGATTTTTTTTCCAAGTTAAGGGAATCTTTTGTGATTATTTTTTTTAAATTGTAAAGCAAGAAGGATATAGTTCATATGTTTTTTGCTGTGATTTGTTATGTTCATTATCTTACCAGTTAGGGAGAAACCGCTTGGTTCTTACACAGAGAGGTTCTGGAAGCAATGGTGGCTCTCCATCTGGCATTACCAGTTTTTCTTTGAATTTGTGTGCTTAAGAAGGCTCACTCTAGGACCGTGAGGAGCATGAAGTCAGCATGGTACAAATGAAAAAGCACAAAGTTACAGGGAGCCTGGATCTTTTCATGACAAACCCATCCAGGGAGCATTGCAGGCATCATTTTTTCCACCATCTTGAAGACCAGCGCTTAATTTTGTTTTCAATTTGATCGTGTTTGTTTTGAAACCTAATTCTAGCAACCAGGTAAGTAAGTGAAGAGTGCTAACACTCCAGGTTTTTCACTTTCTGAATTTTTATTTTTTTCCACAGAGTTATAGCAAAAATAGAAAATAGACAACGGCATCAAGATCCTTGCTGAATGTATTCTATAATTTTGTAGCATCTTAATGGATTTATTTATATCCTGTGTGTTCCTAATGGTATTTAAGAAGTGGTAGGACGTTGCACTTGGCCTAGGAGAGTAGCTTTAGTTTTATGGTGGTTATTATAAATGACCAGTAATAACAAATAAAATAAGGTCTTACATTTACAAACAGTTTGCATTCTGGCTATTTGTAAACACATCTGTCTCTCCCACCATGCAGAGATGTGCTCATGGAGAGGACCATTAACTGACTTATAAATATATAAATTGACCATCACCAGCCCCTTGAAATGTCACAGGTGTTCACTAAATATTGTTGGAGAGTAGATGGTAGTTGGAGAGATGGGTTTAAATTTTTACAGGCAGAGTGAGAGATTTTACTGAGCTTCTCAACCTAATGATTAAAGATTCTCTCTGTAACAGAGATCAAAAAGCCAAATACCACCCAAGTCTAAGGAGACGGTGCACAGGGCCTTGGTGTGAGGGCAGAATGCCATAGGGAGGGGCGGGGTCTGGGCAAGGGAGCATGACTCCCTCTGGGAATGCATTCACATTCCATGTTAAAAAGCCCACCGCCAACCCCGGGCTGACACAGGGCTGCTCACTGGCAAACTCTACTCTGCAGAATGAGCCAAGTATTGATTCTGCATGGGCCTCGCGAGCACGCAGGGGTTCTAATGACTGTAAAGAAGTGAAGCCAGCTCTGCAGGTCATACTCAAGAATCCGGTGTCCCCGTTTTATGGCACTTACAATCTGATGGAGACAATTTTGTACAAACAAAACCCCTTACCGCAATGACTCACTCACAGGGTCCTGAGAGTGGCCCCGTG